>NW_012118799.1:32000-35740 GCF_000951035.1 Colobus angolensis palliatus | reverse complement strand
AAAAAAAAAAAAAAAAGGAAAAAAGAAAAAACACCCTGCGTGCATACTCATACGAATGCACAAATGGATGTGTCTAGAACAAGCGATACTGGCCTGATATATACACAAACTATGCAGCTGCAGTCCCCGCCTCTTCCACAACCCTGACCTCTAAGAAACCTCTAGCTCTGAATCCTGTCAGCACCTGGGCTGTGCTGCATGGGACAACATTGTCTTCACAAGTCCTCTCCACGTTCTCAGAGGTGGGGGTTTTGCCATTGATGGGGGATGCTGCCTGAGTCCAGTCACCAGGGACAAAGCTACAGCGGAGACCACCATCTGCCAATAAAAAGAGAGATCATCTCCCACCCCTGGTTCTGCTGACCCAATCACTGGAAGCATCCAGGCACCACTATCTCACCTGCCTCGGATTCAGTTTCCTCCTAGCCAGGTCTGTTCTAAGCTTTCCAGAAGCTGAGAAATTAACTGAAAGATAACACTTTCCTCCCTGTGTTAAGGTTAATCACATAATGTATCCAAATACTGGGTCAGTCTTTACTGTGGTCTCATTTCTCTAATTTGAAAATGCCTTTTCTGTTTTCCTTAGAATTTTTCTAAGCGTTTCTGGGCACGTGTGTTCCACAGTGCACCCTCTTGTGCATCTGATGTCTTTGGCACATATAGGCCCTTGACAAGTATTTGTTGAATGAGTGGATGACCATCCTGTCCTTTGTGTGAACAAGCATACGCAAGTGTACATTGTTTCTGTACATGTATGCAGCAGCATCCTTCCAAAGCCACTTTGGTTCACTTATTTTCTCAGGATCACTGACGGCTGCATCATGACAATTGCATACAGAATCTTTCCTTTTCCAGTCACTTTTCCTTTTTCCAGATTCCAGCCATAGAATTCCAGGGACAGAGCCAACCGTGCCTGGCACCCCCTTCTGTCTTGGGACAAGGACACTTTCTCCCGTGGCTCCCGTCTTCCTTCCAACATTCTTCTGCCAGAATTCAGTATGGAAGACAATGATCTACCACTTTTAATTTTGTCCTGTTTTGCTCTTCTACCAAATACCGCTTTTAACACAGGCTTTTCACTGAGTAGTGGACAATCTATCAAATAGGTGCTGTTTGGTGTGAGGGGGCATTTGCAAAGGTCTGCATCAGTGCTGGCTGATGGAACTTTCCGGTGATAGCATCGTTCCACAGCTGCACTGTCCAGTGCGGAGGCTACTTGCCACTGTGTCTACTGCTCAGGATGGTGCAGATCTGAATATCTTACACACAGCGGCCACTATGTCTACTGCACGGGACGGTGCAGGTCTGAATATCTTACACACAGCTCACCTTTTTGGTGCCTTCGATCCGTGTTAGGAATTATCCACATCTTCTCTGTGGGCAATATTCTACTTTCATTTTATATTGACCCAACTATTTTACTTCTTTGGTATGTCCTTTCTCCTAACACATATGGGTTCGCTTTGAAACCTTGAAACCCACATTTACAAAACATTTTCAGTATGAAACATGGTTCCATGACTCATTAGTGGAGAACCATAAACATTTACATTTCCAGACCACCCACTGCCCAGTGGTTTTCTTGGTCTCAGTACTCATGAAAACAGTCTGAAGGTTTGTTTTGGGTTCCTAAGCAGTAGACACACACACAACACTGCCTGTCAGCTGTTTCTTGGAAACTAAATCAGCTCTTCTGTTGCCGTCCTATCATGCTTCAGGGGTGCCTGTGCTAGTTTTTCTTTGTCCTAACACTTAAATGTCTGCTCAAACGTCCATATTAATACTTCCTCTTAGTTTACAAAAGCATTTACTTTCTTACTGCTTGGGATGAAGCTGTCTGAGGTTGCCACCTGTTATTTTTCCTTCACTTATTGGACCATGTCTGCCATTGGAGGTTTTCAAACTGTGGTCCCCGGACATGTTAGAAATGCAAATTCTCAGGCTGAACCAGGACTGAATCGGAAGGCCCGGGGTGGGGTCCCCCGAGGACTGAATCTGAAGGCCCGGGGTGGGGTCCCCCCAGGACTGAATCGGAAGGTCTGGGGTGGGGTCCCTCCAGGTGATCCTCTTACACAGGTTAGAGAACCAGGCGTTAGGGGTGGTAATTTGGCAAATCTTTTTTTTTTGAGACAGTCTTGCTCTTGTTGCCCAGACTGGAGTGCAATGGCTTACTCTCAGCTCGCTGCAACCTCCGCCTCCCGGGTTCAAGCGATTCTGCTGCCTCAACCTCCCAAATAGCTGGGATTACTACAGGCACCTGCCACCATGCCCAGCTAATTTTTGAATTTTAGTAGAGATGGGGTTTCACCATGTTGGCTATGCTGGTCTCAAACTCCTGGCCTCAGGTGATCTTCCCGCCTCGGCCTCCCAAAATGCTGGGATTACAGGCGTGAGCCACTGCACCTGGCCAGAAAAATCTTAGTTTTAGCATTAACATAATTAGTTATTAGCTTTAACTCCCACCCCACATAATTTCAAAGGATTAATACCAATAAGACAAGTAACAATGAGATGATTGATTGACATTTCGGATTTCAGTGGCTCTATTTGTCTTTAGACTATGGCTTACTAAATCTGCACACTTGAAGTGCTGTGTCCTACTGATGTTCTGACGACACATGAATAGGCTGCGTGACTGTCACCAGCCTGATGTGCACTTGGGTTGCAGAAACCCGTGATGCTGCCTAGCCCAGCCAGCCCCAGGTCACTCCTCAGACTCCAACTGGATTCTGACACCACAAGCACCCGGGACGCTGCCTAGGAGCTTTCTCTGGTGGCAGGAGTACATCCTGGAGTAGCCTGGGGGTGCCCGGAATTGACCGTCCTGAACCTGTGGAGCATCGGCTGGTGAAGGAACGCACCAGCTCCCACAGTGAGCACAGGCCCAGCTGCCCTTGTGGGACCTGGCTCCCGGACACCCCACGACACCACCTCTTTCCTGTCCCACCTCCTGCTTCCCTTCAGCTACTGCTCAGGGCCACCTTCCAAATTTTGGTCTCAGGGTTGGTGCCTGTAGAATGCAATCCAAGGAATTTAGATTCATTCATTTCAGATACTATTCTTTCAATTTTAGGGACTATCTTAAAAACTTAGTTTGGTAATATGTAAAACATTTAAAATTTCAAGGTCCAGGTACTACTTCAGAGTCTATTTCGGTCTCACTTCCACCACTGACCCCTGTCCTCCACAGCAACCACTTTAGCTTTTCATCTTTGTACTGTTTTAAGAAAAAGCAGATATATATTTGCATTATATTATATGTCCTCTGCCCCTTATCAACAGGCCTTCCTCATTCCTCCTTCTGGTACTGAGTTCCCCACTGTACAAATTAATGTTCCTAATCCCCTACTGATGGCCATTTTGATTGTTTCCCGTTTTACAAATGCCACAGTGAAGAACTTGGTTGCAAACACATTCAGGCTGTCAAAAGAACTCTGTGCATAAAGTCCTTTCATTTCTTTGCCAGTTTTTTTGATGCAGATTCCAGAATTGCTGAGTCAAAGGGCAAATGCCACATAGTTTTTTGTTAGACGCTGCCAAATCCTCTTCCACGAGGCTGCGACGTTCTGCATTCCACAGTGACGTATGAGAGTCCTTGTACCCACAGCTTCATAAACAAAGCATGATGGCAAACCTGCACGTTTACCAATCACACAGGTGAGAAATTTCATCCTAGTTTCACCTTTTTTTTGGTTAGCATTTTTATTACCAGCTTTTTTGTGGTGTAATGCACAGAAGGT
>NW_012118799.1:30200-31175 GCF_000951035.1 Colobus angolensis palliatus | reverse complement strand
AGGAAAAGTTTTTCTGGCAGTGGCTCACACCTATAATCCCAATACTCTGGGAGGCTGAGGCAGGAGGACGGCTTGAGCCCAGGAGTTTGAGATCAACCTGGGCAAGATGGAGAAACCCTGTCTCTTAGCCAAGCATAGTGGCTCACACCTGTAGTCTCAGCTCCTTGGGAGGCTGAGGCAGGAGGATTGCTGGAGCCCGGGAGGTGGAGGTTGCAGTGAGCCGAGATCACACCACTGCACTCCAGCCTGGGCAGCATGGCAAGACTCTGTCTCTACCAAGGAAAAAAACACAAAATGAATAGAAGGAAAAACAAAAGGTTTTTCTTACCAAAAATACACTTTAAGGAACAAATTTATCATATTAAGTTGGTGCAAAAGTAATGTGGCTTTTACCATTGAAAGTAATGGCAAAAACTGCAATTACTTTTGCACCAACCTAATATTATTTTCTAATGACAAACTTGGAAATAATTGTCATTGTTCTCTAAAAAGAACAGTCTAAAAATAAAGCAGCAGCTTTATTTTTACTTCTACGCCAGTTCCTTTAGTATTTGGTTATTTAAACTGGCGGTCCCTAACCGTTTTGGCACCAGGGACTGGTTTCACGGAAGACACTTTTTCCATGGACAAGTGTGGGGATGGTGGGGATGGTCTGGAGATGAAACGGTTCCACCTCAGATCATGAGCATTACATTCTCATAAGCGGCGCATAACCTAGATCCTTCGCATGCGCAGTTCACAACAGGGTTCCACTCCTATGAGAATCTAATGCCACCACTGATCTGACAGGAGACGGAGTTCACACAGTAATGATCTGGCAGGGGGCGGAGCTCACACAGTAATGATCTGACAGGGGGCGGAGCTCAAACAGTAATGATCCGAGAGGAGGCGGAGCTCAGTAATGCTGACAGGAGGCGGAGCTCACACAGTAATGCTGACAGGAGGCGGAGCTCACAAGTAATGATCTGACAAGAG
>NW_012118799.1:27501-29415 GCF_000951035.1 Colobus angolensis palliatus | reverse complement strand
GAGAGGAGGCGGAGCTCAGTAATGCTGACAGGAGGCGGAGCTCACACAGTAATGCTGACAGGAGGCGGAGCTCACAAGTAATGATCTGACAAGAGGCGGAGCTCACACAGTAACGATCTGACAGGGGGCGGAGCTCACACAGTAATGATCTGAGAGGAGGCGGAGCTCAGTAATGCTGACAGGAGGCGGAGCTCACACAGTAATGATCTGACAAGAGGCGGAGCTCACACAGTAACGATCTGACAGGGGGCGGAGCTCACAGTAATGATCTGACAGGAGGCGGAGCTCACACCTTAATGATCTGAGAGGAGGCGGAGCTCATAGTAATGATCTGACAGGGGGCGGAGCTCACACAGTAAAGATCTGAGAGGAGGCGGAGCTCACACAGTAATGCTCTGAGAGGAGGCGGAGCTCACACAGTAATGCTCTGGCAGGGGGCGCAGTTCACACAGTAATGATCCGACAGGAGGCGGAGCTCACACAGTAATGCTCTGGCAGGGGGCGGAGCTCACACAGTAATGCTCTGGCAGGGGGCGGAGCTCACACACAATGATCTGACAGAAGCTATAAAGGCAGTTATGACATGGACACATGCATGAGCTATTATACATAATTACAAAAGCTGATTTCTGTTATCACTGCATCTTGTCTCATGAGTAGAAGCAAATGCCTGGGGGGACGGTGGCACAGATGGGGACGGGGCTCGCACAGTAATGATCTGACAGGAGGCGGAGCTCACACAGTAATGATCTGACAGGAGGCGGAGCTCACACAGTAATGATCTGACAGGAGGCGGAGCTCACACAGTAATGCTCTGACAGGAGGCGGAGCTCACACAGTAATGTGCTGGCAGGGGGCGGAGCTCACACAGTAATGCTCACTGGCCAGCTGCTCACCCCCTACTCTGCCGCCCAGTTCCTAACAGGCCATGGACTGGTACCAATCTGTGGCCTGGGGACCCCTGATTTAAATAATCGAGGATACACTGACCTAGTAAATAGTAAATCATCTGCCAAGAAAAGGGAGGAAATACTAGTTTTCTCCATTCACTCTCAGGCACCAACATTAATTTGAACTTAGAAATAAACTACAACAAGGCCAGGCATGGTGGTTCACATCTATAATTCCAGCACTTCGGGAGGCCAAGGAGGAAGGATCACCTGAGCCCAGGAGTTTGAGACCAGCCTAGGCAACATAGTGAGACCCTGTCCCTACAATTTAAAAAATAAATTAGCTGGGCATGGTGGTGCACACCTGTAGCCCCAACTACTCAGAAGGCTGGGTTGGGAAGATCACTTGAGCCGCCCAGGAGTTTGAGGCTGCAGTAAGCTGAGATGCACCACTGCATCGATCCTGTCTCAAAAAATGAAAAGAAAAAAAAAAGAAGCTACAACAAAATATCTGGATTTTGATGTAACAGAATACAAAGATTATTACATTCGATTCAACAAATATGAATAACAAATATGATTAAAGTCATAATAGTAAAATATTTTAAATGGATTTGGAAATAAAAGAAAGTTTGTTCATTTGTATTTTATTTAAGAGCTGTGCCCAGTTTTATCATCTCACAAGAATGAAGCAAGGGACAAAGGTAGGTGCCACGTTCCCTGGCCACGGGGTTCCTGGTAAGCTCCCAGCCACTGGGTGCCAATCTCCCTTCAATGTACTCCTTCTTCCCTGGAGTGCAGAAGCGTATAAAGGCAGTTATCACATGGACACATGCATGAGCTATTATACATAATTACAAAAGCTGATTCTGTTATCACTGCATCTTGTCTCATCAGTAGGAGCGAATGGCTGGGGGGACGGTGGCACAGTCAGCCTCGTTCAAAGTTTTGTCGATTACGGGTCTATATTCCAGAGTGACCTTGAAAAGAAGAATCAGTGGTAAGCACAAAAATGTACAAAAAG
>NW_012118799.1:27116-27451 GCF_000951035.1 Colobus angolensis palliatus | reverse complement strand
CAAAACACACAAAAATTAGCCAGGCATGGTGGCATGTGCCTGGGAGGCTGAGGTGGGAGGATCACCTGAGCCAGGGGGAGGTTGAGGCTGCAGTGAGACGAGATCAAGCCATCACATTTCAGCCTGAGCAACAGAGATGAGACTCTATCTCAGAAAAACAAAAACAAAACAAAAAACTCAAACCCGGAAACATTAAAAATAGACTTGTGCTAAGTGAGTGAAGTGTGATTTCTATATACGATCAGGAAATGGCCTTCATGATACATCCTGAAAATGACCTACTGCCTGAATTACAGACACACTAGATGATAGTGAGAGTCCAAAGGTAACTTCCA
>NW_012118799.1:25982-27066 GCF_000951035.1 Colobus angolensis palliatus | reverse complement strand
GTCAGCCTCGTTCAAAGTTTTGTCGATTACGGGTCTATATTCCAGAGTGACCTTGAAAAGAAGAATCAGTGGTAAGCACAAAAATGTACAAAAAGCCATCTCATGTGTTCCTTTTGAAAAATTTTAACTATAAAAGTAGATTTACGGCATGGGAACTTAAAGGTATTTGCCACAGTCTTTTCCAATAACAAATTCAAAAATGGATCTACATGCGCAATAGGGGACTGTAAATGGCGGCAGATCCGTAGAGTGGAACAGAGTGACGAAATGACCCTGTGCCAGATTCTCAGTGCTTTACAAAAATGCTCCCGTCATGAAAAGTGGGAGAACCTTTGTCTATACTGAGACACTTTATGTTTAAACTACCTAATTCCAGTTCAAAGTAAATATTTGCATAGGTTGAACATCCCTAATCCAAAAATCTGAAATTCTCCAAAATCTGAAGCTTTCTGAGCACCAACATGACATTCAAAAGAAATGTGCTATGGAGTCAGATCTTCTGACTGGGGACGCTCAGACAGTAAGTGTCATGCAGATATTCCAAAGTCTGAACAAGCCTGAAATCCGAAACACTTCTGGTTCCAAGGATTTCAGAGGAGGAATACTCAAGCTGTGTATTAAAAATGCACACACAGGAAAAGGTAGGCACATATACAAAGAAATTTAAACCATAATGGGTCGTCTCTGGTTAGTGAGCTCTTATTTCAATCTCTTTGTACTTTCTGAAATGAGTACGTATTTCTTGAGAAATCACTAAAACTGGCTGAGCGTGTTGGTTCATGCCTGTTGGGGAGGCCAAGACAGGTGGATCACTTGAGTTCAAGACTAGCCTAGGCAACGTGGCGAAACCCCGTCTCTACAAAACACACAAAAATTAGCCAGGCATGGTGGCATGTGCCTGGGAGGCTGAGGTAGGAGGATCACCTGAGCCAGGGGGAGGTTGAGGCTGCAGTAAGACAAGATCGAGCCACCACATTTCAGCCTGAGCAACAGAGATGAGACTGTCTCAGAAAAACAAAAAACCCAAACCCGGAAACATTAAAAATAGACTTGTGCTAAGCGAGTGAAGTGTGATTTCTATATA
>NW_012118799.1:18480-20293 GCF_000951035.1 Colobus angolensis palliatus | reverse complement strand
ATGTGGTTTATCCTGAACTTGCATTTGTGCCCCAAGCTTCCCTTTCCGTGTTTTTTTGCTATTGTATGTGAAAAACTCTTACCAGGCAGAATCCAACATGTGTGCTCTGCACAAAAATCAGTTCACCTGAAGAACAAGTGACCACAGGGCAGGCTCTATAATACCTTTTCCAAACCACAGGGCAGGTCTGAAACGGTGGCTTACTCGTTATTTAATCAACTGGCATTTCCTCCTTAGGGCAGGTTTGAAATGGTGGCTTATTCATTATTTAATAAACTGGCATTTATTTCCTGGTCATGCCACTCTGGCTGCACTTCTAACCTTGGCCTTCTAACAGCAAAGCACATTGGCTTGGAGATGCCACTGCTGGCATCAGTAGACGCTGACCCAAAGCAAGGAGAAGGTCACAGTGATCCAGAGGATGGCGGGAACCCAGGGATCCAAGTTACCACGGGGAAAAAGGCATTTTTTGGATTTACTTTTGGGGAAATGAAATAAAATGCAGAGAAAATGCAGGGGTGGGGCTGAGTCCCACCAGGTGGGAGGAAAAGGCAGGTGCAGGTGGGTGTGGCGAGAAGGCGCACCTTGTAGTCTTCCCTGGCGTGTGCGCCCCGTGACTCCTTCCGCGCCTCTGCTCCGTAGATGGTCTGCAGCGCACACAGCATCAGGTTCTGCAGCTCCAGGGTCTCCACCAGGTCCGTGTTCCAGACCATTCCTGGGGACACAAAAAGTTCCATCAGGGGCAGGCGGGACCCAGTCACATGGGCCTTCTGAGCTGTCAGCCTGGGCCTGCTAGTCCGTGGAGCCACTGGTTGTGGCTTTATAGCTGTGGGCCAGGACCCACCCGGACAGCAAGCATGGAACTAAGTCAGCACTGATGGGACAGGCACAGCCCACCCTGCAGAGGGCAGGGCCCAACTCCGTACAAAGAGCCCGCTGTCTGCTCACCCCGGTCAAACGTCTTCAGGTGCTTCAGGTCTCCGTAGAGCTTGCTGATTTTCCCACAACCTTCTTGCAACACGCTTCCCACACGGAACACAGCAGCATGATTTTGCATTGACTGTGGCACAAAATATTATTTGTAAACTTTTAATCCATACAAGTAGCCACATCAAGAACTGCTTAACTTTTAGACTTAACTGTTGTTTTGCATTTCAGTTGAAAGTTACCTAAATTAAACAGAAAAATTAGGAAATTCAGACTATGAGTTTATTACTCTGAACTTAAAAATGAAGTTGTGACTAAAGCTTCTGAACAGATGTTTCTATTACATACACATCTTAGACCCAGACACATCCTTTCCAGTGGGATACAGCCAGGGTCCAGGACTCCAAGCAGACTGCCTGTGAGGCACCACGTTCCACATGGCTCCGCAGCCAAGCAGGCAACGCTGCCTCCCCACACCCCTGGAGGGGCTCCTGACGTGGGGTCTGGTGGTGAACGTGACACAGGCCAGCAGCCCTGTGGTGACACACACTAGGGGGAGCTGAGCAGAGTCCTGGTGATGGTGGGGTTGGAGCGGAAGGTCTTCAGTGAGAGGGAGGGGCGTGGGTGGCTGGGGCCCTTGGCCCATCTGGCTACTGTCTTCTGCCTATTTTGTAGAAGCTTCTTGTACACTGACTTCCTTCGTAGTTTTACGGTGGCAAGAAACGTGCCATGCAGTGGACCTGAAGTTTACTGTAGGTGTGCTGGGAACCGGGCGTCAGCTTTTGCTTCCTGTGGGACAGAGAGGCAAAACCTCCGTGATCCTTCCTCCTCCTTGCTTCTCCCTCTAACTCTGCTTTGCTCTACTGACCCTAATTGTCTCTTCCTC
>NW_012118799.1:11528-12575 GCF_000951035.1 Colobus angolensis palliatus | reverse complement strand
CCCTCTCCTCCTCGCTGTGACTCATCCACGACAGCCAGCGACGGTCAGGGCACGGAGGTCACGCCCAAGCACACACGAGCGAACCAGAGAAGGCCATCCTGGATGCCAAGCAGTCACTAACTCTGCCCTAGCCTGCTGACCTTCTGTGTGGAAAAGTGCACTTCTGTGTAGCTCAGGCCTCCTGGTCTCCTTCATGTTCTTGATACGGGGAGGAGTACGTCCTACTGCTGTTTACCTCGATACTGGTGCAGCCTCGCATGTTTATCGCAGCACTAGTCACAATAGCAAAGTCTGGAATCAACCTAAGTGCCCATCAATGATGATCAGACAAAGAAAATGTGGTACATAAACACCGTGAAATACTCAGCCATACAAAAATAACGCAATCATGTCTTCTGCAGCCACGTGGATGGAACAGGAGGTCACTATCCTAAGTGAAGTGACTCAAGGTCAAGTGTCACATGCTCACTTGGAAGTGGGAGCTGAATGGTGAGTACACGTGGCCACACGGAGTGGACTAACAGAGACCAGGGGCTCCAAAAAGCGGGAGGGGTGGGGATGAGCAATTACCTGCTGGGTACAATATACACGACTTGGGTGACGGGTACATGAAAAGCTCAGACTCCACCACCTCACGGTACATCCACACAAACTGCACCTGCATCCCCCTAAATCTATTTTTAAAAAAACAAAACCAGTGCAGGGCCAGGTATGCAGCCAGCCTGTTCACTCCAGAGCGAGTCCAGGCTCTTACCTTCTGCATGCTGAGTCGAAGTTCCGATGTTCTTATGCTTCCGTCAGCAAATCTCAATTTGTCAAGATTCATGACAGATTCTTCCCCAGCATTTGGTTTAATTGGAGGGACTTTATCTCCTAAAACAAAAAAAAGTTAGAATTTAACTTTTTAAACCATTTTAAAAAACCAAATGGATTTAGAATGACACAAAAATACGTAACACAGTCGCTCAAGGAGCTTGGAAACTGCGAAAGTCTCCTCAGCTAACACACTGCCAGCCCACCCTACATCTGAGGCCATCTGTTGAGTTG
>NW_012118799.1:9296-10361 GCF_000951035.1 Colobus angolensis palliatus | reverse complement strand
CAGAAGTCAAACAGGCCCCGCCCGGCCCACCGCCTCCCCAGGGGACCAGGGTGTGGGTCTCTTGAGGGCCTGCTCAAATGCTTCTAGGCTTGCTGGTGTTTCTTTTCCTTTCGATTATAATGCTTGAAAAATTGATCATTCAGTAAAATTGACTTTTTTCTTTCAGTGGACAGTTCTATAATTTCTTTTTTCTTTTTTTTGAGACAGCGTCTCCTCCCTCTGTTGCTCAGGCTGGATGCAGTGGTGTGATCTCAGCTCACTGCAACCTCTGCCTCCCGGGTTCAAGCAATTCTCCTGCCTCAGCCTCCCGAGTAGCTGGGACTACAGGCGCACACCACCACGCCCAACTAATTTTTGTATTTTTAGTAGAGACTGGGTTTCACCATGTTAGCCAGGATGGTCTCGATCTCCTGACCTTGTGATCCGCCCGCCTTGGCCTCCCAAAGTGCTGGGATTACAGGCTTGAGCCACCACGCCTGGCCCCTAATAGTGCTTTTTCTAAGCAGAATATAATAACTACAAAATAATTTTTTAAAAAAATGTAACCCCAAAAATATCACCTTAACTGTTAAGATCCACCAACCAGCCTCTATCTAGTCTCAACATTACCACCATATAACCTCCGGATTTCTCAGTTTAATCACTTCTAGGGGAAAAAACCCAGACTACCTCTATATGACCACTAAGCAAATTTCCAGCAACAAATTGAGGCTTTGTAACCCGGCTGGGTGCAGTGGCTCATGTCTGTAATCCCAATACTTTGGGAAGCTGAGGCAGAAGGACTGTTTGGGTCTAGGAGTTTAAGACCAGCCTGGGCAATATTGTGAGACCCTGTCTCTACAAAAAAAAATTTTTTTTTAAATTAGCCAGGTGTGGTGGTGCACATCTGTAGTCCCAGCTACTTGGGACTCTACAGGTGGAGGTGTTGAGGACTGCTCGAGCCCAGGAGGTTGAGGCGGCTATGACTGTGGGTACTCCAGCCTGGGCTGACCTGTCTCAAAAAAAGGAAAAATGACTGTAACCTCCTGCGCCTTCTCAAACAGTCTGGCTCCTGAAGAAAACACT
>NW_012118799.1:8323-9246 GCF_000951035.1 Colobus angolensis palliatus | reverse complement strand
GGTACTCCAGCCTGGGCTGACCTGTCTCAAAAAAAGGAAAAATGACTGTAACCTCCTGCGCCTTCTCAAACAGTCTGGCTCCTGAAGAAAACACTTACCAGGCCTGCATGACTCTTCGATGCTCAGGGCACATGCCCGACCAAAGACAACCAGGTCCAAGAGGGAGTTTGCCCCGAGCCGGTTGGCACCATGTACCGAGGCACAGGCGGCCTCCCCACAGGCGTACAGCCCGGGCACAATCTGATCCTGGCCATTCACGTGCCTCAGGACCTGTGGAAAGGAAGATTTCAGGTGAAATGTCAAGGTGCCCATACCTCCACCAGGCCACCTCCCCCAGCGGGGTGTCTGTGCTGCAGACCAGAGAAAGAGAGGGAAGTAGGCCAGGCGCGGTGGCCATACCTGTAATCCCAGCACTTTGGGAGGTTGAGGCGGGTGGATCACCTGAGGTTAGGGGTTCAAGACCTGCCTGGCTAACACGGTGAAACCCCGTCTCAACTAAAAATACAAACATTAGCCAGGCATGATGGCGGGTGCCTATAATCCCAGCTATTCAGGAGGCTGAAGAATCGCTTGAACCTGGGAGGTGGAGGCTGCAGTGAGCTGAGATTGCACCATTGTGCTCCAGCCTAAGCAACAGAGCGAGACTGCATCTCCAAGAAAAAAAGAGGGAAGGAAAGACATATCTCAGAGGGAAGTAAGGACCATAGCTCCTCTTCTTCAGAGGGAAGCTTCCGAATGTATCCCCGTTTCCCTTGCCCCGAGCACCTGCCGTTACAAACAGGTCAGAGGACCCCCAATGTCGGCATCTGCGACTGTCCCCGTGTCCCGCGTTCCCGAGGCCCTCACCACCTGCAGAGGACCCCCAATGTCGGCATCTGCGACTGTCCGTGTCCCACGTTCCCGAGGCCCTCACCACCTGCAGA
>NW_012118799.1:7933-8273 GCF_000951035.1 Colobus angolensis palliatus | reverse complement strand
CCCGAGGCCCTCACCACCTGCAGAGGACCCCCAATGTCGGCATCTGCGACTGTCCCCGTGTCCCACATTCCCGAGGCCCTCACCACCTGCGCTCCGGCTCAGACCTGGGAGTATGGCAGGTGGAGGAACATAAGCAGGGGACACTGATGTTCCAGGCTCTTCTAACCCTGTTCACCTCTTCATCTACGCAGGGAAAGTAACAGCTGCCGCCCACCTTGCCCAACAAGGAGCCTAAGTGACCGACAAGCTCTGTGTGAACCACAAACCACTCAAAGGTAGGAATTAGAAAGATCCCTCAATGTACAAGATCATTAGAAATAACACGAGATCATAGAGGAAA
>NW_012118799.1:5786-6153 GCF_000951035.1 Colobus angolensis palliatus | reverse complement strand
AAAGGCCATACCAGCAGATATTACATTAAAGAAGAGGGTCAGGAATGAAAGAGCTGCAAACTGTTTCACTGAAAGCCAAGTAACCCACACCCTTTGAAAAGCTGCCGAAAAACACCTGTGGGCATCAGACGCGACACGCAAGGCTCACGTGCCGACTTCAGGTGGCGTGTGCGTCTCTCTCTCCCGCACTCTGTCACATACTCACCCACACTGAGAGAAGCTCTGTTCCACAGATCTGAGAAAGAAACTGGCTAAAATTTTCAAAATGTAGGTCTTTAAGAAAATACCACAGACTAACAGACGCCTGTCAGCAGCTGAGAGAGGTGGCTGTGCACGTGTGCCTGCACACGAAGGTGAGGGCGAGCGG
>NW_012118799.1:0-566 GCF_000951035.1 Colobus angolensis palliatus | reverse complement strand
GCCCAGGCTGGAGTACGGTGGCACGATCTCAGCTCATGGCAACCTCCGGCTCCCAGGTTCAAGCGACCCTTTCGCCTCAGCCTCCTGGGTAGCTGGGATTACAGGTGTGCACCACCATGCCCAGTTAATTTTTGTATTTTTAGTAGAGATGGGGTTTCGCCATGTTGGCCAGGCTGGCCTCGAACTCCTGACCTCAAGTGATCCTCCCACTTCGGCCTCCCAAAGTGCTGGGATTACAGGCATGAGCCACTGCACGCCTGGCCCTATTTGTATTTTAGCTTTGTACTGTTCAAAAGGTTTCCCCAACAAGCATATACTACTTTTATAATGAAAATTTTAAAATTTTTATGGATTTTGTTTTTTTCTCCCCGATTTACTGAAGAATGATTGATGAATTTAAAAAAATAAAATAAAAAACTATATATTTAAGGTGTACAACGTGATGATTTGATATATTTTGTGAACTGATGACACAATCAAATTAATACACATCTGTCACCTCATATAATTATCCTTTTTTTTGGAGATACAGAAGCCTAAGGTCTACTCTGTTTGCAAATTTCAAG
>NW_012118798.1:0-16546 GCF_000951035.1 Colobus angolensis palliatus | reverse complement strand
GATTCATAAACTGGCATACAAAATATTAAGTAGTGATATCCTAAAAAAGAGCAATGCCCTCAAACTTAAGCAGGCATCAGAATTATCAGGGGGAAAAATGAATAACCTGTACTCCCTAGTTACAATGAGCTCATAGTCAATAGAATAATACAGATTCATAAACTGACATACAAAATATTAAGTAGTGATATCCTAAAAAAGAGCAATGCCCTCAAACTTAAGCAGGCATCAGAATTATCAGGAGGAAGTATTAAAACATAGATTGGTTGATTCCACCCCCAGAGGTTATTATTTAGCAGGTATACTGTAGGACCCAGATAATTTGAATTTCTAACAAGTTCTCATGTTGTGCTTATGCTGCTGGCTATGGAATGACACTTTAAAAATTATTGCTTTAAATGATGATAGAGGGAGATATTTGTTTTGACTTAGCTGAGAAAGGAATAATTCCCAAGGGACATGAACTTACTGTTTGATAAATTATTAGAATTTGACAGGAAGATGAAAATGTAGAGACTAATATGGAAAGAAAATAAGTCAATCACAGATACCAATGAAACAGAATGTTATAAGTGTGTGTAGAACATGTGGTTGGAGTATGAATGAGTTTATTTGATTAATGAAATGAAAACCTAGAAAATTGTGCAATAAGTATTTACTAAAATATATGACTATCACAATACAATTTATGTTTAGTGAGGCAGTGCATCACACCAGTATGGCTGGAGTTACATCAAATAACAATATCAAGTTCTGACAATAATTGGTTGTAACTAAAACTTCATCCATTTCTGGTTGATGTGTAAAATATCACACCATTTTTCAAAAATTCTTTGTCAGATTTTTATAATGTTAAACAGACCCTTAGCCTATGACTCAGACATAGGCTGAGTTTTATCCCTACATAAGTTACCAAGAGTAATAAAAAAGTCTACAAAAAGACAAATGCATCAGTGTTCAAAGAAGTTTAATCATATCAGATCTTAATTTCAAACTGTAATCAACAAAAGTCCATTAAAGGGTGAATGGGGAAAGAAAATGCACAAATATGGGTGAATCTGAAAATTATTATGCTAGGACTACAATGGAGTACAAAATGTATAATTCCAATTTTTAAAAACTTTTAGAACAGGTAAAGTTAATCTATGGTGATTGCTATCACGTTACTGGTTTTCTAGGATAGGGAGTGGGGATGCGTAAATAGAAATCTACATGACAAAAATTTCTGGGTTATGGAAAGCTTCCATTATTTGACAGAGGTGGTCAGGTGGAGTAATCTTACTAAAATGAAATTAATGGAATTTATTAAAAGACTAGCTGTTGTTCATAATGGTGGAAACAGAGAAATTTACGGTGACTTTTGTTTTAAGCCTACATAGCGCATGTGTGATATTAGTAAATAAAGTAGAAAAACCAAAATCCAAAAGTAAAAGCAGTATTTGTAGATATCGTGGATTTCTATTGTTGTATGATAAATTACAATAAATGTAGTGGCTTAGACAACACACCTACACTATTTCTATGGTTCAATAATCCAAGCAAGGCTTAGCTGGACTATTTCTGGATTCCCAAGGCTGACGTCAAGTCATTATTTAGCCTGCACTCTCATCTTGAGGTTTGCCTGGGAAATAATCGACTTCTGAGCTCTCTCAGGTTGTTGTCAGAATTTATTGTCATAGGACACATGACAACTTGCTTCTTCAAAACCAGCAATGAAAAGAGAAAAGGAGAACCCAGTGAGAAAGAGCATGCTGTATGAAAGACGAAGAGAGAAAGAGGCTTGACAAATAGATTTTACGATCTTATCAATGTTCTGTAATCATGTCAATACAATCACATACTTCTCATGACCTTTGTCATGTTTCACTGGTTAGAAGTAAATCATCTGTCTTTACACAACCAAGGGAGGGATTATCCAAGAATGTAAAGACCAGAAACCAGGAATCATGAGGTCACCTAAAAGTCTATTCTCCGTCTTCCACAGCAGAGGAAATAAAAGGACAATTTTGGACTTGAATTTCTGTGTCTTTTCTGTACCTCTATCAGGAAGATAGTAGAAAACGCTATCTTGATTGGAGATTTGTGATTAAGACTACAAATATTACAAAATACGTAAATAGAATGTTGATAACTGTTCACATTGTTCTAATTACTTTCTGGATTATAAAAGAGACTAAAACATAAAAGTATAAAATGCACAAATAAAATGTTATGTAAATTTATTTTTATAATAACATACGTTCATTTTTAGTACAATGTAAACAAGGAGAGAAATAAATTTGCCTACTTATATCAATTGAGGCATGGAATTTAAAATTATTTTTTCCTGGAAATGATGAGAGACAAAGATATCCACTGCTGTAAGAGCATGGGAGCAAAGATGGATGTCCGTTCTGAGCCAGTGGAGTCATTGAACATATGTTTTCCTTTCTGAGTGCAGAAATAAGGTGAACCAGTGTCACAGCACTGATAATCAGTCTGTCTGTCAATTCTCTAGAGTACTGGCCCAAATCCATCCTAAAGGTTATTATTTAAAAAAACTATGACCACTTGATCCAAGATTAACTAGGTAGAAAAATAACACTTAGCTATGGAATTTGTAAACTCTCTGGCAGCTTGGATAATATGAGAAAATAAACTTTGTCTTGGGTGATGAAATTTGTGGATTTTTGATTGGCATATTTTGGTCATATTCATAGTCATTTACCAGAAAGCGGTTAATAAAAGAGCAGATTTTTTATGGAATAATTGGACTCATATAAATAAGGCAACTCTGGGTAGATTCTTTCTAAGGTGGTGAGTGTGAGTAAAAATGTAACACTCAAGAAGATAATCATTAAAAAAATTGAAAATATTTAATGACAGTTTAAGAATAAACTTAGCTAAAGCAGATATAATAGCCTGGTTAAGATTTTGTAGAAGAACAGTTTTAACAGAAAATCTTATTGAAGTGATCAGCAACAGTGAACAAATTACAATTTCAAGTAGAATTTCACTCACTTTTTCTGAAAAGTGTCATTGTCTTGGGAAATACAATATTATAGAAAAATTGTCTCTGAACTTATGGGAGGAATTATAAGAGGAAGAACCAGATTGGTATAAAACTCTTACCTTCAGTTACTCATATAGTTGAGAATATTAAGCAGTAACATTAGAAGGAAACTGGAACTAATAGTGGGGCAGAGAGGAGCTGTACTCTTTTATTAATTCAAGATGGAGAGAAGTTGCTGTTGGGAGTAGAATGGTATTAAATAATATGCACCTCACAGCAAGGAGTTTCATCAACCATCTGAAATTTAAATAGACATTCAAGTGTCTATGTATGGGTACATTTTTCAGAGAATAATTTCAGAAATGTACAGAAAGTGCTTATTGGGATACATTACCCCTAACAAGTGTGAATGAGGACACACACTTTCAGTTGTAAGATGAAAAAGTCTTGAAGATCTAATGTACAGCATGGTGACTTTAGTCAATAATACTATTTTTTACACTAGAAATGTGCTAAGAGGCTAGCTTTTAGTTATTTTTACCATGCATACACACACACACACACACACACGCACACAAATGGTAATCATGTGAGTCCATAAGTGTGTTAATTAAGTCGATTATAATAATTTCACAATGTGTATGCATATCAACTCATCATGTTGTTCATCTTAAATATGTACAATTTTTGTCAATTAAACTTCAATAAAGATGAAAAAAATGACAAGAATTTTCAAACAACCAAACAATGAAAAAAATCAAGTGTGAGATCTGAAACTGTATTAAAAATTACATTTTGTTAGAGAAACATTCTCTTTTTCAGTGCAGAAAGGACCAAAGACATCTGATGGGTCCACATGAAGAAGATTCAAAGTCTAGCCCTTGTCGTATACTTGTCAAGGGAGAAACCCAGGAAAATTGTCATATACTAGTCAAGAAACCTAGGACAATTGTCACATGTAGACTGATGTACCAGAATACAAGTGCTGACTTTCTTCTGTGACATCTTTTTTTTTTTTTTTTTTTTCTGGCTGGAGAATAAAAACTAAGGGATGACTGGCTGCAATTCCAAAAAATAAAGTACATGAATAAAAGTAATTAAACTTCTAACTATTAACAAGTTCTCAGGCAATTTGAAAAGTCCCAACTTACCACACTCAAATGTAGTCAGACTATGAAGTTAAGGTTTTGTAGAAAGAGATTCTCCAGAAATTATTCTATATAGTGGTTTAGATAAAGACTTGGTAAAGAAAAATTACACTGAATGAAGTTAAACAGGCAAGGATGACATTTGTCTAAGATTATTGCAAAGGAGTAAAAGATTGTAGAAATAGGGTAGAGAGATTGAATTCAACTCCCCTGAAAAAAAGACAGAATGAATTTTAAATGCTGGGTGAATTAGTGGGCAAGTACTAGGGAATGTTAGGGGAAAGGAAGGTACGTCATTGTGCTTAGACCATCTATGTTTGCTAGCTGGTACTTATCTAAGTTATGTTCTGACACTTAAACCAAGATTGACAGGTTGGAATGCTATTATTTCTTGATGATAACATTCCAAAGTGATGAGTTCCAAGTCCTTAAGAAAGACTTCCATTGGTTTACACAACTGGAAAGAAGCTGAGAGAAAATTTACTTCTCAAACGAGGAGAGAAAATGTTATAATTGCAAATTTCTGAAGTAATTTACAAGAAGGGAGGTGCTGTGATCTAAATGTATGTGTCCCTGCTGAATTCATATGTTAAAACCTAATAACCACTGTGATAGTATTTAGAGGTAGAGACTTTTGGGAAATGATTAATTCATAAGGGCCACACCCTCATTACTAAAACATTTGAAGAAAGCATTGTAGTTTCTTCCTGTCTTTCTGCCATGTGAGGACACAGCAAGAAGGCACCATCTTTGAAGCAGAGAGCAAGCCCTCACCAAGCAATGAATCTGACAATACTTTGATTTGGGACTTTCTGGCTCCAGAGCTGTGTGCAATAAATTTTTGTTGTTTATATGTTACCCAGTCTAATATATTTTGTTACAGCAGCTCAAATGGACTAAGCCAAGAGGTCAGAGGTATATAGTCAGGGAAAAACCTATCTAAAGTTAAGTTGAGCTGAGGGGAACTACAGAACATCTTGGTCAGATTCCTGTTTTTCAACACCTTTTCTGTATGAAAGCTATATACCCAACTGAAATACCTTCAGCCCTTATGTGGAAATTTAAAATTAGTGTTGTCTTCTTTTAAACAAATCCATGGAAGAACATAGACTTGGAGCTACCATACTAAACACAATTACTGTAAACAGAGGGCACCATGTGTTCTTACTAGCCACTTTCAATTTTCTCTGAAGAAAAAAGCATATATATATATATATACACACACACACACACAGACACAAATGTGTATATATATACATATAAATATATATACATATATACAAATGTGTATATATGCGTATAAATATATATATACACACACATACACATATGTATTTGAAGGGATTATTTTGACACATATGCAGACTGTGAAAATGTTTCCACTAGACTTTCAAGGCTTTTGCTGAATTGGCTTAATTTTGTACTTTGCAGTAAAGATAACTATTCTTTTGCTTACACTGCTGTAAATTTTGCTTATTGTCATGTATAATGTATGAAGAAGCACAAATATACATTGTATCTTCTGCAGAAAGATTATGAACTAAATCAAAAGTATTTCCAATATAAATAATAAAATAGAAAAGACAATTTACAATAGAGCTAGAAAAGCTTAGCCAAACAAATATAATTTCCAGAGCCACTTCTGAAAACAAATTATCTAAGGCAGACTTGTGGGGACAGTGTCGTTATTAGAATTTATTGGATATATTTTTCAGTTGATATGTACAATTTAATATTGAAACTTACTTTAATTTATGATGAAAGTTAATCACTCAATTTTTTGGCTTCACACTAACATTTAATATCTGAATGAGGGAAAATAATAACATATTATGCACTGAGGAAACGAACGGGTGCTTGTGAGTGAGTAAAGCTTTCTAAACCATAACAAGTAACACTTAATACTCAAACTGCAAGCAGGGAAAGTCATTCAAATATGCCTCTAGGAGAGTGCCTTGTTAGACACGGGGTAAGGCCAATATAACATTATGTTTAGAATGTTGTGGAAAATTACAAAGAAACAAATGACTCTGAATAAAACTGACTTTCAATATAACTTCTCTCAATTTAATATTGAAGTAATCTTGAAATATAACCAATTCTGAACTGTACTTTTGGAAGTGTTATTTCTCAGTGTAGTGACGTTGTTGTCTGCGTAATCTGGACAAGGGTACTTAAGCAGCAATCCAAATTGTCCTGCTGCATTTGCTAAACGATGGATAGTGTCCAGTTCTCTCTTGGCTAATATTGATTAAAAATACTGAAAATACTTTAATGGTATTTCAGAAAGAGAAGTTTTAGTCATGAATCTCAATGGTATTCTTTCAAATTAAATATACACCAACCAATTGTCCTTGAGAAGGGCAATCTGAATAACAAATTAATATTTTATGAGAGAAACAGACTATTATCAAATGAATGTTTCTGGAATATTGTACTGTACTAAGAGACTGAAAGATATGTAGGTGTATGTGCATGTGTCTATATACATATATGCATAAATATTTATAGTTTTTATTTTCTTTTTTACATATATTAAAATTTTTTCTCTGAATGCATGCATTTAAATTTCAGTATTATTATTCCTCTGTTTTACTGCTGCTATACTTTGCTACTTACTTATAGTCATTTAATATTTGAGTCTGTAACAAAGATGACGTCGATATTTCCTTCTACTTTTAAATATCTTGACTTCTGTCTAATTTTCCCCTTTTTTCTCTTCCAAATATTTGCGGGTGCTTCATTTCCTTTCTTCGTGGATGCTCCAGGAATTCGTGTTTCATTTTATATGATTATGTGGAGAAATTTACCTCCTCTTATTTGTTTATGGTAATCAGGCTTATCCTTCTTAAATTGGCTTTATGAAAAATAAGCTTCTCAATATTTTTCTCAATGTATTTTCCCTAATAATAGAATTATATACTTGGATACCATTATCCACTTTTGAAAAAGAAGAAATCAATGGCATTTACACTTTTGTATTAAAGACAAACTTGGCAATATTTTTTTCATATTTTATATTTTATGATGTTAGTTCCCTTAGTATATTCTTATGATCCAATATCTATATGTTTTATTTATTAACATTCACTCTTTATTTCCTTATAAATTTTACAGACATTATTTCTTCCAAAAGAAATAACAATCATAATTACAAACAAATGAGAACTTTATACATATGCATACAGAGAAGGGTTTCTTTTATTTAAAACATTTTTAAATATTTAGGTTACTGGTGGAACAAAGTCGAAATTATTTTTATGAAGCCCAAAATATATTTAAGTTTGACATAAAGCCTATGTTGTTAAGATAAAAAGAAAACTAATGACTATTATACATGATATATTCTACTGGATTTTCAGATTTATGTCCATCTTTTCATTGGTTCTCAGAATTCAACTAACGTTATCACTCAGATTCTACTTACTATAAGTGTAGATGACATTTTAAAAAGAAGAGAAAGAAAGGGAATATTTTGAAATTCAACAGAGGGAAATAATGCAGCAGAAGAAATTGGTAGGAGAAAAATTTTACTAAAAATGGGTCAGGCATGGTGGCTCATGCCTGTCATCTCAGCACTTTGGGAGGTTGAAGTGGGCAGATCACCTGAGGTCAGGAGTTTGAGACCAGCCTGGCCAACATGGTGAAACTCATTCTCTACTGAAAATACAAAAAAAATTACCTGGACGTGGTGATGTGCACCTGTAATCCCAGCTACTCGGGAGGCTGAGACAGGAGAATTGCTTGAATCCAGGAGGCGGAGGTTACCGTGAACCAAGATCATGTCACTGCACTCCCGCCTGGGCAACAGAGCAAGGCAAGACCCTGTCTCAAAATTAAAAAAAAAAAAAAAGAAGAAGAAGAAGAAGGAAAGTCAATGTCTTGAAGAGTAAATATGAATAATCGGTGCTGTGAGTTGTCACATTATAATGGTTGGATACTCTTTTCATCAGTGCTGTATGTTTAATTATTAGTAATAAGAGAACAAGTAATATAGACTTTGATACAGTATTGATGCGTAATCTGAAATTAGACCTTTGGATAATATCATGTTCTGCCACTGTGGCTAACCCTCCAGCATTCCCTCTCTTTTTTTTTTTTAATTTGAATTTAAGTATATTATAGAGTTTCTGAAAATCTTTGATACCTTAAACAACTGAAATTACTATGTTTGTTTACAAAATGCATTTTTACTTTTCAGTCATGGAGTAGAAAATAGTTTAATATGATGTGGATACAAAACATTTCACTAAGCTTTAATATATCACTGAATTATAAACTTTCCTTTTTCTACCTAAATTTGTATCTGCAAAGTAAATTATACCTTGTGCATTAAACCAATGAATCTATATGTCTTTTGGTAAAACTAGTGGGCATAAGACACCAAATATTATATGTATCTGTGTGAAATTTAAAAAATAAAATAACTATTGTATTGGGGAATATGTTAAGAATTTATATATTTAATAATAGATATTTTTCTGATTCCAAACATATTGCATAAAACTTATATAGAATTTTCGAAATTCAACATGTGAAAGGAAATATTAAAAAATATAAGCAAAACAATAGCACTGCTGATATGGTTTGGCTGTGTCCCCACCCAAATCTCATCTTTAACTGTAGCTCCCATAATCCTCATGTGTTGTGGGAGGGACATGGTGGGAAGTAATTGAATTATGGAGGAGGGTTTTTCTTGTTCTGTTCTCATGATAGTGAATACATCTTGAGATCTAATGGTTTTATTAAGGCAGTTCCCCTGCACACACTCTCTTGCCTTCTGCCATGTAAGACATGCATTTGCTCCTTCCACACCTTCCACCATGATTGTAATGCCTCCCCAGTCACATGAAACTGTGACTACATTAAACCTCTCTTTCTTTATAAATTACCCAGTCTCAGATATTTCTTCATAGGAGTATGAAAATGGACTAATACAACACAATGTACTACTCAATTGTTCAATGACTTATGACTCCATGACCTTATGCATATTAAGTATTGTTTACTATAGTCACATAAGGAGGTACAGGTATGTACATATATTATGTAAGTTGCAAGAGCACTTGAATTGCCAGAAGAGGTTGCATTACTACCTCTTGACTCCACTTTTAACTTAGGAAACAGGTCGCAGAATCATCAGAATTTTCTACCTGGCAGAAGATTAGTAGCCATTGTATGAAATTGTTCCCTCTATATGCCATAGAGAAGGGAATAGTATGTACAGCATGCTCCTTTCAACCCAAATACCATAACCAACTAAAGAGAAATGCTCTACAGAAATCTCAGTAAGCTTGAGAATGTCTACAAGATGAAAAGGAATCATTTGGTGTCTTGAAAGAATGAAAGTGAATGAATAAAGTAATCCCTTGGCTATCTGAGCAGCAAAAATTAAAATAAAATTTATTTATATATGTATATGCTTATGCATATACATACAAATATACATATATACATACACATATATACACACATCTATATATACACATATACATGTATACACATATCCACACACAAGACCTGAGAAGTTCTGTAGTTACTTTACCAAAGAGGGCTACCGAAATTTTGAATAAACCTTAGCAATTAATGAATAATTTGAGTCAGAGGTTTGAAGTAATGGAATTTTCACTTCATGGAACCTGGCAGCACCAAGGCCACCGAGGACTCTGTTAAGTATTCACACTTACACCGCCTAAAACAGCAGTGCCTGGCTAAGCAGCCATTAACAGAGAAATTGCCACCCAGAAGAGTGATGTGGGAGAGGGCTACCCTTTTTCCAGTTACTGTTTTCTATTTTCTACTGAGAAAATTTACTTTTAAAACATAGGGACAGACAAGGGGAAAAGGAATGGATTATTTTACTCTCCACATTCCAAGTCCCTAAAGCCACAAGTTTGGACAATCATGATAGAAATGGAAAGCTTTGAGTTTGATACCACAAAAAATCTGATAACAATTTTAGATACCTTAAGTGACAGAGGAAAAATGCCAAAGCTGAAATCAGGGGCCAGAGAAAAAGAGTTTGATAATTTATTACTAATGTAGTTGAAACAAAATCCCTACAAATGTAAAACTGAATATGTTGAAAAAATATTAGAATTCTTGTCATGTAATTGTTTCACTTACAATTAACTGAAATTTATTACATATTCTTGATACTAAAATTTTAATTAAAGTCAAGTTTCTATCATATACATAAAGATAAATATTTATAATATTTCTTATTTTTTGATGTGTAAGCAGTTTCAAATATTTTGCCATTATATATAACACAGTCACAAATACTGTATTAGTTTGCTAGGGTGGCCACAACAAAGTATCACAAGCTAAGATGCTAAAGTTAATAGAAATATATTGTCTCACAGTTCTGGAGGCTAGAAGTCTAAAGTAAAGATGTCTGCAGGGCCATACTCCTCTCAAACCTTTAAATAAATACTTCTTTGCTTCTTCCTAACTTCTGATGGTTTGCTGCCAATCCTTGCATTCGTGGTGTGTAGCTGCATAACTCCAATCTCTGCTCCTAGTCACAGGGTATTCCCTCTGCATGTCTGTCTCATATGGCCATCTTCTTTTAAGGCTACCAGTCATATTAGAGTAAGGTCTTACCCTACTCTAGTATGGCCTTATCTAAGAGAGTTGAAGTTAGTATGTCAACATAGCTTTTTGGCAAGAAAGCAACTCAACCCATAACAAATACCTTTGCAAATTTTGCATATATTAGTGCTCACATTTCTGATGAGATTCCTCAAAACAATCCTAGAACTGCAATGCAGTTACAAGTTAGAATATAACGACTGGATAGATTTATCAGATTGGCTTTCAAAAGAGGTGTAGCTTTCTAACATATTGGCAGGGTATTAAATGTCATACCATTAATAGAAGTTGGCTATAATTTGTTATATTTATCAATGAAATAGAAATCAGATCCCATGTCAGTTCAATATTATTTTTGATTCTTCAACTTTCTTGTCAGATAATTGCATTTCTAAGATTTTTTTGCATGATTGCATTGATGTCAGTTATGTATTCCTCATGAAAAACAAATATGCCCTCCAGCTATTTTATGTTTTAGGTTAGCTGCTTTAGGATTCTGGTCTGCTAAATATTTTCATTATGATTACTTTCTTCCATTTTTGTAAATTTTTCTCACTCAATATCACATATTCTCTTTTTTTAATATTTAACTATTTAATCTATATTAAATATATGTGGTGTATATTAAGCATGCCTATATTTAAGTATATTTTTTCATGCAGCTGACAAAGTGAACTAGCACCATTTAAGTAAATTTTCCACTTTTTTCAAATTAACAATGATGTGACAAGTTATACATAGGACAATTGCATAGGAAAATGTATATGCATATACATATAATAGGTTGGTTCTGAAATTTGTGGCCTCTTTTATTATTTGACTATCTATTCTTTAGAAATTGCCACACTGCTACACTATAAAATAAGGTATGTTTTTGAAATACAATTTGGTGCAACTATTGCTGACAGAATTATTTTTCCCTCAAATTTTGGGGTCATTTGTTTCCATTTTTCAGACTTTAATATTACCTTAATAAAGTAATTAAATGTTAATAAAACATAATTAATTACTAGAATATTAACTTGACATCATTGAGTGTTCTGATCTAGGAATATATTGTGTCTATAGTTATCAGGTCTATACTTTTAGTTCTTTAATATTATAATATTTCATAATTTCTTTTATAAGAAGCCATATTTTATGTAAATTTTAAACCTAAACATTTTATATTTTATATTTTAGTGAATTTTGGACAATTTTTATTGCAATTCTGATAAGAAATTGATATTATATGTAAGAGCAACTACTGATATAATTTTTATTTGGTAATCATGATAAACTCTTAAAATGTATTTTGTGGGTTTTCTTGGTTTCCATGGCACTTATTTATATTAATCAAAAATATGTGTCTATGCCATTATAATTAGAGATATTTTATTTATTATATCTTTGCACATTGCAGAAGGCATGTATAACAAAACTACATAGTATTATTGATACTTCATATCTCATTCTGTGTTTCTAGTGAAATTATCTTTATTGTATCATTAAATATAATGTAGGCTTTTTATTTCATATTTATTTCATCTTCTTAGTAATTTGTTTTTATAATTCTACTTTTCTAAGAAAATATATTTTAAATTGATTTAGCAATTTATTTATATCATACATTGGGATGATTACAAGATTTCTTCTTTCACTTTTCAATGTGATGGAATATATTTTAGAAAAAATGATTATACTATATGATTATTTTATAGGTTGCTAAATTTTATGGAATGGAAATTATTTAGCAGTGTTACATCTATAAGATTGATTTGATTTAAATCATAATGTTTTAAATATTTAGATATATAAGGGTACATCAGTTTCAATTGATATTAAATTAAACATATATTTTAAAAATTATTACATTAAATTGTGAGGTACTGGGTTACAAACGTGCATGTCCAAGAAAATAGCAATTCATGCACTATTTATATGAATACAAAGATGTTTGGTTGTCTCTTGTATTTCATCAGATTTGGGAATTAACATAATGATAAATTCATCAGATGAATTGAGAAGTTTCCTTCCTTTATGAATCATATAACGCTCAAAAATTGGGAGTTCTACATTTTACGGTGTTATAGACATTTTCATTTTCTGGTGATAATTCCTCAGATAATTTTCTTATATTTTTGTATTACCATATTTTCTGTGTTCTGTGTATAGTTGGACAATCAAATTGTGCTAATTACCTTATTAACCATATTATTTAATATTTTCTTTAATCCTTTTTTTCTTTTTGAATTTTAATTTACTTCAGTCTACTTTTTCATATGTAAATTTGTAGAATTCAATAGTTTGTTACTTAGTTCTTTTTAAAAAATGATTAAACTGTCTAAAGCTCTGAATAACAGGCCAATCCACAATCATTTTTTATTCATTAAATTTTAATAAAATTATTAAAGCATAACTTATATGTAGTAAACTTGACCCATTTGCTGAGTTTTCAAAGATGTCTCATGAAAATTGCACCATGATCACAATGAGAAATATTTTGATGTTCCAGAAAAAATTTGCTCATGCTTATTTGCAGTCAATCTATTTCCAAACCCTTAGCCATATGAATATGCTTTAGCATTATGTAATTGTGCTTGTATTTTCTAAAATTTTATATGAATGAAATCATACAGTAAATACTATTTTGTGTCAGATTGCCTATATTTTCTTTTGTCAGTTTCAGCAACTTAAAATTTCTGTGTTATTTCTTTACTTTCTGTAATTGGCGTTAAGTTGTTTATAGTGTTACCTTTCTATCATTAAAGTGCCTAAAAGATCTTAAGTTGTGCCTTTCCTATGATTACTAGTAATAATGATTTGTCCCTTGCTTCCTTTTTTCTTGATCAATTAAAAATATGTTTTATCAATTTTATGGATTTTTCAAGTAACAAACTTTTAGTGTTATTCATTTTTATATTATGGTCATCAGATTTAGCAAAGGAAAAATACAGAAACCTATTAAAGTTTAATTCAGATAGTTTGAATGTTTAATACATACATGTGTCCTTTATAATATTTGGGATTTCTTATTTTTGGGATAATTTTAGATCAAACTCAAAATTTCATGTATTTTTTTTGCATGTGTAATTATATCCTGTAAAATATTTATGACATACTTAGACTTTAAAAAACAGTTAATCTGAAATTCAGACTTGAGTGTTCTGTCTTTTACTGAGCAGTTCTACTTTATTTTTGCTTGCTTTTTATTGTGTTGACTTTTTCTCTTTATTTTTATTACACCCTTCCTTCTGCATACTCTATTTTTCATTTGCTGCTTTTTTCTAGTTTCTTGTGTTTGAAGGCTTATATCATTGATTTAAGACATTTATTTTTGTCTTATATTTGCATTTAACATAGAAAATGCTCCTCCTTTACACAAATCTTTAGCAGCTTCACATACATTTTGGAATACTATTTTTATTATCATCTCACCAACATATTTTATAATTCCCTTTTGATTTTTGTGTTTGCATAGGGGCTGTTTAAAAATGAGTTGTTTAATATGTGGAGCAATTCTTCTTGTATTTTTTTATTTCTCATTTAATTATTCTGTAATCAGGGAACATAATTGTAAAGAGATTTTTTTATTATTTATTGGAACTCATTCTATGGATCAATATGTGGTCAATCTTGGTGAATATTTCACATAAGATTGAAATAATGTTTATCCCGCAGTTGTTATCTATAGTGTTCTACAAATAACAATAAGTTTATGATGGTTGACACTGTCATTCATATCTTTTACATTATGTTTTATGTCTGGTTGGTTGCTCTGTACATTAATGTGAGATGTGTCTTAAAGTATTCCACTATGTGGATTTAACAATTTTGCCAGAAGATCATGCCTTATTTATACACTTTACAGTGTATTTAAATAATTTTTATATTATACGTTGTATTAATATTTTCTAATTGCTATCTATAGGAAGAGAATCGTTCATGCAACCACAATGCTTTTTGCCATTGTGAGTATAATGTCAGCTTAAATGGGTTTAACAAATGTGCAGTTTTTGAATCAAAGGCAGTTATAATTAGTGCTTGATGGATTTTTCTTGATTTTAAAATGAGATTCTCATTATGTAATGTAAAATCTATATTTTTTGTATTGATTATATTTTGAAACAAATACTCTGAATTCTTGTTAAGAATTTTGTTATAATGTCAGGTTTAAGGCATTATGATTATGACATTTTGACTAGTTAATTTATGACTTGTGGAACATATTAATGATTTAGTTATTGAATTCATTACTCCCCAGTTGAATCCTGGCCTCCTAGCTCATATTCCTATGATTTTCTTACTAGTGTTTGCTTCACAGGCTTTTCCAATAGAGGAACAATTAAGGTGATATGTAGATGAGAGTTTTCTGCTTACTGATAGACATGAGCTAACACACTGCTGTATTAATCTTCTCTCATTCCTTTCATCAATATAGAGAAGAACCATATCATTTATTCATTTAGGTGATTTATCTCATCTTCTTAAGTTGTGTAAATCAATCAAGGCAAAATGGGGAGACAAAATAGGTTCTCTTTATAGTCAAAACCTTAGAATTGTATGCATGAGAGTTAGCATGTGTGCTTTATATACTCTGCAACAAAGGCAGCCTTTATATAGGATGCAAAGAATACATATGTTTTGAATATTTAATGGATAATCTACATGTGTCCTATGAGGTATTTTGGATTTCCTGCATTTTGGAGATTAATGTAATTTTAGATAAAATCCAAAATTCCAACTACTTTGAAAGTCAAGTCTTTTCCATTATTTTTCACTTAATTTCTCATGTCCTCCATGGCAAGTTCTGTGACTGGTTCTTGTCTTAATATTATAGTCTCACTATTTTTAAATCAAAAAAGAAACTTAGATAATTCCTTGGCCACATTATAGAGCACATAGACATCTGCTATTCATTTTGCTAATACTACTTGATCTCTCTTTTGGCTTCTCAAGTTAGTTTCATAATGATTTCTTGTTTAATTTCCTTCTGGGGGGTTAACATTTTCTGCTTTCTTATTTAGAGAAATTCAGTTTCCTCTCTAGGGGCTTCTTCATTTTTCAGGACAAAATCATTAGTATTCTAAATAGCAACTTTATTTTATATACCAACAAGAAATATATTATATTTATATGTCTCCATATATGTTTCAGAATTACCATCATTGAAATAAAATTTAAAAGATAATATGCAGGAATTTTTTTAAAAAGTTTTTTTTTCTTTTTCTATGTTATAGCATATGACAAAAATTCAATCTAAAGGAAGTAATATTTATATTACATACAATTTGAATTTATGCTCTGTATAAAGATTATGTTGCTTTAAACAATATATTGTTCATTATATTAGTCAGCTCAGGTTTCCAAAACAAAATACCACAGACTGGATGGCTTAAACAATAGAAATGTGTTTGCTCACAGTCAGGAGGCTGAAAATCTGAGATCGGCGTGTCCACATGTTCAGGTTCTGATGAGGGTTCTCTCACTGGCCTGCAGATGGCTGCCTTCTTACTGTGTCATCACCTGGTGCAGAGAGGGAGAGAAAGAAAGAGAGATCTTTTTGTCCTTATAAGGCCATAGTCTTTTATAACCTCTTTAACATCTAAATATCTTATAAAGACTCTGTCTCCAATACAGTCACACTAGGGATTAAAGCTTCAACTTACGAATTTGGGGAGAGTACTGTTCAGTTCATAGCGGTCATTCCTGAATACTTACTACCAAAATAGTAATGTATTGGCCTTGATGAATATTTATTCTCTGGATAGTTTACATTTATTGTTATAGCTTTCCTTCATGTTGTATTTTAATATTTTGAAATATTTGTAAC
>NW_012118797.1:7866-10186 GCF_000951035.1 Colobus angolensis palliatus | reverse complement strand
CCCAGGCTGGAGTGCAATGGCGTGATATCAGCTCACTACAACCTCTGCCTCCTGGGTTCAAGTGATTCTTCTGCCTCAGTCTCCAGAATAGCTGGGATTACAGGTGCCCGCCACCATGCCCGGCTAATTTTTGTATTTTTAGTAGAGATGGTGTTTCATCCTTGTTGGCCAGGCTGGTCTCGAACTCCTGAGCTCCAGTGATCCACCCCCATTGGCCTCCCAAAGTGCTGGGATTACAGCCGTGAGCCACCACACTTGGCCAGCCTTTTAGTTCTATTTGATATTTTTAAAGAAACTGTAATTAAAAGTTAAAGAAATATATGCTTGTTATAAACCATTCAAACATTTCCCAAATACAAATTAGCAGGTGAAGTTACTCTGTGACCTACCCTTTCTTTGTAGAGACCCAGAGAGGTAAGTGAAATATCAGAACATTAAAGTAATTTTGCCCCAGGTGAGGGGGATTGATAATTTGCAAATCCAGGCAAAGTTTGGATTTGGCTAGCCTCCTGGACTGATGGCTCCAGAAGCCAAGGCCAAGGGCCTATCCACCTTTGGGAGTCTAGTAAAAGGAAACCTTCCCTACCATATTAGACTAATCTCAAATGGCTACACTGTAAGGGTTAGGGTGAATCAGCAGTAAACTTATTGTTCTTACTGCACCCCCAGGGGACTGCAGGGAAGACTTTCTTGGTACTGAGTGAGGAAAAGGTTAGCAAAAGGGAAGGAAAAAAAATTCTGTGGAAACAACAGCCCAGTCTTTTCTCAGAACTTAGGCTGCATTTGTATCCTCTGAGAATTCCAGAGAATCTCAAATTGTGAACTTGGTTTTTGGGGGTCTTGGATTGAATGGACCCCCAGATGCCTGTCAGAACCAAACACAAATTATCTCTGGAGGAAGTAATCTCCCACAAATATATATATTTGAGATATGGTCATGCTGTGTCACCCAGGTTAGAGTGCAGTGGAGCAATCACAGCTTACTACAGCCTCCACTTCCCAGGCTCCCTCCTCAGCCTCTTGAGTAGCTGGGACTACAGGTGTGCACCACCATGCCTGGCTAATTTTTAAATTTTTTTTGTAGAGATGGCATCTCCCTGTATTGCCCAGGCCGGTCTTGAATTTCTGGGTTCAAGTGATTCTCCTGCCTTGGCCTCCCAAAGTGTTGGGATTACAGGTGTAGGTCACTGTGCTTGGTTGGCTAAGGCACATATGTTTTCCTTTTGAGAGATGTGGTATTGCTCTGTTGCCCAGGCTAGAGTGCAGAGGTGCAATCATGGCTCACTGCAGCCTCTACCTCCTGGGCTCAAGTGATCCTCCCACCTCAGCCCCCTGAGTAGCTGGGACCACAGGTACGCACCACCATGCCCCATCTAATTTTTTATTTTTTGTAGAGATGGGGTCTCACCATGTTGCCAGGGCCTTACTATGTTGCCAGGGCTGGTGTTGAACTCTTAGGCTCAACTGATCCTCCCCCCTCAGCCTCCCGAAGTGTTGGAATTATGGGAGTGAGCCACTATGCCGGCTTAAGGCACATACTTTCAAGTAACTCAAAAGTCAAGGGAGAAATCCTAATGGAAGTTCTAAGATTTTTTTTTCTGCTTAATGATAATAAAAATATACATATCAAACTTGTGGAATTAAGCTAAAGACTTTTTTTAAGAGAAAATATATGTATCACCTTAATTGTTTGTGTTAGCAAAAAAAAAAGCTAAAAAAATCAAAGAGCTACGTATTCATGTCAAAAAGCTACCAAAGAAAACTCCAAAACAAACCCAACAACAAGCCTCTCCTTTCCCCTCCAAAAAAGCCCCAGCAAAATATATCCAGGAAAAAGTGAAGAAAAAGCACACAAATTGATAAGAAACAAAAACGTTAAGAGGATCAATAAAGACAGACATTGGACCTTTGAAATGACTCACAAATCTCTGACAAGAGTAATATTTTATTTATTTATTTATTTTGTTTTTGAGATGGAGTCTCACTCTGTCTCCCAGGCTGGAGTGCAGTGGTGCGATCTTGGCTCACTGCAACCTTCACTGCCTGGGTTCAAACAATTCTCTTGCCTCAGCCTCTTGAGTAGCTGGGACTACAGGTGCACATCACCACGCCTGGTTAATTTTTGTATTTTTTAGTAGAGACAGAGTTTTGCCATGTTGGCCAGGCTGGTCTTGAACTCCTGACTTCAGGTAATCTACCCACCTCGGCCTCCCAAAGTGCTGGGATTACAGGTGTGAGCCACTGCGCCCAGCTTGACAAGAGTGATAAAAAGAGAGAGGGAGCAAATATCATCAGTTTTAGGAGTGAAAAGGGAACAGTT
>NW_012118797.1:0-522 GCF_000951035.1 Colobus angolensis palliatus | reverse complement strand
AAAAAAAGAAAAAAGAAAACTAGGAACAGGAGGAAATTTCTTTAATCTGATAAGAGTATGTACAAAATATATATAGTAAATATCATATTTAATAGTAAAGTGTTGTAAGCTTTCTCTCTGAAATCAGAAATAAGACAAGGATATTCACTATCACTATCTATTTGACATTGTACAGAAGATCTAGCAAGTGCAGTTAAACAAGAAAAAGCAACAAAATACATAAGAATTGTAAAATATTGCATTACTTACAGATGATCTAATGTGTACATTGAAAAATCCAGAAGAGGCCGGGCGTGGTGGCTCAAGCCTGTAATCCCAGCACTTTCGGAGGCCGAGACGGGCGGATCACGAGGTCAGGAGATCGAGACCATCCTGGCTAACACGGTAAAACCCCGTCTCTACTAAAAAATACAAAAATCTAGCCAGGCGAGGTGGCGGCGCCTGTAGTCCCAGCTACTCCAGAGGGCTGAGGCAGGAGAATGGCGTAAACCTGGGAAGCGGAGCTTGCAGTGAGCTGAGATC
>NW_012118796.1:6088-7035 GCF_000951035.1 Colobus angolensis palliatus | reverse complement strand
GGTGGCTCACGCCTGTAATCCCAGCACTTTGAGAGGTCGAGGCAGGCAGATCACGAGGTCAAGAGATTGTGATCATCCTGCCCCAACTCTACTAAAAATACATAAATTAGCCAGGCGTGGTGGTGGGCACCTGTAGTCCCAGCTACTCGGGAGGCTGAGGCAGGAGAATGGCGTGAACCCGGGAGGCAGAGCTTGTAGTGAGCCGAGATTGCGCCCCTGCACTCCAGCCTGGGCGACAGAGCAAGACTCCATCTCAAAAACACAAACAAACAAAAAACTATAGCACGATGGGCACAGTCTGAAGCCAAGTTACCTGGGTTAAAGGTTGCAGACTTAGCAAATAAAAATATAGGACACTTGCCGGGCACGGTGGCTCATGCCTGTAATCCCAGCACTCTGGGAGGCTGAGGTGGGCCTATCACCAGAGGTCAGGAGTTTGAGAACAGCCTGGCCAACATGGTGAAACCCCGTCTCTACTAAAAATACAAAAAAATTAGCTGGGCATGGTGGCACTTGCCTGTAATCCCAGCTACTTGGAAGGCTGAGGCAACAGAATTGCTTGAACCTGGGAGGTGGAGGTTGCAGTGAGCTGAGATCGTACCACTGCACTCCAACCTGGGTTACAGAGCAAGACTCCATCTGGAAAAATATTACATATATATACAGGACACCCAGTTATTGAATTTAAATGAACTATTTTATAGTTTAGGTATGTGCTAAATATTTCATGTATGTATGTATATGTTACATGTATAGCTGGGTTTTTTTGTTTTTTGCTGAATTATTTGAGCAAGTTACAGACTTTTTTTTTTTTTGAGATGAAGTTTCACTCTTGTTCCCCAGGCTGGAGTGCAATGGTGTGATCTCGGCTCACTGCAGCCTCCACCTGCCGGGTTCTAGTAATTCTCCTGCCTCAGCCTCCCAAGTAGCTGGGATTACAAGCACCC
>NW_012118796.1:0-538 GCF_000951035.1 Colobus angolensis palliatus | reverse complement strand
CCCGGGCTCCGCCCTTGCTGCCGGCTCCGAAGACGCCGCGGGCCAGAACTGCATCCCCACGGTGGGAGGGGCCACCTCGTGGTCGCGCGCCCAGGCCGCCGGGAGCAACACCACCTGGGACTGTTCTGTGGGCCCCGACGACGTCACCTACTGGGGCAGTGGCCTGGGCGGGGAGCCGCGCACGGACTGTACCATTTCATGGGGCGGGCCCGCGGGCCCGGACTGTACCACCTCCTGGAACCCGGGGCTGCGTGCGGATGGCACCACCTCTTTGAAGGGGTACCAGAGCTCAGCTCTCACCGTTTCCTCCGAACCGAGCCCGCAGTCGGACCGTGCCAGTTTGGCTCGATCCCCCAAAACTAACCACCGAGGTGAGAAGACCACAAAGACTGCAGGGAAGGCGAAGCTGGGGTCTTGAGCCGGGACCCAGGCACCTAAGGGGGCGGGGCTTGGGGACCAGGGACTCTAGGGAGGAGGGGCCGGTGGCCCGGCACTCCTCTCCAGAGGGCTAAGACACTGGTAGTCTTTTTTTTTTTTT
>NW_012118795.1:2077-3875 GCF_000951035.1 Colobus angolensis palliatus | reverse complement strand
ATTCATTTGGCAATTAATCATATCTTGCCTTATGACATCTCTTCTATTCCATGTTGAGCTGTTATTTAGAGGTGCAATTGTTTAACTTCCCTTGAGCAGCATATGCTGCCTCGCTAATCTAGTCCAGTTTTTTGTTGTTTCTTTCCTGGCAGTCAATCAAACTGGGGTAACAATTTGAAGCCCACATTCGTGGGAGGTAGGGAGTGGGCAGAGATCCCCATTCAGGAGGCCACGGAGCAGGCAGCCAAGAGCCCTCTGAAAACAGCCTTTTAGAGAGCAAGACAGCCCATCACACTCCTCAGCCTTTTTTTCTCCTGATTCCCCCAGTTATGAAACAGCTCTGGATACAAACAATCTCAGGAATTTTCCATGCATTTGTACAGTCTCCTTGACTGGATTAGATTTCCTGTGGGCAAGGACCATTCATTCTATTTTCAGTGAGGCTTCCTAACATGATGTGGCAAATTCTGAAATGAAGGAGAGAAGCCTGAGATTTGAGCCCCAGCTCTGCCACTTACTCCCCGTCAGCCCAAGTAAGTCATTTTACTTCTCTCAGCCTCAGTTTTCTCATTTCTAAAAAGGGGGAAAAATACCCATCTCATGAAAGTGTTATGAAAATCATGAAACAAGTGCTTATATTCACACTGTGTATGTATTCTAAGCAGCTTGCACACATCAACTCCTTTAATACTCATATTCACTCGAGGTAGATTCTATTATTATTTCCATTTTACACAAAAAGATTAACAAGTGAGGAGCAAAATAAGTGGGGGTGTGTTCTTTAGGGGACACAAGGAAGGCCTGCCAAGAACAAAGGCGAGGGGCGAGTTTCACACCTGTGGGGTGTCTGGGTGTGAGTTGGGGGACATGGGTGGTAGGAGAGGTAGATGGAAGCAGGCACTGGGCAGGGTGTGGCCCCTGAATATTCCCAGGAGTTTCCAGACTTTAGGCCTGAGATGCAGAGGGGAGGGTGGGAGTGGGGACAGTTCCAGGCTTCAGTGAATTCCAAGATCAATGTATTTGCCTGAGGTGAACTTGACCCGGGAGGAGAGGAGTAACCCCCAAGGCAGTCACTCTGGAGAGTGAAAATGAGAAAAACGTGTCCAGAGGGTTTTATCCATCCCCATCCTTTCTAAAGGCGAGGACTAGAAGTTATTTTACTGTAACTCAAGCCTGGGGAAGAATCATAGGTCTTTTATCACAATGAGTATGGGAGCTGCACTAACAAGTCTTCTTATCCCTGTAAAAGATCCCATTGTTTGTAGATGATCTCAGGGAGCATAGTCCAGCTGGAGGGCCACTTCCCCATCCCTGGCTCTAGTCCTCCTCTCAGGATAGGTTGTGCCCCCTTCTCCCCTCCCAAATGCAGCAACCTAGCCAGAAAAAGAGACAGGGACTGATACAGCACACCAGGTGCTGGCCAGGAGCAGGTGGGATCTCAGGAGAGGAAGACAACGGGTTAAAAAGAAGAGGGGAGGGAGAGGGTCTGGGGGAGGCTCTCCCTTGACCAAGGACATGGCCAAGTATAGGCTCAAGAATTCTGGACCTCTAGCGGGGTGCAATGGCACCTACCTGTAATCCCAGCTACTTGGGATTGCTTGAGCCTGCTAGTCTGAGACCAGCCTGGGTGAGATCCTGTCTCAGAAAAAAAAAAAAAAAAAGACCTAAAAGGGCTTGGAAACAACTGGATAGACTAGGAAAGCTGTTTCTGACCCCTGCATCTTTGGGGTTCAGCATGGTAGCCACTAATCACAGGCAGCTTTACGCACCCGAAATGGGATTTTTCCTGAGATGTGCC
>NW_012118795.1:0-727 GCF_000951035.1 Colobus angolensis palliatus | reverse complement strand
ATGTTTGAGTCTTCTTTTTTAGTGCACCTCTATATCTAAGCCACCAACAAATCTTATTGGCTCCTACTTTCAAAATATATCCAGAATCCAAGGGCTACTACCACAGCGGTCTGAGCCACCACCCACTCTCCCTGGCCCTCTGGGCAAGCCTCCCAATTCGTCTTCCTGCTCCCACCCTTGTCCCCGTACAACACTCCACTCAGCAGCCAGAGTAATCTTTTTAAACATAGGTCAGGTTGCAAGCCTCCTTAAACAATCCAGTGACCCCCACCACACTCAGAGTAACAGCCAAAGTCATTGTGTCAGCCCACAGGCCTGCAGAATCTGGCTTCTCACCTCCTCCCCTCCCTTCCCTCCTGCTACTGTGCTGCTGTCACTCAGCTTCAGGCTGCACCCTTGCTGCTCCTCACTATGGCGGCTCCCACCTGCCTCAGGGCCTTTGCACTTACTGTTCCTGCTTCCTGGGCTGCTCTGCCCCCAGATGCCTGCATGGCTTGGCTTGAGCTTTCACCTCCTTTACCCTCACCCCCTGCCCACTCCAGGACTCCCTATCCTCTGTCTGCTTTATTTTCCTTCAGAAAACTTAAAACTGCCAATATATTATGTAACTTCTTTGTTTTCCCCCTTTGCAATTCCTCTACTCCCCCATAATATTTACGAATTTTGTGTGTGTCTCTGATTTTTAGAACAATGTCTAGAATACAGCAGGCTTTTTGAAAATGCTTGG
>NW_012118794.1:6562-7355 GCF_000951035.1 Colobus angolensis palliatus | reverse complement strand
AGGTCAGAAGATCGACACCATCCTGACTAACACAGTGAAATTTCGCCTCTACTAAAAATACAAAAATTAGCCAGGCTTGGTGGCGTCTGCCTGTAGTCCCAGCCCAGGAAGGAGACTGAGGCAGAAGAATCACTGGAACCCAGGAGATGGAGGTTGCAGTGAGCTGATATCACACCACTGCACTCCAGCCTGGGAGACAAGAGTGAGACTCCATCTCAGAAAGAATAATAATAATAGTCACAATAATAATAATCAGAGCCAGACACGGTGGCTCACACCTGTAATCCCAGCACTTTGGGAGGCGGGTGGATCACCTGAGGTCAGAAATTCGAGACCAGCCTGGCCAACATGGCAAAACTCTGTCTCTACTAAAAATACGAAAGTTATCCAGGCATGGTGGTGTGTGCCTATAATCCCAGCTACTTGGAAGGATGACGCAGGGAGAACTGCTTGAAACCGGGAGGTGGAGGTTGCAGTGAGCCGAGATCGCACCACTGTATTCCAGCCTGGGCGACAGAGCAAGACTCTGTCTCAAAAATAACAATAATAGGCCAGGTGTGGTGGCTCACGCCTGTAATCCCAGCACTTTGGGAGGCTGAGGTGGGCATATCATGAGGTCAGGAGATCAAGGCCATTCTGGCTAACACGGTGAAACCCCATCTCTACTAAAGATACAAAAAATTAGCTGGGTGTGGTGGCAGGCACCTGTAGTCCCAGCTACTCAGCAGGCTGAGGCAGGAGAATGGCGTGAACCCGTGAATCCAGGAGGTGGAGCTTGCAGTGAGCCGAGATC
>NW_012118794.1:0-1459 GCF_000951035.1 Colobus angolensis palliatus | reverse complement strand
TTATAAATTTATAATAAAATTTAATTTATAAACACTTCAGGAAAGTAAAATAAAGGTGAGTCACAGTAAGGTGAAATTCCTGACCAAAAAAAAGCCACACTAATGCCTTTAAATTTTTGTAATTATCCTAAATAAGGTACAGAAATGAGTAAAAGAAAAATTGGTAACACATAAGAGCAACAAGATATTACATATAAAAACTTAGAAACTGACAAAGCAGTACTCAGATAATTTCAGTGTTTTAAATTATTTCACAGTATTTTAAATTCTTTAAAAGAAAAAGGCTGGGTAGGGTGGCTCACACCTGTAATCCCAGCACTTTGGAGGGTCGAGGTAGGTGGATCATTTGAGTGTAAGAGTTCAAGACCAGCCTGGCCATCAATGGCGAAAGCCCATCTCTACCAAAACAATTCAAAACGTAGGTAAGCATGGTGGCACGTCAGTAATCCCAGCTAAAGAAAAAAAACAAGGAAGAGAGGGAGGGAGGGAATAGAAAGAAAAAATACAAATCAACTCAGTATTTAATCGAAAAACATAAAACATTTAAAAAGTGAAAAACAGCCAACTGTGGTGGCTCACACCTGTAATCCCAGCACTTTGGGAGGCTGAGGAAGATGTATCACCTGAGGTCAGGAGCTCAGGACCAGCCTGGCCAACATGGTGAAACTCCGTCTCTACTAAAAATACAAAAATTACCCGGGCATCATGGTGTGTGCCTGTAATCCCAAGTACTTGGGAGGCTGAGACATGAGAATCGCTTGAACCTGACAGATGGAGGTTTCAATGAGCTGGTATCATGCCACTGCACTCCAGCCTGGGCGACAGAGTGAGATTCTGTCTCAAACAAACAAACAAAAAAAGGGAAAAACAATATCAAATAAAGTAATATGAAAAAAGAATAAAACAAAGAACTATGTTTTAAACAACAAGAAATCCATTTAAGTCTTGTTCTCATAAAAAAATTAACCAACCTAGGCCAGGCGCAGTGACTCAGGCCTGTAATCCTAGCACTTTGGAAGGCCAAGGTGGGTGGATCACCTGAGATGAGGAGTTTAAGACCAGCCTGGCCAACATGGCAAAATCCCGTCTCTACTAAAAATACAAAAATTAGCTGGACATGTTGGCGCACATCTGTAATCCCAGCTACTCGGGAGCCTGAGGCAGGAGAATCACTTGAACCCGGTGGGCAGAAGTTGCAGTGAGCCAAGATCACACCATTGCACTCCAGCCTAGACAACAAGAGTGAAACTCCATCTCAAATAAAAAAAAAGTTAACCAACCTAAACCATGAAGGAGCTATAACATAAAAATATATCACAAATTAAAGTGACCAGCTGGGAGTGGTGGCTCACGCCTATAATCTCAGCACTTTAGGAGGCCGAGGCAGGCAGATCACCTGAGGTCAGGAGTTCGAGACCAGCCTGACCAACATGGAGAAACCCCGTCACTACTAAAAAAA
>NW_012118793.1:7422-8205 GCF_000951035.1 Colobus angolensis palliatus | reverse complement strand
GCTGGAGTGTAATGGCTCGTTCTCGGCTGATTGCAACCTCTGCCTCCCAGGTTCAAGCAATTTTCCTGCCTCAGCCTCCCAAGTAGCTGGGACTATCACGCCCAGCTAATTTTTCTATTTTTAGTAGAGACGGGGTTTCACCGTGTTAGTCAGGATGGTCTCAATCTCCTGACCTCGTGATCCACCCGCCTCAGCCTCCCAAAGTGCTGGGATTACAGGCGTGAGCCACCGCGCATCCAGCCTTTCCCCTGAACTTTTAGGGGAAGATTTTGTTCCTTCTGCTGGCCTGGCTGGCCCATTCAGGCTGATGAGTAGAGCCTTGGCTGATTTAACCTAGCAAGGGGATAAACAACTTAAGCAGGAGAAAGGAGAGTAGCTCCAGGGACAAGTCCTGGGGCAGAGAACTGGGAGTGAAACCACCTCTGCAAAATTATGGCTGAGACAATGAAAGAGATCTGACTTAATCAATTCCATCTTGCTTCTAACCTCCAAGCTGTCCATGTTCATTCCTGGGCGTAGGCTGAACTAACTTTGGAAGAAACTTAGTTTATAGCTTACAGTGTTTTTCGTTTGTTTGCTTGAGACAGAGTCTCACTCTGTCACCCAGGCTGGAGTGCAGTGGTGCGATCTCAGCTCACTGCAACCTCGGTCTCCCGGATTCAAGCGATTCTCCTGCCTCAGCCTCTCAGGTAGCTGAGACTACAGGTGACTGCCACCATGCCCGGCTAACTTTTGTATTTTTAGTAGAGATGGGGTTTTACCATGTTAGCCAGGCTGGTCTCA
>NW_012118793.1:0-1312 GCF_000951035.1 Colobus angolensis palliatus | reverse complement strand
TCCCAGCACTTTGGGAGGCCGAGATGGGCAGATCATGAGGTCAGGAGATCGAGACCATCCTGGCTAACACAGTGAAACCCCGTCTCTACTAAAAAAAATACAAAAAACTAGCTGGGCGAGGTGGCGGACTCCTGTAGTCCCAGCTACTCAGGAGGCTGAGGCAGGAGAATGGCGTAAACCCGGGAGGTGGAGTTTGCAGTGAGCTGAGATCCGGCCACTGCACTCCAGCCTGGGTGACAGAGCGAAACTCCGTCTCAAAAAAAAAAAGTTTCCATTTAAAGCAAAACAAAACAAATCAGGACACTTTTCTTTTTTTCTTCTCTGTGGGCCTCAAATGATATGCGGTCTGGACCCTTCATGGTTTCTTTTTTAGAGAGGCAGTCCCTGAAACAGGATGGTGAGCCAAGACTCTGAAACACGTTGAGAATTTTCTGGGCTTAGCTTCTTCCGTTATCCCCAAGGCTTCCGAAGGCCAAGTGATGAATGTGAAGGCCTGGCCTCAGGCAGCACTGTGTGGGAAGGAGGGAGGCCTTGGCCCACTCTTGGGGCTGTTGGAGGTGGCCACAGTGGAGGAGGAGAAGCTGGTCTGAAGACGCCTATCATGGGTCTGAAGGGCAATGGACTTGAGCCAGATGCTGGTTTGTGGCAAGTGACAGCCAAGGCGGATTTACAGAGCTTCTCTGCACTCCCCAGAGTTCCTAGATGCTGGGAGAGGGGAACTTGGTAAATAATTGGACCTTGCATGGCCAAACAAGTTAGTTGGGTATGTGAAAGGAAGATAAAATCTTGGGACCCCAGACTCACTATGCCAAAGGGAAAGTTAAGCTTGGGAACTGAGTCATGCAAAAAATCACCTTCCTTTTTGTTCCCAACAGTTATCTAGCTGCAATGATAGAAGGCCACCTATCCGCACCCCATGAGGCCTTCCTCACAAATTGCTCAAAAGGAAATTCCTTGTGGACACCCAAATCTCTCAGAATGCATATTCCCCCAGTAAACTAACCCTGAAACACAGTTCTGTTGAATCTCATCCTGACAATGTAAATAAATTAATAGCCTGTCTTCATGGGTATGGGACAAAAACAAGACTAGAAACCATCCCTCCACCTATCCCGAGACAAATGCATATTTGATTTCTCCCTCTACTCTATGCTTACTTTGTTATTTATTATTTGTTTTTTTATTTTTTTTTGAGACAGAGTCTTGCTCTGTCCCCCAGGCTGGAGTGCAGTGGCTGGATCTCAGCTCACTGCAAGCTCCGCCTCCCAGGTTTATGCCATTCTCCTGCCTCAGCCTCCCGAGTAGCCGGGAC
>NW_012118792.1:5471-6135 GCF_000951035.1 Colobus angolensis palliatus | reverse complement strand
AGAGATGGGGTTTTACCATGTTGACCAGGCTGGTCTCAAACTCCTGACCTCAAGAGATCCGCCCACCTGGGCCTCCCGAAGTGCTAGGATTACAGGTGTGAGCCACCACACCCAGCCTAATCCCAGCACTTTGGGGGGGGCCAAGGTGAGAGGCTCCCTTGAGGCCAGGAGTTTGAGACCAGCCCGGCCAATATGGTGAAACCCTGTCTCTACTAAAATACAAAAATTCGCCGGGTGTGGTGGTGGGTGCCTCTGTAATCCCAGCTACTCGGGAGGCTGAGACAGGAGAATCACTTGAACCGGGGAGGCGGAGGTTGCAATGAGCCGAGAGTGCACCTGGAGCTGAGTGGCAATGGAGCGAGACTCTGTCTCAAAACAAAAATTAGTCGGGCGTGGTGGCACCCGCCTGTGATCCCAGTTACTTGGGAGGCTAAGGTGGGAAGATTGCTTGAGCCCAGCAGGAGGTTGCAGTGAGCTGAGATTGCACCACCGTACTCCAAGCCTGGGTGACAGAGCGCGACCCTGCCTCAAAAAAAAAAAAAAAAATTCCTTAAAATTGCTTTAAGTTGCCCAAGTTAGGGGAACAATATCAACCAGAAAGGTTCCCATTTGCTACTTCCCAAAGGTCTAGACACAGAAATCGCCCCCAGACACTACCCCCTAG
>NW_012118792.1:0-1071 GCF_000951035.1 Colobus angolensis palliatus | reverse complement strand
AGAGCAAGACTCTGTCTCAAAAAAAAAAAAAAAAGAAACAAGAAAAAAAATTATATAAAGGTTTTTTTTTTTTTTTTTCCTCCCCCTGAGATGGAGTTTCACTCTTGTTGTCTAGGCTGGAGCGCAATGGCCTGATCTCAGCTCACTGCAACCTCGACCTCCTAAGTTCAAGTGATTCTCCTGCCTCAGCCTCCCAAGTAGCTAGTAGGTGTGCCACCACACCTGGCTAATTTTCGTATTTTTAGTAGAGATGGAGTTTCACCATGTTGGCCAGGCTGGTCTCCAACTCCTGACCTCAGGTGATCTACCTGCCTAGGCCTCCCAAAGTGCTGGGATTACAGGCATGAGCCACTGCACCCACCCATAAAATTTTTTAAAAAGAATTTAAAGTTCATCAAATCATTGCCCTCAGACAGGTAACCTCCCAGACCCAAGACCCAGATTATTTACCTTGAAGTCAAAAGAGAAGCATCACAGAAAGTCAAGGTGCCCACAAGATGCAGCAGCCACACTGGGCATTCCTTCTGCACTGAACTCAGATGAAAATGCCCCTGGCAGAGGCGGCCCCAATTGTTGGCAGGTTAGAGAGGCCAGTAAGGCCAGTCATGGTGGCTCATGCCTGTAATCCCAGCACTTTGGGAGGCCGAAGCAGGAGGATCACTTAAGCCCAGAAGTTCAAGACAAGTCTGGGCAACATAGACAGATGCCCATTTCTACTAAAAAAAAAAAAAAAAAGACAAAAATTAGCCAGGCGTGGTAGGTGTCATGCATGTAGGGATCTGAGAGGCTGGTGTGGGAGGACCACGTAAGCCCAGGAGCTCAAGGCTGCAATGAGCAGCAATTGTACCACCGCACTCCAGTCTGTGCAACAGAGTGAGACCCCAGCTTAAAAAAAGGTCAGTAATGCTTTATGAAATTTTTTTTGTTTGTTTTGAGAGGGAGTCTCGCTCTGCCACCCAGGCTGGAGTGCAGTGGCTGGATCTCAGCTCACTGCAAGCTCCGTCTCCCGGGTTCCCGCCATTCTCCTGCCTCAGCCTCCCGAGTAGCTGGGACCAGAGGTGCCGCCACCTC
>NW_012118791.1:5131-6290 GCF_000951035.1 Colobus angolensis palliatus | reverse complement strand
TCCATGGTGTGTATGTGCCACATTTTCTTAATCCAGTCTATCACTGATGGACATTTGGGTTGATTCCAAGTCTTTGCTATTGTGAATAGTGCTGCCATAAACATAGGTGTGCATGTGTCTTTATAGCAGCATGATTTATAACCCTTTGGGGATATAACCAGTAATGGGATGGCTGGGTCAAATGGTATTTCTAGTTCTAGATCCTTGAGGTATCGCCACACTGTCTTCCACAATGGTTGAACTAATTTACATTCCCACCAACAGTGTAAAAGTTCCTATTTCTCTACATTTTCTCCAGCACCTGTTGTTTCCTGACTTTTTAATGATCACCATTCTAACTGGTGTGAGATGGTATCTCATTGTGGTTTTGATTTGCATTTCTCTGATGGTCTTATTCATTCTATTTTTTTTATACCCCTTTACCATTCCCACCTTCCTCCCAGCCCCCTAACTACCCTTCCCGTACTCTGGTAACCATCCTTCTACTCACTATGTCCAGGAAGTATCCTTAAAGAAAGGGCCCATTTTCATCCCCCTTCCTTCCCATTGGTTGCTAAATAAAACTGATGACTGACATTCAAGTAGCCATCTTGGACAACAAGATAGAAATCACATGTTGAGATGGGGCTACATGGTCGAAAGAACCTGGGTCCCTGATGATGACCAAACCACCATAAGAAAGTCTGGACAGCTCAAACTTCATTTGCATTACAGAGAAATAAATGTGTTTAAGCTGCTCTTATTTTTAGTTTTCTGTCACTCCCAGCTAAATCTAATTCTAACCAATAAAGATGCTTTTGAAAATTACTGGTAAGAGGCAGAAAGAAGTATTTTGCTTAAAATTCATAGACTATAAAATAAACAGAAAGTTGTAGAAAAAAGTAGGTAGTGGAACAAAAGGTATAAGAAATGATAATGAAAAAAACCTCATGTTTTTTCTGTGGAGTTCTGTTTGTGTATTTCTAGAGGTCCTACTGTCACTTTACACTTAATGTATCTAAAACAATTATTCTGTCTTCCAAATGCTTTCCTCTTCTACATGCTTTGTATCTGTTCAAGATACAACCATTCTTTTTTTTTTTTTTTTCTGAGACAAAAAGGGTCTCACTCTGTCACCCAGGTTAGAGTACAGTGGCATGATCATGGCTTACTGCAATCT
>NW_012118791.1:0-601 GCF_000951035.1 Colobus angolensis palliatus | reverse complement strand
ATTCTGTTGCCCAGGCTGGAGTGCAGCGGTGTAATCTCAGCTCACTGCAACCTCTACCTCCCGGGTTCAAGTGATTATCCTGCCTCAGCCTCCTGTGTAGCTGGGATTACAGATGCCATCACCATACCTGGCTAATTTTTATACTTTTAGTAGAGACAGGGTTTCATCATGTCAGCCAGGCTGGTCTTGAACTCCTGACCTCAGGTGATCTGCCCGCCTCTGCCTCCCAAAGTACTGGGATTACAGGCATGGGCCACTGCGCCTGGCTGAGAAATAACAACTTTGAAAAAATATCATTTGAAATAGCTCCAAATAGGGGGAAAAAAAAAGAAAACTCACATGTTCATCTAGAGTGGAATCTGAATAAACTGTAATACATTCTTAGACTGGAAAACTGTTTGTTTCTTTTCTTTTTTTTCTGAGATGGAGTCTTGCTCTGTCGCCCAGGCTGGAGTGCAGTGGTATGATCTAGGGTCACTGCAAGTTCTGTCTCCCAGGTTCACGCCATTATCCTGCCTCAGCCTCCTGAGTAGCTGAGACTACAGGCGCCCGCCACCAGGCCTGGCTAATTTTTTGTATTTTTAGTAGAGACGGAGTTTCA
>NW_012118790.1:6401-6888 GCF_000951035.1 Colobus angolensis palliatus | reverse complement strand
GTCCTATGGGGCCTGCACCTGATTTAATGCAATGCTGCTGCTGCTGTCCAGAAATCCCTGATATTTTATCAGGGAGTTTTTTTTTTTTTCGGAGACAGAGACTTGCTCTGTCGCCCAGGCTGGAGTGCAGTGGCGCCATCTCAGCTCACTGCAACCTCTGCCTCCTGGGTTCAAGCAACTCTCCCGCCTCAGCCTCCTGTGTAGCTGGGACTACAGGTGCACGACACCACAACCGGCTAATTTTCTGTATTTTAGTAGAGATGGGGTTTCACCATGTTGCCCAGGCTGGTTTCGAACTCCTGAGCTCAGGCAATCAGCCTTCCTCAGCCTCCCAAAGTGCTAGGATTACAGATGTGAGCCACCACACCCAGTGAGCTTAAATATATATATATGCCACTGTGCCCAGACCTAAACATTTAAATTTAAAATTGTTAAAATTGGCCGAGTGGCCAGTCGCGGTGGCTCACACCTGTAATCCCAGCACTCT
>NW_012118790.1:0-891 GCF_000951035.1 Colobus angolensis palliatus | reverse complement strand
GAAAACAGACCATGACAAGCTGTTTGGAAAAGTCTGCTGCATTGTCGGGATCAGGCATTGAGATAGCAGGCGAGGGCTCCGCGCCCTGCCTGGGTAACCGCTGGTCAGCCTGAAGCCCTGTGGAGGAGGGGAATGCTTCCTGGTGGGGGCCAAACCCTCCTGGACATGATGTCAACAGAGGAGAATTCTTATCCAGGGAGGACGCTAAATGCACCAAATTCTAGCCTGTTTTCATCAATAAAATATGTACATGTGGCTGGGCGCAGCGGCTCACACCTGTAATCTCAGCACTTTGGGAGGCCGAGGCAGGTGGATCACAAGGTCAGGAGCTCAAGACCAGCCTGGCCAACATGATGAAACCCTGTCTCTACTAAAAATACAAAAATTAGCTGGGTGTGGTGGGTGCCTGTAATCCCAGCTACTTGGGAGGCTGAGGCAGGAGAACTGCTTGAACCCAGGAGGCAGATGTTGCAGTGAGCCAAGATCGCGCCACTGCACTCCAGCCTAGGTGACAGAGCAAGACTCAGTCTCAAAAAAAACCAACTAAACAAACAAAAAACAAAAAAATAAGTACATGTAGTTCTGACTCCAAAATTTATAGCTCTTACACTTAGTGCTTTTTCATCTTCAGTAACTAGTAACTTCTCTGTGTTATTCCTGGACAAAAAAGGGGGCCTTTTACTGCAAGAGGTTTTGTTTTTTAACTGCATTTTTTTTTGAGACGGAGTCTTGCTTTGTCCCCCAGGCTGGAGTGCAATGGCACGATCTCAGCTCACTGAGATCTCAGCCTCCTCCTCCTGGGTTCAAGCTATTCTCATGCCTCAGCCTCCTGAGTAGCTGGGACTACAGGCACCCAACACCACGCCTGGCTAATTTTTGTATTTTTAGTAG
>NW_012118789.1:5069-6440 GCF_000951035.1 Colobus angolensis palliatus | reverse complement strand
TCATTTCCACCTTAAGATCTTTCTACCTGGGGGCCAGGCATAGTGGCTCACACCTGTAATCCCAGCACTTTGGGAGGCCAAGGTGGGCAGATCACCTGAAGTCAAGAGTTTGAGGCCAGCCTGGGCCAACATGGTGAAACTCTGTCTCTACTAAAAATACAAAAATTAGCCAGGTGTGGTGGTAGGCGCCTGTAATCCCAGCTACTAGGGAGGCTGAGGCAGGAGAATAGCTTGAACCCAGGAAGTGGAGGTCATAGTGAGCTGAGATCACCCCCACTGCAACCCAGCCTGGGTGACAGAGTGAGACTCCGTCTCAAAAAAAAAAAAAAAAAAAGATCTTTCTACTTGGAGCTTCCTCTGCCTTCCCATGGCAGCTACTGCCTCCTAATTCAAGTCACAGTTCAAATATCATTCCTCAGAAATGCCTTAGCTGACAATCCTGGTGAAAGCTGCACTCCTCTCACATTACTTCCTAGTATATGAAACTTCTCTTTTTCTCCATCTCTATCTGAAATGATTCTATTGATGTTTACTACTTGTCTCTCCCAACCAGCATGTAAACTCCATGAAGAGAAGGATTTTGAGTTTTGTTCACCACTGTACCCCAGTGCCTAGCCTGGAATACTAGCTGGTATGCAGAAGGCAGTCAATAAATATTAATTAAAAAAAAAAAAAAAAAAGAGTTTGTTTCCTCTCAGCTACTACTGTAGTTTTCCCCAGGAGCAAGAACACTGTTTCCTGCTCCTATTTATTTATTTATTTTATTTTATTTTTGAGATAGAGTCTCACCCTGTCACCCAGGCTGGAGTACAGTAGTGTGATCTCGGCTCACGGCAACCTCTGCCTCCCGGGTTCAAGTGATCCTCTTGCCTCAGCCTCCCAAGTAGCTGGGTTTACAGGCGCATGCTATCACACCCAGCTAATTTTTGCATTTTTAGTAGAGACAAGGTTTTGCCATGTTGGCCAGGCTGGTCTCGAACTCCTGACCTCAGGTGATCTGCCCACCTCTGCCTCCCCAATTGCTGGGATTACAGGTGGAAGCCAGCACGTCTGGCCCTCCTGCTCCTTTTTAAAAGACAGAGTCTCGGCCAGGCACAGTGGCTCAGGCCTATAATCCCAGCACTCTGGGAGGCTGAGGCAGGCGGATCACCTGAGATCAGGAGTTCAAGACCAGCCTGACCAACATGGAGAAACCTCGCCTCTACTAAAAATACAAAATTAGCCAGGCATGGTGGCGCATGCCTGTAATCCCAGCAACTCAGGAGGCTGACGCAGGAGAATCACTTGAACCCGGGAGGTTGAGGTTGTAGTGAGCCAAGACTGCGCCATTGCATTCCAGCCTGGGCAACAAGAGCAAAACTCCATCTTTCT
>NW_012118789.1:0-789 GCF_000951035.1 Colobus angolensis palliatus | reverse complement strand
TTGTATTTTAGTAGAGACAGGGTTTCACTGTGTTGCCCAGGCTGGTCTCGAACTCCTGAGCTCAGGCAATCCACCCAGCTCAGCCTCCCAAGGAGCAAGGATTACAGGCGTGAGCCACCACACCCGGCCACAAAATGTAGTATTATTATACAATGGGTTATTAGCCCTAAAAAAATAAAACGAAGTACTGATAGATACTACAAAATGTGGATGAACCTGGAAAACACTATAGCAAATGAAAGAAGTCAGACACAAAAGTCTACATATGGTATGATTCCATTTATACAAAATGCCCAGAATAGACAAATCCATGGAGATAGAAAGTAGATTATGATTGCCAGGGGCTAGAATAGCAGAGAATGGAGAGTGACTGCTAATGAATATGGGTTTCTTTTGGGAGTGATAAAAATGTTCTGAAATTAAATAATGATGATGGTTGCACAACCCTGTGAATGTATTTTTTTAAAAGCACTGAATTATACACATAAAATGATTTTTATAGTATGTAGGTTATATATGTGTGTGTGTGTATGTGTGTATGAAAATGAGGCCAGGCACAGTGAGTCACGCCTATAATCCCAGCACTTTGGGAGACTGAGCTCAGATTGCCTGAGCTCAGGAGTTCGACACTACCCTGGGCAACACAGCGAAATCTCGTCTCTGCTAAAAATACAAAAATTAGCAGGGGATGGTGGCACGAGCCTATAGTCCCAGCTACTCGGGAGGCTGAGGCAGGAGAATCGCTTGAACCCAGCAGGTGAAAGTTGCAGTGAGCTGAGATCACACCAC
>NW_012118788.1:588597-588911 GCF_000951035.1 Colobus angolensis palliatus | reverse complement strand
ACTTAAAATAAATTTTATTTAAGTATAGTTTGCATACAATACAATGCACTTATTTTAAGTGTATAGGTTTTTTTGAGACAGGGTCTTGCTTTAACTGTACAGTTTGATGAGGCTTAGCAAATGGATATATCTGAATACCCACTGCCACTATCAAGATATAGAACTTTCTGCTGGGTGCAGCGGCTCATGCCTGTAGTCCCAACTTTGGGAGGCTGAACTGGAAGAATTGCTTGAGGCCAGGACTTCCAGGACAGCCTCAGCAACATAGGAGATACCTGGCTACAATTTTTAAAAAAAAATCAGCCAGGCATAGT
>NW_012118788.1:583095-583397 GCF_000951035.1 Colobus angolensis palliatus | reverse complement strand
AGGCATGCGCCACCACACCTGGCTAATTTTTGTATTTTTATTAGAGATGGGGTTCCACCATGTTGGCCAGGCTGGTCTCAAACTCCTGGCATCAAGTGATCCACTCGCCTCAGCCTCCCACAGTGCTGGGATTACAGGTGTGAGCCACCGCACCCGGCTTGGCTTATTTCTTTTTTTTTTTTTTAATGTGGTAGCTGGGATCTTGCTATGTTGCCCAGGTTGGTTTTGAACTGAACACCTGGCTTCAAGCGATCCTCCCACCTTGGCCTTTCAAAGTGTTGGGATTACATGTGTAAACCACC
>NW_012118788.1:576561-577820 GCF_000951035.1 Colobus angolensis palliatus | reverse complement strand
GCTCAGTCCTGTGCTAGGGATTCGATGTATGTTATTACAGCCTTCTATGAAGTGGGCAATATCACAATATCATGCCTATTTCACAAATGAGGAAAGAGGTTCAGAGGGCTCAAGTTACTGGTACAGAAACCAAGTCTGTTTGGCTCCAAAGTCCAGGCCCTGCCCCCCTGCCCTCTCCCATGACCCAGAAGCTTGAAGGGCACTGAAAAAGAGGAAATTAATTGCTAGGTAATGAGGGCCAGAAGGTGCTGGAACCCACAGCTCCTGCTTCCTGGAGTTCCCTTCATCAAGCATCAAACAGCTGCTTTAACCTGAAGGGTCCAAAGCAATGGCCTCATAATCTAGTGCCTTTCAGAGGGAGGCCGACACCTATTATTACCCCCCACTGCCAGATAAATCAACTGAGGCCCAAGGAAGGAAACCTGTGCCTGGGACTCCGGCATCTCAGTGGTCCGGAAGAGAAGCCAGGAGTCGCTGATCCTAAGGAGCAGCGTCCAGTGAGACAGGAAGGGATCAGACACCGGGGTTGCTGGAGCCACGGGGCGACCTCCCCTTTTTCCTGGCTCTTTCCACATGCCACAGTCAAGAACAAGGACGCTTTAGGGGCTGAGACTTAACAATTGCTGTAGCAGAAAGGGTGTGATATGGGGTGGGACCTGACAGGACACGTGGGAAGAAGGAATGAAGCGGTGGGGGGCTGAAGGCGTGGGAGCAGTTTTCCTGGCCAGGCAGGCATCACTGTGAGGTCAGCGCAGAGCCACTCTACCCCTAGTAGCGTGGGTTGGTGGGTTTGCCATAAGGGCTGCCTGGGGACACTGATTAGTCCCGGTAAAGGTGACTGCTGAGCTCCAGAAGATGCGCCTGGGAGTGTTGGGGGCGCAGGCTTCCTGAAGGGGGATTCCCAGCAGGGCGGCCCGAGGCAGGTCTGGCGCCCCCACCCTCTCGTTTCGAGGCTGGGAGGACTGGCGTCCCCGAGGTCCCACTCACCTCCGAGGCCATGTTGGGCGGTTCCTCGTCGTCCGGAAGCTTGGGTCCTCCAGGTCTGGAAGACAAGAGTTGACTGAGGACCTCCTTGGCCAGCAAGGTCCCCGGGCCGGGCCGACTACGAGCTCAGGGCATTGCGCTTGGCCGAGCGCAGCCCTTAGTGACGCGGACGTGAGCGCGCGCCACGGTTCTCGGTGTCCTCCGCGCCCGTCCCGCCCGTCCGGCCGCGGCGCACTCACCTCTGCCTGGCCGCGCGGACAGTGTAGCGCTCGCCA
>NW_012118788.1:566504-571736 GCF_000951035.1 Colobus angolensis palliatus | reverse complement strand
CGCCACTGGCCTGAGCTTTTCCGGCCTGGACGGCATCAGCTGGCGCCCGGCCCTGTCCCCGCCCCTGGCGGCAGTCGTGCCAATAGGAGGCCGCCGGGCGGAGTGGGCGTTGCCTCCGTCCTCCAATCCTGGCTGTGGGCGGGGACACCTCCAGCTGAGCTGGAGGCTGGCGGTCCCGGGACTGGGAAGCCGGCGGGGAAAGGGACAGGGGTACCCCGGCGGGGAAGGGGACGGAGCTGGGGTTGGGAAGGGTGGTGCCTCGGCGTTCGCGCTGTGGCCAGCAGACATACAGGGGAGTGGAGACTCGGGCCATGGGTAGAGGCTATGACATCAGGCCTGGGCCTGGTGGGTTCACAAGATACATAAGGTGAAATGGCATGTTCGCTCATTCATTCATTTATTCATTCAACAAACACATACGGAGCACCTTTATGTGCCAGATACAGAGTTAGAAAGGCATCCAGGAAAAAGGAAGGAGCATAAGAAATAAAGCCTGTGCCAGGTGCGGAGGCTCACAGCTGTAATCCCAGCACTTTGGGAAGCAGAGGTAGGAGGATCGCTTGAGGCTATGAGTTGGAGACCAGCCTGGGCAATATAATAAGACCCCGTCTCTACAAAAATGTAATTAAAAAAAGAAAATAGCCGGGCGTGGTGGTGCACCCCTACAATCCCCTAGCTATTCAGGAGGCTGAGGCGGGAGAACTTGAGCCCAAGAGTTGGAGGCTACAGTGAGCTATTGTGCCACTGCACTCCAGCCTGACTCCTCTAAAAAAGAAAAGAAATGAGGCTGGGCACGGTGGCTCACACCTGTAATCCCAGCATTTTGGGAGGCTGAGGTGGGCGGATCACCTGAGGTCAGGAATTTGAGACCAGCCTGGCTAACATGATGAAACTCTGTCTCTATTAACTGGGTGTGGTGGTGAGCGCCTGTAGTCCCAGCTACTCAGGAGGCTAAGGCAGGAGAATGGCTTGAACCTGGGAGGCAGAGGTTGCAGTGAGCCGAGATCGCGCCACTGCACTCCAGCCTGGGCAACAGAGCGAGACTCTGTCTCAAAAAAAAAAAAAAAAAAGAAAGAAAGAAAGAAAGAAATGAAACAGAAAAGAAATGAAGCCTGACTTCAAGAAGTTCCAACATAGCATGGAGGAGGAGTGCAGGGAGCACAAGGGGGTGAGTGTAGGGGGGCGTCTCTATTGGGTACTCAGGGAAGATGTCCTTGATCTGATTAATTATTCAACCAAAATGACAGGCTGGATTCTAGGCACTGGGAGTACCCTGAAGGGATTTCCAGTAAACCTGTCCTCTGCATTGGGTCTTGGAGGATAGGGGGAATTTGCCCAAGGAAGAAGGGGAGAAGAACATTCCAGGCAGAAGGAGAAGTCTGGACAAAAAGGGTGACTGGCCTGCTTGGAGAACAGGAAGTCATCCAAGTGGCTATAAGAAAAGGTAGGGAGGAGACATGGAGGAGTTTAGGGGAAGGCTGTGAAGAGTTTTGAAGGTCAAGACAGGGAGTTTAATCTTGGTTCTTTAGGTCATAGGGAGCCCCAGTCAATTTTAACCAGAGGAGCCAAATTTATTTTATTTTGTTTTGTTTTTATTTATTTATTTTTTGAGACGGAGTTTCGCTCTTGTTGCCCAGGCTGGAGTGCAATGGCATGGTCCCGGCTCACAGCAACCTCTGCCTCCCAGGTTCAAGCGATTCTTCTGTCTCAGCCTCCCAAGTAGCTGGGATTACAGGCATGCAACACCACGCCCGGCTAATTTCGTATTTTTAGTAAAGATGGGGTTTCTCAATGTTGTTCAGGCTGGTCTCGAACTCCTGACCTTAGGTGATCCACCCCCCCCCTCGGCCTCCTAAAGTGCTGGGATTACAGGTGTGAGCCACTGCTCCCAGTCAAAACCCCATCTTAAAAAAGAAAGGAAGGAAGAAAGATAAATCTAGCTATAGTATTGAGCTATATGGGATGGAATAGAGGGAGAAAAAGAGATCAATGGCTGGAATGTGTTATCGTTTAAAGACTTTAAGCCCTGGCTCAACTTAAGAGTGGAATTATTTGGAATTCCCAGAATATATCCGACTGTTTCAAGCCTTCCTAAATGCTCTTCCCTGTGCCTGGGATGCCCTTCCCTCAGTGTCGGTCTTGCTACCTCCCATTCATCCATCAGTATTTTAGCCAAACATCATCAATGTCAGGTTGATCCAGGTGTCCAACTCTGGGCTCCCATGTGATCCTGAGTAGTATGGGCATTTAGCAATCTTTTCCTGATTTGGAAGCACTGTAGTAGTGCCTTCTGGGCCTTCTCCACCACCCAAGTGGTAAGCTCCTTGCAAGCAAAGCTTCATCTGACACATTTTAGTGCCCTAACTCCCAGGCCTCTCCTGTCTTCCCCCACAGAAGCCCTAGAACTGGGCTGCAGCTGACCACTGGGAAGACAGGAAAGACTGTGAGACCAACTGTATGCGATGTTGTCCTGAAAAACGCGAAAATGGAGTGGCAAGTCCTGAGATCCACCAGCTAGTGTCGAGGCCTGGCATCCCTTTCTGGGAGGCTTCGTGTGAAAGCCAGTGGCATCCTGCAGACGTGAGGTCATACTTCTGAATATGCAGCAAAATACTGGGGCCAAACGCTTTGACAAATGAATTGAGGCTAGAGAGTTGGAGAAGTGATTTGAGAGCAGGGCTGTAATCACAATACCTAACATGGGTAAGTCACCAGGTGGCAGGCTCTGAGCTAAAATCCATCTGATTGCATCTTCATGATAGTACTGTTTATAGATAAAGAAACAGAAGCCGGCCGGGCATGGTGACTCACAACTGTAATCCCAGCATTTTGGGAGGCCGAGGCAGATGGATCACCTGAGGTAGGGAGTTTGAGACCAGCCTGACCAACATGGAGAAACCCCGTCTCTAATAAAAATACAAAATAAGCCAGGCGTGATGGCACATGCCTATAACCCCAGCTACTCAGGAGGCCGAGGCAAGAGAATCGCTTGAACCCAGGAGGCAGAGGTTGTGGTGAGCTGAGATCTTGCCATTGCACTCCAGCCTGGACAACAAGAGCAAAACTCTGTCTCCAAAAGAAAAAAAAAACAGAAGCTGCAAAGGGTTAGGTGTTAGAGGACATGTACACAGGTAGAAGGGGACACTCAGTCTGGCTGCCCAGATGACAGAAGAGAGGTTGTCAGTCCAGGTTTCTTTGCAGCAAACAGCAAGCTTGCAAGCTTGGTGGAGGTCATGCTGTAGGTATGGGGAAGGGAACTCAGGAAGAAAAGAAAGACAGGAAAACAGCATAAAGGCTTGCAAAAAACAAAAAAAAATCAAAAACAAACAAAAAGCAGACAAATCAAAAGAGTCTGCAGCTGAGTCCCTGACAGTCAACACTGAAATGGACTTGAGCCTTTATCTTGAGGAAGCATCCTTGGTATTAAAGACTCATAAGAGGCCCGGGCACAGTGGTTCATGCCTGTAATCCCAGCACTTTGGGAGGCCGAGGCAGGTGGATCACCTGAGGTCAGGAGATCGAGACTGGCCTGGCGAATGTAGAGAAACCATGCCTCTAATAAAAATACAAAAATTAGCTGGGCGTGGTGGCGCACACCTGTTAGCCCAGCTACTCAGGAGGCCAAGGCAGGAGAATCGCTTGAACCTGGGAGGTGGAGGTTACAGCGAGCCAAGATCACGCCACTGCACTCTAGCCTGGCAACAGAGTGAGACTCTGTCCCTGAAAAAAAAAAAAATTAGCCAGGTGCAATGGCGTGCACTTGTAATTTTAGGTACTCGGGAGGCTGAGGCAGGAGAGTCGCTTGATCCTGGTTGCAGTGAGCTGCGATCGTACCACTGCACTCCAGCCTGGGCTACAGAGTGAGACTTTATCTCAAAAAAAAAAAAAAAAAAAAGACAGAAAAAATACTTCAAAATACTAATAGTGTAATAATCAACTGCACCTCATAGTTTGCTAAGCACGTTTGCATTCCTTATACCTCTGAGCCCTCCAAGGCTGTGAGTGGCATCATTCCCCCGTTACAGCTGAGGACCCTGAAGTCAGAGGCTGTAACTTGAGGAATGGGCTCCGGGCAGATCCTGGCACCGAGCCCAAATGTGATAAGAAGAGAGACAGGTGGGCCCAATGGCAGACCTATAGTCTATCCAGAAATGACACTCCACATATGGTTAATAACTCCTAGAGATAGGAGTGAGGGGTGAGCATGCCCTTTTGAGGTTAAATTAGTTAATATATATTAAAATATTAAGATGAAAATAAATTATGCCTTGCTCAATAGTATTAATGATAGAATTTCTTGTATAAAAAGAAATTACAGAAAGAACCAGTATACAAACTCTAACGATTTGTTGTTTATGTACAGATGTATAGCAAAATATATACACAAATTTAAAAAATAAAATGCTGAGCTAAACTCTACCATGCAAATTCAAGAAAAGCAAAGGGCTTCAATTATAATATTTGGAAAAGACAAGTTTAAGCTAGAAATATTAAAAGAGGCAAAGAGGGTACGAAAAGGCATAGTTTTTCTGGTTTTTTTTTTTTGAGACGGAGTCTTGCTCTGTCACCCAGGCTGGAGAGTGGTAGCATAATCTCGGCTCACTGCAACTTCCGCCTCCCGGGTTCAAGTGATTCTCCTGCCCCAGCCTCCCAAGTAGCTGGAATTACAGGCACACACCACCATGCCCAGCTAATTTTTTGCATTTTTACTAGAGATGGTGTTTCACCATTATGGCCAAGCTCGTTTCGAACTCCTGACCTCAAGTGATCCGCCCACCTCGGCCTCCCAAAGTGCTAGGATTACAGGCATGAGCCACTGTGCCCGGCTGAGTTTTTCAATATATCTCTATTAAATATATATGCCCCAAACGTGATACTTATTTATTGATAATTTATACCCTGCCTATTTCTCAAAAATGACTTGAGAAAAACTGCACAACATAGCGACAATACACATACAGAAATTAAAAGTGAAACAGGAATACATAAAGATATAACACACAAAAATCAAACTATGATTAGATCAGGTAAATGAGTGTTCTGTTTTGGTGTCACAGAGGCATTTAAAAATATAGTAAGTACTACAGATCTTTGTTCCAGCAAAATTCCTTCATGCACATACCCAGCTTTGTTCGATCCCTAGGGGTCTACAACCACTAAACCCCTACATGCTAAAGACTCCTAGGCAGGCCATAGACCCCAGGTTAAGAACTCTAAAGTAAATGAAAGTCA
>NW_012118788.1:562521-563551 GCF_000951035.1 Colobus angolensis palliatus | reverse complement strand
CTCCGTCTCAAAAAAAAAAAAAAAAAAAAAATCAATTTGGCTGGGGTGTGCAGGAAGGATGGGGCGGGAGAGACCAAAGGTAGGTAACAGACATTTGCCAGATGATAACAGTGGGGGAGAGGGGCAGGGGTAAAGAGGAGGTAGATCTTTCAGGGGCCCCTGCTTGATGTCGCCTGCTGTCCCAACTGCATCCTAGCATTCTCTCTTCACTCTTGATAGAGACAGACCTGAAATGAGGCCACTTGCAGGCAATGCCCAGGGCACCACCCAGTTGGTCCAACTGGTCACACAGAGGGTTCTGGTGGACAATGGAGTGCTGGTTAAATGTTAAATGTTTCACATACATAGCAAAGACAGGGGCTGGACAGAGGCATGATCGGAACTCCCACCATGACCTCTCCAGCCCATCATATCTGTCATTTGGAAATCTCTGGCCTATCAAGCCCAACTTAATTATGGCTTTCCCATGTTTATTCATCAAAACTAGGCATAATGGCCATGCTGAGCTTCTGATCAGCTGAAATAGCCAGTGTTATCATGATGAGGTTATGTTAGCTCAGCCATAAATGTTTAGGAAACTTCAAAACAGCCTAGACTGCCTCCTTCCCCACTAGCTCTGAGGAGCCCGAGGGAAGTCAGGACTAAAGAGATCCCTGAGGCCCCATACAAACACTTTCCAAGCGCTCAACTGACCATCACTGCCTGAGCCCATCCCTGAGGCTCTGGGTACAGGGAGCAGGGAGTGGGGGCACTGAGACAGAATGGCCTTCAAGCTCTGCTCAGCCAAAGCCAGCAGGCTGACATTGGAAGCTGTCAACGGATGCATAAAAGCCCAGCACGGGCCGGGCGCGGTGGCTCATGCCTGTAATCCCAGCACTTTGGGAGGCCCAGGCAGGCAGATCATGAGGTCAGGAGATCAAGACCATCCTGGCCAACATGGCGAAACCCCGTCTCTACTAAAAATACAAAAAATTACTCAGGCATGGTGGCACGTGCCTGTAGTCCCAGCTACTCAGGAGGCTGAGGCAGG
>NW_012118788.1:551444-554811 GCF_000951035.1 Colobus angolensis palliatus | reverse complement strand
CAGAACTTGTTCAAGTTCACGCAGCTAGGAGGGGGTGGAACTAGGACTTGAACCCAGACCTTCTGATTAGAACACGGCCTCCTCCAACAAGCCACCCAGCTTCCCAGGTCCCCTGACGCTGGGGTAGGAGGGCTGTGTCATTGTCAGACCAGACCAGACCCAGGCCCTGCTAATGTCCAAGGCACACTGTGGTCTTGGGGACACTGTGTCTCAGGGAGGGGTTATTCCTGGAGGGCAGTCACGTCCAGTGCCCAGGCTGAGTCACAGCTGGGTGTCAAACATCCTCCGGCCAACAGGATCAAATCTCTATCCTCCTATAACAGAGCTGTCTGAGGGAAACTGCCCTAGGGCTAAGGAGAGGGTTAGGAGACCATGCCCAGGGGCTCACCACCCGTACCCCCAATCCCAAGACCCACCCTCCAGACCTGTCTTTGTTCTGCAGACCTGTTTTGGTTGTCCCCACCAATGCCCAACCCAGTGAGAAAATTACACTTTGCTGCTGACACTTCTACTTTTGAATTCATTTTTCTTCCACTGATTTGGACTGTGAGTGTGGTTTCTGTCTTCTAAAAGTGCCAGACTGCAGCCTGATTTAAAGAGTTCATTTGATATTTTCCTGGGTTTAACTCAACTTTCTCCCTCTTGGCATTTATTCTTCTTCTGGATTCTGGGAAAAGCGAAGACAGGGTAAAATGAAATCCTGTAGGCTTGGGAGTCAAATGCAAGAAGGAGAAACTGAAGGCCAGCTCTCTTTTCCAGCTGCCCTCTCTATCGCCCGGCCTTCTCTTCCATGCAGAAAACCTGCTGAGAGCTGGCGTGCTTGGCCGGGGGCCACGTGGGGCCTTCCTGCTAGTGGGATGTTCAAGAGCGCTTAGGTTGGAGGGTTTCCATTCAGCATCAGGGAGGTAGGTGGGGTCTTGGAGACCATGTGATGTGGAATAAGGGCTCCATCTAGCACAGGCTTTCAAGTTTTGTGTGGGCTCCTCTTTCTATAGCTTCTCCCCAGAATGAATCTTCTGATGGCGAATCAGGTGCGAGCTCCCCCGGAAGGACTTGCCACACAGATTGCACACGTAGGGCTTCTCTCTGGTGTGGGTTTTATAGTGCTCGATGAGGGCTGACCGGTGCCGGAAGGCTTTGCCACACTCGCAGGTATAGGGCTTCTTGCCAGTGTGGATTCTCTGGTGCTGGATCAGCGCAGAGCTGTGGCAAAAGGCCTTGCCACACTGACAGCACTCGTAGGGCTTCTCACCGGTGTGGATGCGCTGGTGCTCGATGAGGGAGGAGCTCTGGCTGAAGGCCTTCCCGCACTTCTGACATTTGTAGGGCTTCTCGCCGGTGTGGGTCTTGCGGTGCTCAATGAGGTTGGAGCTCTGGCTGAAGGCCTTTCCACACTCATCGCATTTGTATGGTTTCTTCCCAGTGTGGATCCGCTGGTGTCGGATGAGGTGTGACCTGTGACAAAAGGCTTTCCCACAGAGATCGCACTCGTGAGGTTTCTTTAGGGTATGGATCTTCCGATGCTGGCTCAGGCCTGAGCTCTGGTTGAAGGATTTCCCACATTCCTTACACTGATAAGGTCTCTCTCCTGTATGAATCCTCTCGTGTTTTCTGAGGCTGGAGCTCCTGCTGAAATCCTTCCCGCATTCCCTGCATTCGTAGGGCCTCTTTCCGGTGTGGATCTTTTGGTGCTGCGTGAGGGCTGAGCTCTGGCGGAAGGCCTTCCCGCACTCCCGGCACTCATAGGGCTTCTCCCCGGTGTGGATGATCTGGTGCCTGAGCAGGTGGGAGCTCTGGCTGAAGGCCTTCCCGCACTCACAGCACTCATAGGGCTTCTCCCCGGTGTGGATCACAAGGTGTCGGAGCAGGTGCGAGCTCTGGCTGAAGGCCTTCCCACACTCTCGACATGCGTAGGGCTTGGCTGGTTGTGGGGTTCTGTGAAGCGCGTTAGGTCCTGAGTCCCCTCTGTCTGTTTCCGCACAATCGCATGGACTGGGTTCTTCACTGTGGATTATCTGACACATGCTGAGGTCAGATTTCTGGAGAAAGGTTTGTCCGAAGAGCTCATCATCCTGGGGTCTGGTTCCTGGGGGAATACTTTGATGCTGAACAGGGCTTGAGCACAAACTGAAATTCCCCTCATAATGATCATGTTCTTCGTCTTGCTCACCAAGAGGAATCTCCTTGTAGATCACAGCCATTTGCTCCAAACCTCTTTCCTGAAGAAAAGGGTGCCCCAGGTCCTCCCCTGGGAAAAGTCCTCGTTGTGACTCTAACCTGTTCTCAAATGCAAAGGTCTCGCCAAACTTGGTTGCTGGGGGAACCTCCATTGTGAATCTGCTATCATCCCCAATGGTTGTATTTCTTTAAAAATGTTCTTTTTTGGGCTACACTTAATGTTCTGACAATCTGAAAAGAAAACAGGAACGCTGTCAAGTCAGCAAGTCAAGCAGCTCATGTCCTAGAATGCTGGCTTCCTGTCCTAGAATCTAGAAATAACCAAATATGCATAAGACACAATCTTGCCCTGAAGATGATCCCAAATGAGTTAGAGGCAAGTTTTGCTTAGCACAGACAACTGAAGGCAGACAGACAGACACAATCAAGTGCCACATCATGGTGTCTAGACTCTATCGGCTGAAGGTGTTCAGAAAGGTGAGCTAAAACAGGAAGTGGGGGCTGGGCGTGGTGGCTTACACCTATAATCCTAGCACTTTGGGAGGCCGTGGCTGGCAGATCACTAGAGGTTAGGAGTGACCAGCCTGGTCACATGGTGAAATCCCGTCTCCGCTAAAAATACAAAACAATTAGCCGGGTGTGGTGGTGGATGCCTGTAATCCCAGCTACTAGGGAGGGTGAGGCAGGAGACTCACTTGAACCTGGGAGGCAAAGACTGCAGTGAGCAGAGATCACCCCACTGCACTCCAACGTGGGTGACAAATTGAGACTCTGTCTCAAACAACAACAACAACAACAACCAGGAAGTGGGGCCACTGCAGAAAAGGAGCAAGACTCCAGCTACTGGGTGACAGAAAGAGAAAGAGAACTCTTCCCTTACCCTAGTTCAGCCGCACTCCCTCCAGCCAAGTGCCCCAGCCTGGGAGTCAGCATAGCTGCTGTTATTCTCACCTAACTGGTCCCCTCCTATCTACTTCCTGAGGCTGCATGGGCAGCGTCTCTGTCTCTCAGTCCTCACTGCCACTCTGCAGCTCAGGCTTCAGTGCTACCTCCTGGGATCTTTTTAGTGCTCACCTCCAAACTAGCTGCTGACCTCTAGTTTCCACCTCTCCCTCTGGTGCACGCCCTACACTAACAATACAGTCAAATATCTAAAATGTAAGCCTGATTATGGATTATGGTGGTTCCC
>NW_012118788.1:549235-550204 GCF_000951035.1 Colobus angolensis palliatus | reverse complement strand
CTCACCATTAGCTTGAAAATCCCCTAAGGGCAAATACTGCGCTCCTTCATTTCAGAAGCTCCAGCCCCCAGCACAAAAGCATAATTCCAATGAACACAGTTGTTGAATAAGTGATCAAATGGAGGAAAAGCCATTTGTTTTTGTGCTAGAACTGTCACTTTTTTTGGTCAAAGAACACTTTAATCAAATAAGTTAACTCTCTAGGACAGGGGTCCCCAACTCCCAGGGTGGGGGACAGGCACCGGTCTGTGTCCTGTTAGGAACCGGGCCGCATAGCAGAAGGTGAGTTGAAGGTGAGCGAGCATTACAGCCTGAGCTCTGCCTCCTATCAGATCAGCAGCGGCATTAGAGTCTCATAGGAACTCGTACCCTATTGTGAACTGTGCATATGAGGGATCTAGGTTGTGCACTCCTCGTGAGACTCTAACACCTGATGATCTGAGGTGGAACAGTTTCATCTCAAAACCATCCCCCATGTCCCCCACCCATTCAGGGAAAAATTGTCTTCCGCAAAACTGGTCCCTGATGCCAAAAACGTTGGGGATCACTGGTCTAGGAGATATAAATAAATAAAACAGACAAAAGCAGAGCTGCTCCAGTTGAAGGAGGGTGTGTTAGCAGGGACAATGAAGGAAGGTAGAACAGCCCACTCAGCACTCCCCCTCCCATCTGTGGCCCCTGAAGAAGCCCCAAAGAGCTCTATTCAGAAACTTCTGTGCTAGATAAAGGCAAAGTCTTCGGGTGACACAATAACGATAGCAACAGCTCATATTCACTGAGCACCTACTATGTGCTAGGCATTAATAGGTCCTTCATGGCACCTCATTTAATCTTCACAACTCTATACAAAGGTACTATTATCCTTATACTGAATCTAGGGAGTAACTGCCTTAAAAAATATATATACTAAATTAACCAGAATAGTCAGAACTCATTTCTACTTGAAAAAAAATTTTTTTAGGCCGGGCG
>NW_012118788.1:546385-547950 GCF_000951035.1 Colobus angolensis palliatus | reverse complement strand
CAGAGATCGCGCCACTGCACTCCAGCCTGGGCGACAGTACGAGACTCTGTCTCAAAAAAAAAGAAAAAAGAAAAAAAGAAAAGAAAAGAAACAAAAGTAGCTGGGACTACAGGCACGTGCCACGCTTGTCTAATTTTTGTACTTTTTGTAGAGACGGGTTTTCGCCATGTTGTGCAGGCTGGTCTCGAATTCCTGAGCTCATGCGATCCACCCACCTTGGCCTCCTAAAATGCTGGTATTACAGGCATGAGCCCCCTCGCCCAGCCCTAAAGTATTTTCAAAAATTCTTAGATCACTTCAACTCCTCTCCCCCTCCCCCTCCTCTTCAGCAACCCATAATCTCCAACCCTTCCAGCTCTCTCACTCAATTTATGCTTTTCGACCTCATGAAATCCAAGCCATTTTTACTCTAGTTCTCCTTTGCCAGTTCCACCCCTTCCCCATCCAGCTTAGACTCTCTCTATACTATGCGCGTCACTTAACTCTCAGGCTCCAGCACCATGCTCCTCACCTCCTCGTCCGGCTGCAACTAGCCGCTAAGTCCCAGCCTTCTCTACCAGTTCCTCCTAAGTTGTTAAATGTTGCCAAGAAAAATCATACAACTATGTATGGCACCACGACAAATTTCGAGTTTCCGATTTCAGCTGGGACCTCAGCTCTGGCATCCGATGACCTCCTCATTGCCAAGTCCCTCTCTTCTCAGTCCTTACCTTCCCACCCCATCTGGCACTGCTCTCCAATACCTCCTTCTCAAAACCCTTCATTTCAGAGGTTGCAAATTGGCAGCCTGGATATCCTGCTACGTTATGTTTGGCTCTCGAAGAGTTCGGCTTTTCCTGTTCATTTTCCTTAGTTGCCAATATTTAAAACTCAGTAGGTTTCTGGCTTTCTCTTGAAAAACGAAGATGTGACAATATCCCTTCACCCGCCCACATTGCCTACCTGGGTGCATGAAAGCTTTGAGCTACCCCCCCAACCCCATCCCCACCCTCGCTTTCTTCCCTTGGCTTCTGAACGCTTTCTTCCCAATTTTCATGCCTTCCAAGTTCTCTTTCTTGATATCTTTAGATTGCAACTCTTCCTCCGCCCACCTGTTAAATCCTGATGTTCTCAAACTTCCCTCCGTAGAGGTTTTCCATTCCCACTACGTAGCCCCTACACGCTGAAGTCTCCACTCAGGATAAAAAGTTGGCAACCCTTTATCTGTCTCCCACAACATGTTAAGTGTTTTTGGACCGAAAATGCAACGGTCTGCAACTCCATGCTTCCCACCTCTGTCAGGGCCTTCTCTGGGTCCTTCTGCATCTGTCATCCCATCCTCCAGAGAGTCCCTAGGGCCTGGGCACCCTGCAAACCCTTAGTGTAGTCAAGGTTTCCTGGCTGGGGGCCCAAGAGTGGCCACGGACCCGCACACGCTGCCCAGGCTGCGACGTGGCGCCCCTACAGGTTTCCCCGCTATTGGGGACACGCGCACCCAGGGCCACCGGAGAGACAGGTGGTCAGGCGGACTTGGGTCACACCGACGGACGCGGGGCCACTCACCTGGGCCGGGGCGGGGCAGCTCA
>NW_012118788.1:535517-542106 GCF_000951035.1 Colobus angolensis palliatus | reverse complement strand
GCGCGGAGGTCCCGGCGTCTCGGTGGTCCCACCGCGCCGGGGTTTGCCGCGCGTAGCCGCCCGGGCCCCGCAACATAAGGACTGGAGTCAGGAGAGCCTCTCCGGTCGGCATGGTGGCTCTGGCCCTCCGGGAAACAGAGATGGGCAGGCGTTGGCAGGAGAGTAGAGGAGGAAACAGGTCGGGACGAGCGGGCGGACCTCGAGCCGCCGGCACTCGGGGAATCTGCGCTGGGGCTGGGTGCAAGCCAGAAGCTACTGAAGCAGCTGAGGTCTTCAGGGAAAGGAGAGTGGAGCCCTAGAGCTGTCGACCCTGTCACTCTACACAGGCACCGGGGTCCTGTTAGGATCTGCCTCCCTCAACCTGTTTCAAGGGTAGCCCTGGTCCTGCCTGCCCTCCCCGCCCCCAACAGAAAGAGATGAGGAGGGGCAGGCGAAGAGCTAGGAGTGTCTGCGGGACCATCCCAGGACCCTGAGCCCTGCAACTCTCTGCATCCCAGGGCTGACTTCGACCTGAAGCGCCGCCTCTCAGGCGCACTGGGAGGGAAGAGGAATGTGTTATTGAAATCTGCGCCCCTTCCCGGCCGAGCACAGTGGCTCACGCCTTTAATCCCAGCATTTTGGGAGGCCGAGGCGGTTGGATCACGAGGTCAGGAGTTCGAGACTCAGCCTGACCAACATGGTGAAACCCTGTCTCTACTAAAAATTAGCCCAGTAGGCCGGGCGCGGTGGCTCAAGCCTGTAATCCCAGCACTTTGGGAGGCCGAGACGGGCGGATCACGAGGTCAGGAGATCGAGACCATCCTGGCTAACAGGGTGAAACCCCGTCTCTACTAAAAAAAATACAAAAAACTAGCCGGGTGAGGTGGCGGGCGCCTGTAGTCCCAGCTACTCGGGAGGCTGAGACAGGAGAATGGCATAAACGCGGGAGGCAGAGTTTGCAGTGAGCTGAGATCCGGCCACTGCACTCCAGCCTGGGCGACAGAGCGAGACTCCGTCTCAAAAAAAAAAAAAAAAAATTAGCCCGGAGTGGTGACATGCGCCTGTAATCCCAGCTACTGAGGCAGGAGAATCGTTTGACCCTGAAAGGCGGAGGTTGCAGTGAGCCAAGATAGTGCCATTGCACTCCAGCCTGGGCGACAGAGCGAGACTCCGTCTCAAAAAAAAAAAAAAAAAAACATCTCCACCCGCTCCTTGCTGCTGATGGCAAGACTGACTCCTCCACCCAGTGTTCTGCCCATGCCCACCCCAGCTCAGGTGCAGCTGCCCAGCTTGTGGGAGAGCTTCCCTCCACAGACCTTGGCCCAATCACAGGACATCAGGAGAACACACTGTCCCGAGAAAAGAGATTCTGCCCCAGCCGTCTGCCCACCTGCCTTCAGCACCCTCAGCCATGGTGCTCGAGTGCCCCCGCATGCTACCTACACACACCTGCCTTCCTGCCCCATCAATGCTCTGTCGGGCCTTGGGCACAGACTCCAAGGGGTAGGCAGTGGCTGCCCCTCCCCAAGCCAACAGCCTGAGCTTCATGGGGACCAGCCACCCTAGAGCCATAACCCTTGGACCATAACCAACCATGCAGAGTTGGGGGCGTCAAGGGCTGGTTCCTTTTTCTCCCTCCAGCTCCTCAGGTCACAGGAAGGTCAGGCTACCAGTTTGAGTCCCCAGGGGGCCAGGGGGGAGTCTGGGCCATGCCCCAAGAGTCTCAGGTGCTTCCTCTTTGACAACAGTCCCCAGAATCCCCATTCCCCCGCACACTGCACCCCACCCCAAGAGTGGGTCTTCAACTCCCAGACCCACCACAGTCACATTTTTCAACCAGGATCTCATGACCCTCACAATAGCTGTTGTTGACATGTTGAATATTATTAACCCATTTTACAGAGGGGAAGCAAGGCTCAGAGAAAGTTAAAAACGGACCCAAGGTCAGGGGCAGAAACGGGAGGCAGAGGGGAGGCACTCCTCTCACACCCCACCCCTAGGGACCAAAGCCGTAGCCAACAGAGCAGTAGTAATCCGCGTCATCTTCAGGCTGCACGGGACTGATGGTGAGGACACAGGCATTGTGGGCCTCATCCTTGGCTGCAGAGAATCGATCAGGGATGTCAGCAGGCCGGTGGTGATCCTCCTCCGAGCGGTAGTAGAGGAGATATCGAGGGGCACTGCCTGCCCGCTGCTGGTACCAGGACACACCATAGTCCCTGATGGTGACGTGCTGGGGGCTGAGCGTGCAGGAGAGTTGAGCCACTTGGCCTGGGAAGACCAGCAGTGCATCCGGCTGGGCCAGGACTGTCTGGGAGACTGAGAGACACAAACCCACTCAGGCCCAGCCTGAGCTCCTTCTCTCCCACCCCTGCCCTATGAAAACTTGGTTGGACTCCATGGAGACGTCCAGTTCCAAAGGGCTCATAGCCCAGTGCTATGGGATTAGCAATGAATGGGGCGCAGGAGGCCTGGTTCTGTGTGACTTAGGGTGTCCTCTCTGGACCTCCATCTCCCTTTGTGAGTAAGGGATTTGGAGTTAGCCCCCAAGTCCCCATTAGTGCCATACCCTAAAGGATCCGTGTTCAGTTAAAGGCCCAGAGCTCAGAAGGTTGGACTAGCAGCCTCTAGGTCCCTCTGCTACCCACCCACGTTTCTCTGAAGAACTGCACCCCTCCTCCCTCACTTCCCTGCCCACTTCACTTCAGCTCTTCCAAACCCTGAATCCAGACTAACCAACCCCAGGAACCTCCTGGGCTGTCCCACACATCTACTCAGTCTCAGGCAACTGGCTGCAGGGACCCTCTCAGGGAGGTTAGATTGCCTCAGGTCTTGTGGGGTAGGGACCAGCCCACAATAGCTTCCCCTGTGAAAAACTAAGAAGGAGACCCAAAGTCAGAGTCCGGGGCTCTAGTGATCTGGTCGTTCACCAATGGGAAAATCAAGACCCACACAGGGAAGTGATTTGCCCCAGGTCAAGGGCAGAGCTGCCTGAAGCCAGGTCACCCCTCCAGGCATGGTGGCTCAAGCCTCTAATCCTAGCACTTTGGGAGGTTGAGGTGGGCAGATCACCTGAGGTCAGGAGTTTGAGACCAGCCTGACCAACATGGAGAAACCCTGTCTCTACTAGTAATACAAAATTAGCCGGGTGTGTTGGTGCATGCCTGTAATCCCAGCTACTCAGGAGGCTGAGGCAGGAGAATCACTTGAACCCGGGAGGTGGAGGTGCATTGAGCCGAGATTGCGCCATTGCACTCCAGCCTGGGCAACAAGAGCAAAACTCCATCTCAAAAAAAAAAAAAAATCCCTCCCAGGACCTGCTCTACTGTCCCCATCCATTTGCCTCCTTGCAGGGGCCTTCTGGGGCCAGTACTGTTCCCCACCCCACACCCAGGTGAGTGAGGCCCAGGGAGGATTCACCTGACAGGAAGGTCCCCATCAGAAGGAAGCTGAGGCACCAGCAGGCCATGGCCAGAGGCAGGGAGGCAGGCAAGGAGAAGTTCTGCAAGGCTATATGCTCCAGGTGCTTTGGGGCACAGGGCTGGGAAGGCCACTGGACCACAACAGAGCATGCAAATCGGCCTATTGACTGAGGAAGGGGGGGCGGTGACTGGAGCCCAATGGCCAAGCCCCATCTTCCCAAATGCCAGAGTCCTGGCACCACAAGGCCTTCCAAGAACAGGAGCCCAGAAGTCCTCATGTGCAGTTATAGCAGGTAGAAATCTACTTTTTTTTTTTTTTTTTTTTTGAGACGGAGTCTCGCTCTGTTGCCCAGGCTGGAGTGCAGTGGCCGGATCTCGGCTCACTGCAAGCTCCGCCTCCCGGGTTTACGCCATTCTCCTGCCTCAGCCTCCCAAGTAGCTGGGACTACAGGCGCCCACCACTTCGGCCGGCTAGTTTTTTTGTATTTTTTAGTAGAGACGGGGTTTCACCGTGTTAGCCAGGATGGTCTCGATTTCCTGACCTTGTGATCCGCCCGTCTCGGCCTCCCAAAGTGCTGGGATTACAGGCTTGAGCCACCGCGCCCAGCCAAGTGCATAAATCTTAAGTGTATAGCTTGATGATTTTATGTATATGTATGTATGCCCGCATATGCACGCGTGTGCACACACACACACACACACACACACACTCCAGCAACCTCCACCCAGATCAAGATTTAGAAAATCTCAGCTGAGGGCGGTGGCTCACGCCTATAATCCCAGCACTTTGGGAGGCCGAGGAAGGTGGATCACTTAAGGTCAGGAGTTCAAGACCAGCCTGGCCAACATGGTGAAATCCCATCTCTACTAAAAATACTAAAATTAGCTGGGCATGGTGGCGGGTGCCTGTAGTCCCAACCACTGGAGAGGCTGAGGCAGGAAAATTGCTTGAACCCGGGAGATGGAGGTTGCAGTGAGCCAAGATCGCAGCACTGCACTTCAGCCTGGGTGACAGAGCGAGACTCTGTCTCAAAAAGAAAAAAAGAACATCTCCATCTCCCCAGAGGCCCCCTCAGTTAATAATGACCTGCACCCTCAAGGGAATCATCATTCTGACGTCTATCACCTTAGATTAGTTTTTGCCTGCTCTAGAGCTTCAACTATAAGTGAAACGATAGTGTGCCCTCTTTTGTGCTGCTTCTTTTGTTGAACACGATGGGAGTGATCCATGTGTGTGCAGCAATATTTCATTCATGCCCATAGCTGTGTGTAATCCATTGTGTGAATGCACCGTAATCAGTTTCTCCATTCTCCTATTGTTAGACATTTGGATGCTCTCCAGTCTTCGGCCATTACAAATAAAACTTCTGTGAATGTCTCTGTCCATGTCTTTTGGTGCACTCATTTGTGCTGGAGAGACACCCAGGAATGGAGCTGCCAGACATCAAGGAAAGAATACATTTAGCTTTACTAGGTCTGCTAGGGTTCCCCATGTGTTTGTATCAATCTGGTCTTCCACCAGCAGAGTAAGAGAGTTTACAGTGACTTCGCATCCTTGCCAGCACTTGACATTAATTATCACAACCTTTAATTTGCCAGGATTCCAAGTAGCTGAGGTGGTTTTGAACTTGGGTTTGAATCCTAGCTCCTGCTCTTCTTAACTGCATGACTTCGGCCAAGTTACTTCCCCCCACTGTGCCTCAGTTTACTCATCTGGAACATGAAGTTAAGCATAATGCCAGCCTGAGGATTGTGAAAATGCAAAGATGGGACCTATTTGCTAAGTGCTGGCCACAGGGCGTGGATTAACCATCTCATTTATTTTCTGTATTCCAATGCTCTGTAATCTGGGGCCTTGTTGACCATTGTGGGACTGACCCTCCCAGGGTTACCCAGTCTCTATAGATAGTAAATAACTCTTTTTCTTTTTTATCAGACAGAGTCTCGTTCTGTCGCCCACGCTGGAGTGCAATGGCACTATCTCCGCTAACTGCAACCTCTGCCTCCCGGGTTCAAGCGATTTTCCTGCCTCAGCCTCCCAAGTACCTGGGATTACAGGCATGCGCCATCAGGCCCAGCTAATTCTTTTTGTATTTTTAGTGAAGATGGGATTTCACCACATTGGCCAAGCTGATCTCAGTCTCCTGACGTCAAATGATCCATCTACTTTGGGCTCTCAACGTGCTGGGATTACAAGCATGAGCCACCTCACCCAGCCATGAGAGTAAATAACTCCTCTGAAAGCATGCTTTTCAAATGCAAGTCAGCTAATCCCAACCCCCTCAACTCCCTCCTTAATCTGCTCTTATACTCCACCTGCCCTAATCTCTCCAGGTCTACGCACCAGACAACTAGGGACAGCCCACGCTCCAGAATCCACTTTAATTATTCAGTCCTAACCTGTGGGCCCAGCCTTGGACACCACAATAGAGGCCCTTGCCCACAGTTCCTCCCACTCCTTGTGCTTCCTGTGTGGCACACCTTGGTGTACTCCCTTTTTTAGGGGAACTTTGAGTAACAAACTATCTTTTCTTTCTTTCTTTTTTTTTTTGAGACAGAGTTTTGGAGTTTCGCTCTTTGTTGCCCAGGCTGGAGTGCAGTGGTGCGATCTCAGCTCACTGCAACCTCCGCCTCCCAGGTTCAAAGTGATTCTCCTGCCTCAGCCTCCCAAGTAGCTGGTATTTTTTTTAGTAGAGACGAGGTTTCACCACGTTGGTCGGTTTCACCGTGTTGGTCAGGGTGGTCTGGATCTCCTGACCTCATGATCTGCTCTGCTTCCCAAAGTGCTGGGATTGAAGGCAACCTATCGATCACAAACTATGTTTCAATGGCACTTTCCCCCTGCTCCACCCCTCCCCTCCCCTTCCCTTTCCTTTCTTCTCTTCTCTTTTCTTTTCATTTCTCTTGAGACAGAGTCTCGCTCTGTCGCCCAGGCTGCAGTACAATAGCACGATGCTCGGCTCACTACAACCTTCGCCTCCTGGGTTCAAGCGATTCTCCTGTCTCAGCCTCCCGAGTACCTGGGACTACAGGCATGCACTGCCATGCCCAGCTAATTTTTGTCTTTTTAGTAGAGACACAGTTTCACTGTGTTGGCCAGGCTGGTCTCAAACTCCTGACCTCGTGATCCACCTGCCTCGGTCTCCCAAAGTGCTGGGATTAAAGGCGTGAGCTGCCACGCCCGGCCA
>NW_012118788.1:531851-534922 GCF_000951035.1 Colobus angolensis palliatus | reverse complement strand
CCTCCCCTTTCCTCCTCTCCCCTCCCCTTTCCTCCTCTCCCCTCCCCTTTCCTCCTCTCCTCTCCTCTCCTGTCCCCTCCTCTCCTTTCCTTTCCTTTTCTTCTTTTTTCTTTTCTTTTTGTTTTTCTTGAGACGGAATCTCGCTCTGTTGCCCAGGCTGGAGTGCAGTGGTGCGATGCTTGGCTCACAACCTCTGCCTCCTGGATTCAAGTGATTCTCCTGCCTCAGCTTCCCGAGTACCTGGGACTACAGGCACGTACCACCATGCTCAGCTAATTTTTGTATTTTTAGTAGAGAGAGAGTTTCACTATGTTGACCTTGTGATCCTCCTGCCTCCATCTCCCAAAGTGCTGGAATTACAGGCGTGAGCCACCGTGGCCAGCCTTCTTTTTCTTGTTTCTTTGAGACAAGGTCTCATTCTGTCACCCAAGCTGAAGTACAGCGGCCTGATCATAGTTCACTGCAGCCGTGAACTCCTGGGTTCAAGCAGTCCTCTCACCTTAGCCTCCCGAATAGCTAGGACTACAGGTGCATGCCACCATGCCTGACTAATTCTTTTGTTTTTGTTTAATTGATGTACTTACTTTGAGACAGAGTCTTGCTCTGTTGCCCAGGCTGGAGTAGAATGGTGTGATCGTGGCTCATTTGTAGCCTCAAACTTCTGTGCTCAAGTGATCCTCCCACCTCAGGCTCCCAAGAAGCTAAGACTACAGGTGTGAGCCACCATGTCCAGCTAATTATTTTAAAAATTTTTTTGTAGGCCGGGCGCAGTGGTTCATACCTGTAATCCCAGCACTTTGGGGGGCCGAGGCGGGCGGATCACAAAGTCAGGAGATCGAGACCATCCTGGCTAACACGGTGAAACCCCGTCTCTACTAAAAAAAAAAATACAAAAAATTAGCTGGGCGTGGTAACGGGCGCCTGTAATCCCAGCTACTCAGGAGGCTGAGGCAGGAGAATCACTTGAACCCGGGAGACGGAGGTTGCAGTGAACCAAGATCGTGCCATTGCACTCCAGCCTGGGTGACGAGAATGAGACTCTGTCTCAAAACAAACAAACAAACAAACATGGGGCACTTTTCCCCAGGACAGAACCATATCCGGGGACCCACGTCCCGCAGAATACAGCTCAGGAGACTGTAAGTGTGGATCCTCCAGTGCCTGGAGCCAGAATCTAGAAGGAAAGGCCACTCCAGGCCTGGAGCCTCAGCTCTGGTAGTCACCATCTGCCATCCAAGGATCTCCTCTTCAGCGCCACCAAGAAGGGAATCAAGAGACTCTATCTTGATTGTCATGGAGATACCCTGAGGAGGTGTCAAGAATGGAGTGGGACCTGGGAAGGGGCTATATAGCCTCCCCAAGGGAATTCTGGAGGCTGTGAGTTAAAAAGAGGGCACTGTTTTTTGTCTTTTTTTTTAGTCAAGGTCTCACTGTGTCACCCAGGCTGAAGCGTAGTGGTATGATTTTAATTAATTTCTGGCTTGTACTGGGGTCAAGTGATCCTCCCGCCTCAGCCTCCCTGAGGAACTGGGACTACAGGTGTGAGCCACCACGCCCAGCTAATGTTTTTATTTTTTATTTCTATTTTTTTTTGGAGATGGAGTCTCGCTGTTACCCAGGCTGGAGTGCAGTGGCACGATCTCGGCTCACTGCAACCTCTGCCTCCCAGGTTCACGCCATTCTCCTGCCTCAGCCTCCTGAGTAGCTGGGACTACAGGTGCCCACCACCACACTCGGCTAATTTTTTTTATGTGTTTAGTAGAGACGGGGTTTCACCATGTTAGCCAGGATGGTCTTGATCTCCTGACCTCGTGATCCACCTGCCTTGGCCTCCCAAAGTGCTGGGATTACAGACGTGCATCACCGCGCCCGGCCTAATGTTTTCATTTTTACAGAGATGAGGCCTTGCTATGTTGGCCCAGGCTGGGCAGATCCCGACTTCCAGTGATCTGCCCGCCTCAGCCTCCCAAAGTGTTGGGATTACAAGCGTGAGCCACTGCTCCTGGCCGCCCCATGTTTAAATAAGTTTGGGAAGTGCTGCCTGTTTCTGCAATACTGATTGGAGTGCTTATTACATCAAGGTGCTGAGCACAGAGACAGCTCTTTAAAATGTATCACACTTAATTGTCACCACAGCCCTGCTAAGTCATGGGTCACATCCCTCTTTTACAGATGGAAACACCAAAGCAGTCCAAAGGAAACTGCTTATCCAGAGCCAGAGTCTGACGATGGCAGGCTTCGTGAAAGACTCAGTTTTCCTCCACCCTCACTGTCCAGAACTCTGCCTGCAAAGGGCAGGACATAGGTGAATCATGGGGACTGGGAGCACTTCTAAAACTTTGGGGTAAGGGAGCTGGGAAAAGGGAGGTGCTGTTCCAGGCATCCACCTGGTGCCCTGGCTGGAGAGGTCTGGTGGAGGGTCATGGGGTTGGGGCAGGAGACAGAAGTGGAGAGACAGAGACAGAGGGGAGGCAGTAAGCAGGATGGAAAGAGAAAGGATAATGAAAAGAGACATGGAGAAAAAAAGTCAAAGAAAGGATGAACACGGAGAGGCAAAAAAACAATGTGAGGCCGGGAGCAGTGGCTTGCACCTGTAATCCCACCACTTTGGGAGGCCAAGGCAAGAGGATCGCTCGACCCCAGGAGTTCAAGACCAGTCTAGGCAACATAATGAGACTCCGTCTTTACAAAATTAAAAAGAAAAACATTTCAACAGGCATGGTGGCATGCACCTGTAGTCCCAGCTACCCAGGAGGCTGAAGTGGGAGGATTGCTTGAGCCAGGGAGGCCAAAGCTTCAGTGAGCTGCGATTGTGCCACTGCACTGCAGCCTGGGCAACAGAGTAAGACCCTGTTTCAAAAAAAGAGAGAACAGAAAAGAAGAAAGGAGGGAAGGAAAAGAAAGAAAAAGAAAGAGAAAAAGAAAAAAGAAAGAGAGGGAAAGAAAGAAAGAGAGAGAGAAAGAAAGGAAAAAGAAAGAGAAAGAAAGAAAAAGAAAGAAAGAAAGAAAGAAAGAAAGAAAGAAAGAAAGAAAGAAAGAAAGAAAGAAAGAAAGAAAGAAAGAAAGAGAAA
>NW_012118788.1:519853-530889 GCF_000951035.1 Colobus angolensis palliatus | reverse complement strand
CCAGCACTTTGGGAGGCCGAGGCAGGTGGATCACGAGGTCAGGAGATCAAGACCATCCTGGCTAACATGGTGAAACCCCGTCTCTACTGAAAATACAAAAAAAAATTAGCTGCGCATGGTGGTGGGCGACTGTAGTCCCAGCTACTCAGGAGGCTGAGGCACGAGAATGGCATGAACCCAGGAGGCAGAGGTTGCAGTGGGCCGAGATCGCACCACTGCACTCCAGCCCAGGTGACAGAGCGAGAGTCCGTCTCAAAACAAACAAACAAAAAACTAGCCAGGTGTAGTGGTACACACCTGTAGTCCCAGTTATTCGGGAGGCTGAGGCAGGAGAATCGCTTGAACTTGGGAGGTGGAGGTTGCAGTGAGCTGAGATCGTGCCACTGCACTGTAGCCTGGGTGACAGAGGGAGATTCCATCTCAAAAAAAAAAAACCCAATAATAATAATAATTAATAAGCATAATAAATAAATAAAAGACAGGAAATGACGGTGAGAACCTGTGTGAGGGACTAGCTAATGGCGAGTGCTAACAAGGAGGTGCTTGTGACCTGCTATGGACCTGGAATTTGAGGGTGATGGAAATGTTCTGTATCTTGACTGTGGTGGTGGTTATATGAGAGTTGGCGAAACTTGAAAACACCAGAAAGGGTGAACTTTACTGTACTGTATGTAAATTACACTTCATCCAGCAGAGGTGGTTCACAACTGCAATCCCAGCACTTGTGGGAGGCTGGGGCAGGAGAATTACTTGAGCCCAGAAGTTCGAGACCAGCCTGGGCAACATAGGGAGACTGTCTCTAAAAAAAACAATTAGTCCCAATGATGGCATTCCCCGCCTCAGGGAATGCCAGCGCCCACTTCTTCTGCCACCCCTCCCCCATGGGTCCCGTTAACCGGATACAGGGAGGAAGGCATTTCCTGCCTAGATGTCTCCGCCCCTACTGCCATGGAGACCAGCTTGGAAGCTTAGGGGAGCTGCTGTGGCCCAGTGCTCAGTGGGGAGGAATAGGAGGCCAGGAGTCTTGGACTAGCTGCAGGGTTTGAACTAGGCTGAAGCAGCAGAACCACAGAGGTGGCTGAGCAGGGATCTGACCCTGGGGCCACCTAGCCGCACTCACACACCCACTTCTCCCTCCAGAGCCCTGCCCTGAAGCAGGTCTCTGCTCCAGGCCTTTCCTTAGTTGGGGAATCGGGAGTTGGGGGATCAAAGTCCCCCACATCTCCCTCCCCCGCTGCAGCTATGTTTATCAAGGTGATGTTTGGGGGTAAGTGGGGTCCCCTGTCTTGGCAGGCGGGTAGGGAGATGAGCACACTCAGAAGCTGCTTCCTTCCGCCCTTGGGGAGGGTGGGGAGGCAATGGCGGGAAAAAGGGGGGTGGTGCAGATGGCAGGGGTCGGGGAAGCGGCTCTGTGAGAAGGCAAAGCGAGCACCTGGAGCGAGTCCCTTAAAGGGAAAAGCCAAGCTGAGTCCTGTTCATTCACGAGGACTCCTCTCGGCCAGCGTCCGCCGCATCACCCTGGAGCAGGTTTTTAAACCGCCCAGTCTCTTCGCCATTCAATCCGTGATCCTCAAGCTTCAGCGTGCATCAGACACCTGAAACACTAGCCACAGTTGCAGGTTCCCCGTCCCTCCGGCTGGAGGCGGGTGGGCCCTGTGCGGTGGTCGGGGGAAGAGGAGAGCTGGTAGGGGAGGGAGCGCGGGGATGGGCTGGGTCCCTTGGGGGCGGGGCCAGGGAGGAGGCTGGGCTGGCGCGCACTTCATGCTTTGCAGGACTCAAGAGACCAACACTTAGGGGTCACCCTATATGGGAGAAAAGTCAACACACAAGGGAGATGGACGGAGGGGTCTCCAAGGCAGTTTAAGCAACAGATGTCGGAGCTGTTGTGCCTGGGGCACAGTCCTAGCCCCCTAGGCCCAGTCGCAGCTCTGGGAAAGGGAGAGATGGGAGGGAGAGACAGAGGACCCCAGATGCGGAGGAAGGTAAGAGATCCCACATGCTTACCTTTGCCCTTCCTCCACAGCCGGCTGCTCCATGCTGGTGAACACCTCTTGCAGGCTGGTGAACCTCACCGCCCACTTGAGGCAGAAAGCAGGGTTGCCCCCAGATGGTGAGGAGACAGGGAGGAGAAGGAGGGGCTGAGGGGTCCCAGGCAGGGGTACCAGCCCTGCCCAGCCTCTCTCCATGTCCTCCCAGCGACCATTGCTCTCCTGGCTGAGGACGGCAACCTAGTGAGCCTGGAGGAGGACCTGAAGGAAGGGGCTGCACGGACCCAAACCATGGGCAACTCCCTGCTGAAGGAGCGAGCCATATATGTTCTCGTTCGGACCATCAGTAAGGTGGCCCAAGCTTCTCTCCCCTGCAGCTATGTTAGAATCTAAGAGGGGGGCATAGCAGACCATAGACCACCCAAGGCCCTGTCCAGCCTCCCACCTCAGCTGGGGACCTAGCCCCATTCCATCCCTACCCCATGCTCTGCCCCCAGCCTGGACTAGCAAACAGTTCCAGAGTAAGAGGCAGAGTAGGGACCATCAGGCCAGTCAGGTGTCCTTCATCCTCTCTCCACATGCCACAGAGGGAGAGGATGTGGTCCCCACCCGCTATGAGTCCCTACTGGAGAACCTGGATGACCATTACCCAGAGCTGGCAGGTGAGTGTCAGGGTACAGCCCAGAGGGAGGGCACACCTTCTCCCTAGTCCCTACCAGCAGGACTTCCCGGGCCTTCCAGAGGAACTGCGCAGGCTGTCAGGCCTCTCCTCCGCGGGCCACAACTGGAGGAAGCGCATGGGCACCCGGCGTGGCCGCCATGAGCAAAGCCCCACTTCAAGGCCCAGAAAGGTGAGCTCCCTGCCACCCAGGATTTGCTAGCCGGGACCGGAAGCCAGGTACGGAGGAGATATGGACACCCAGGGAGACACCCAGAGTGGGACCCCTTCCTGTGGGACAGACACATACACGATGAGAGGCAGACCCTCAACAGCAACTCCATGCACCTATACCCCCAGACGGAACACACTGTACCCTGAGACAGGTCCCCACCACCCCACTGGAATGCCAGCTCACTAAGGGCTGGAATGTCCTCAGGCTTCACAGATGTGGCATAGGGGCTGGCACACAGTAGGAGCTCAGTGCACAACTGCTGGACGAACTCAACGAAGGCAGCAGCATGGTGTGTGATGGCACGGCCCACACTGGGTTCGAAGGGCTTGTTCTTCCATTCTGGCAGGCCCGGGGACCTGGCACACTACTGCCGACTAGCCAAGTTGGACTCAGATCCAAGGGGGTTAGCCATGACCTCTGCCTTGTGTGATCAGGTGCAAACAGACAGCAACCCAGCACGACTCCTCTTGCAGAATCTGGAATTGCTGAGAAGTTGCATCAGCAAGAGGGGCAAGGTCAGACAGGATTTAAGGCTGCTGGGGGCACCTAAGCTGTGGGTGCAGAGATGGGATGCGGAGGCAGAGACAAGAAGGGTAGAGGTGGCAGGTATCCCTGAGAAAGGGGAGAACCATGAGTTCATCCTGGAATTCCACCCTCAGTGTCAGATGCCCTTGGGATCACCTACTAATGCCTTTCTACCACACTCTGGACTGCCCAAGGTATCTGTCCTGTGCTACCCACAGTGCAGATTGCAAAGGGCTCCTCCTCCCCACCCAGGGTCCTGATTAAGGTGATGGATTGCACACTGTAGTGAGACATCCATCCTGACCCCACCTCATCAGCCAGGGAACTCCCTGAAGACAGGCCATCGAGAGAGGCACACAACAGGCTGTGGTGTAAAATAAACTTTTAATTGCACATTTGTGTCTTAGGTTATCTGTGGGGTGAGAAACCTCCTCACTTCCAATCCCAGCTATCCGGGTACAATCTGGTGTTGTGGTCTGGCTGTCGGCGAGGAGTAGAGGTGGGTGCAGGACTGGCCCCCAAGTTTGCACCAACCTCTTCAGGGCAGTGAGCTCAGACCTGTGAAGGGAGGAGCAGCACAGGCTGGTGGTCAGCCTGCATGTGCAAGAGGAGGGTCGGCCTCTCCCCCTCCCTGCCTGGGTCGGGGTCCACTCACTCACCATGGTTGTACTTGCACTGCTTCAGGGCCTCGCTGAAGCCTTCACACAGGGACAGGTCACTCTGAGTGGTCGAACAGTCCAGGAACTGCCTGATCTCATAGGCGCAGGGCCCCATCTGCAGGTGCTGGGGGGCAGTGGGGGTGGGGGCCTGGGGGTACAGTGCAAGAGGCTGCAGGATCAGCTTGGAGTTGGTACCTGGAGGTGCATTTCAAAGCTGGGGCCACCTGCCCCTCCCCACATCCCCAGCCTGGGTGTCCCAAGGGTCCTAGGCAGGCTGAGTGACCCAGCAGTGGAGGTGGCTACAGACAGCGTGTTTCTGCTGCCTTCTTTTTCTTTTTCTTTTTTTTTTTTTTTTGAGATGGAGTCTCACTCTGTCACCTAGAGCTGAGGGCAGTGGCATAGTCTCAGCTCACTGCAACCTCCGCCTCCTGGGTTCAAGCGGTTGTCCTGCCTCAGCCTCCCAAGTAGCTGGGACCACGGGACCACAGGCGCCTGCCACCATGCCCAACAAATTTTCGTATTTTTAGTAGAGACGGGGTTTCACTATGTTAGCCAGGCTGGTCTTGAACTACTGACCTCATGATCCACCTGCCTCGGCCTCCCAAAGTGCTGGGATTACAGGCGTGAGCCACTGCACCCGGCCTCTGCTGCCTTCTAATGGGCACTTTGGGCGGGTGCAGGAGAGGGAGAAGAAGGCTCTAGAAGAGCCCAGTACTCTGCCTGGACTCTCAGAGTATGAGCCCCACCCCCACAAGTTTTAGCACCTTCCTGGCTCAGCTACACTAATCCTCATGACCCCGACCTAGCCACAAAGCCACCTTTGGCTTAGGGTGGGTGGGGTCCCCAGCAGGGGAAGGGTCATCAGGGAAGTGGCTCCCCTTCACCCTTGGGCCCAGCGGCCACAATGTGCAGACCTGGGTGCGGGGAGAACAGGGGCTCAGGAAATCCACCATCCCTCCCCTCTGCTAGGGTGAGCTGACCTTGGGCAAGTCTCTGAGCCCTCAGGGCTGGGTTTCCCATCTTTAAAGGGCTGGTTGGTGTCTCTCCCTGGGAGCTTAGGGACCCTGGCCTCAAGGGAGGGGCTGGGAAAACTGCCTCTAAGTGACAGTGAACTCAAGACCAGTGGACTAGGACCCTTCCCGGGCAAAGAATCCTGGGCTGAAGCAATGGTGAGTACAGGCGGACACTCCTCACTGAACACTTGGGCAGCTCCCTGTGTGGCCTTGAGAGAATTCTGCCTCAGTTTCTCTTGGACCCGCTGCTCACCTGCTGGGCAGCAGGCTGGGAGGGCTCCGAGCTCCCCCCGCTGAAGGCTCCGGTCAGGGCGCTGCCCATGACGTGTCCCACAGCTGAGCCCACGGCTACCCCTGCGGCCGTGGTCGCCATCTGAGCCATGAGCCCCGGCTGGCCCGAAGGGGCGGGGGCTGGGGCGGCTGCCGAGGGCGGTGGGTGCGCGGGTGGGTGGGCAGAGGGCGCGGCGGGGCGGCTGCGGAGGTGGGAGGAAGCAGGGTTAATCCTGGCCAGACCTCAGGCCGGGGGCGCTGCAGCTCCTGGAAATGACCCCCGTAGAGGTGGACGACCCCTGTCTCCACACGTGGGTGCTGCTCCCCCGCCCCTCCCCCCGCCAAGATGGCGCAGCAGCAGCCAAGGTCACTCTGCGGACGCCCTTGGGGGAGTGCCCACGCTTCCCTAACCCCCTCCCCACAGGGCCCTTGTCTCCCTCACACCTGGCTGGCCGGGAGGCCATGCTGCGGCTTCCCCGAGGCATGGTGGCGGCAGTGGGACCCGGGCGACCTTAGAGATGGCGGCAGCAGTTCTGTCGCGGGGACAAATGCCGCAGCGCTTGTCACAGCCGGCGCAAAAAAGGCGGGGCCCAGGGCGGGGCCTCAGGGACTCGCCCCCAAGGGGGAGGTGGCACTGCCCCCCAAGCCTGTCCCCCTTCGCCCGTCCTCCGGACCTGTCCCTTCCAGCAGCTTCGGATCTTGGCTGAAAATGGGACCTTGCTCCCTCCCTATGCTTGGCAGGCTGTGCGGGTTCTGGGGACACGGGCCAGTGTGGCAAAACGCCGAGGGCTTAAGGAGGGGGCAGTTCCTTCTGTTAGGACCACCGCAGAGGGCAGGGAGCGGAGTTGGGGGTTGTTAAGAGTCCTGGAGGGGAGAGGAGACGGGGAGGCGACGGGCTGGGGCCAGCCGGGAAGGGGACGCGAGGTTCCAAGCCGGACTCCGCTCTTTGCCCCCTTCCGGACTCGGCTGTCTGCCCCCTCCCACCAGACAGGGTCTGCTGACCACCGCGTGGCCTCGGGGTCTCGGGTGGCCTAGGGCAGTGGAGCGCGGCCCTGGGGAAGGCCTAGAGCAACGCATCCCCAGAACTCCCACGAGGGGGCGTCCCAACCCGTCTTCGACTGTCGGCCAAAATGCGCTGCCAACGCCCGCAGCCTTACGCAGCGCCCGCGGGCGATGAGATGAGGCCCCCAGCGCGGCCCTCAACCCCACCAGATTCCCCGGGCCGTCCCCGCCGCCTAGTCCCCGGCTCCGCGGGTGCAATTCCCGACACTGACAGCCTTTACGCCACATCCAGGCAGCGTGTCTATCCCAAAGGCCTAGGAGCATTTGCCCAGCTCAGTCAAATGTAGCGCAAGTTGAAGCCTGTAGCCTCGCAATTTTAGCAGCTTGGTTCCAGGCCAGGTGAGCTGGGGCGCGGATTTAGAACGTTTTCCTGCTCTTCGGAAACGTGAGGTTTATTTATTTATTTATTTATGACATGGAACCTTGCTCCCTCAGGCTAGAGTGCAGTGGCGATCTCGGCTCACTGCATCCTCCGCCTCCCAGAATCAAGCAATTCTCCTGCCTCAGCCTCCTGAGTAGCTGGGACTACAGGCTCATGCCACCACACCTGGCTATTCTTGTATTTTTAGCAGAGACTGGGTTTCACCATGTTGGCCAAGCTGGTCTGGAACTCCTGACCTCGTGATTCGCCCGCGTCAGCCTCCCAAAGTGCTGGGATTACAGGCATAAGCCATCGCGCCCGGCTGAACTTGAGGTTTTTATGGTCTTTTCTGGGTGACTTTGCCATGGTTGTTAAGGCAGGGACTGTCCCTCATCACTGTTTGCTGTGCCCACAGAGGACTCCTGGCACCGGGATTGTGGACAGGGTGCAACACCAAGAACAAAAGCACCCGGAATTAGGGGTGTGGGTCACCAAGTAAGAGAGGAGGCCCCTCTGTAAGGAAGGAGGAGGTCGAGGGGCGAGGGGAGCGGTGGCTGGGGCGTTTGGCCCTGCCTGGCGTTCTCAGCTGTGTGTGTGCACAGCTGTCTCCGGCCATGCATGCTCTCCGTGGAAGTCAGGTGCAGCCCTGTGTTCTCACACACTGCAGTCCTTTCAGCCAGCCTGTGAACAGGGCCCTTCCCCACACCGTCTTCAGTTTCTCCTCTCTGAAGGGGGGTGACCACCCACTTTGAGGGTGGCCTCCCAGTGAGGTGAGCACACAAAGGGTGGGCCATTCTTTCCTGGCAGACTCACCAGGCCTGGTCCAGCCGCTACTCCCTTGCTCATGTAGTCCCTGCCACCTGGTTCCTGTTTGTCAAACCAAACAAACTGCACACTTCTCATGGTGGTCCCCTGGGCCTAAACTGCAGAGAGTTGTTCCTTCAGCTCCTGTGGCTGATGGACTGCAGGTTCCACAAGGCATGGCCTTGCACCTCGGAGGCACCCAAGACCACTTAAGTGGGTTACACAAATGAAAATGAGGCTAAAAGGATGACATTGAAACAGGCACTGAAATGCCTACTTTTTCTTTTTTTTGAGACGGAGTCTTGCTCTGTCCCTCAGGCTGGAGTGCTGTGGTGTGATCTCCGCTTACTGCAACTTCTGCCTCCTGGGTTCAAGCGATTCTCCTGCCTCAGCCTCCCAAGTAGCTGGGACCACAGGCGCACGCCACCATGCCCGGCTAATTTTTTGTTTTGTTGTTGTTGTTTTGTTTTGTTTTGTTTGAGACAGAGTCTCACTCTGTTGCCAGGCTGGAGTGCAGTGGCGTGATCTCGGCTCACTGCAACCTCCACCTCCCAGGTTCAAGTGATTCTCTTGCCTCAGCCTCCCAAGTAGCTGGGACTACAGGTGAATGCCACCATGCCCAGCTAATTTTTTTGTATTTTTAGTAGAGATGGGGTTTCACCATGTTGACCAGGATGGTCTCGATGTCTTGACCTCATAATCAACCTGCCTCAGTCTCCCAAAGTGCTGGGATTACAGGCGTGAGCCACCACGCCCGGCCTGAAATGCCTACTTTTTAAAAATGAGGAACTTTAGCAGGGAACAGTGGCTCATGTCTATATCCCAGAACTTTGTGAGGCCTAGGCAGGCAGATTGCTTGAGTTCAGGAGTTCAAGACCAGCCTGGCCAACATGGTGAAACCCTGTCTCTACAACAAATACAAAAATTAGCAGGGCATAGTGATGCACACCTGTAGTCCCAGCTACTTGGGAGGCTGAGGCAGGAGGATCGTTTGAGCCTGGAAGGTGGAGGTTTCAGTGAGCCAAGATCACCATTGAGCAAGACCCTGTCTCAAAACAATAAAAATAAATAAAAGTGAATGACTTTAAAGAAAAGATTGCCTGCCAGGTGTGGTGGCTCATGCCTGTAATCCCAGCACTTTGGGAGGCTGAGGCACGTGGATCACCTGAGGTCAGGAGTTCAAGACCAGCCTAGCCAACATGGTGAAACCCTGTCTCTATTAAAAATACAAAAATTAGCTGGGTGTGATGGTGGGCACCTGTAATCTCAGCTACACGGGAGGCTGAGGCTGGAGAATCACTTGAACCCAGGAGGCGGAGCTTGCAGTGAGCTGAGATCGCACCGTTGCACTTCAGCCTGGGTTACTAGAACGAAACTTGGTCTCAAAAAAAAAAAGACTGGGCGCGGAGGCTCACACCTGTAATCCCAGCACTTTGGGAGGCCGAGGCGGGTGGATCACGAGGTTAGGAGACCGAGACCACCCTGGCTAACATGGTGAAACCCCGTCTCTACTAAAAATATAAAAAATTAGCTGGGCGTGGTGGCGGGAGCCTGTAGTCCCAGCTACTCCCAGCTTCTCCTCCCTTAGCTACTGGGAGGCTAAGGGAGGAGTATGGCGTGAACCCAGGAGGCGGACGTTGCAGTGAGCCGAGATCGCATCACTGCACTCCAGCCTGGGCGACAGAGCGAGACTCCGTCTCAAAAAAAAAAAAAAAAAAGAAGAGAAAGAAAAGATTATGAACTGTTTAGGTTGTAAAAATCACTGCTGTCTTACTTCTCCTTGCCCTCTAGGAGTCTCTGTGGAGTCTTCTTGAATAAGCTGTGAAACGTTTCCCCACCCGCTTCCCTTTCTTGGCCCAGGCTTCCTGACTACAGCTTCACCTTAGAGCAGCTCAGAGCGCTGCCTGCCAGGATGGGAGCCACTGCCTGGATTGTGGCTCTGCAGGGCCACCCATGATGGAACAGGTCGCCTGGTGAGGTGGTGAGGCCCTTCATCATTTCAGGGGGTGTACAGCAGGATTGGGTAACCCCAAAAATCAGGGATGAGACTGCAGGATCCCTTCCAGAATGTGGACACACCCCCTCCTTTGAGTCTAACCTCCTTTCTTTTTTTTTTTTTGAGATGGAGTTTCACTCTGTTGCCCATGCTGGAGTGCAATGGCACAATCTCGGCTTACCGCAACCTCCGCCTCCCGGGTTCAAGTGATTCTCCTGCCTCAGCCTCCTGAATAGCTGGGCTTACAGGCATGTGCCACCATGGCTGGCTAATTTTTGTATTTTTAGTAGAGACAGGGTTTCACCACGTTAGTCAGGCTGGTCTCCAACTCCTGACCTCGTGATCCACCTGCCTCGGCCTCCAAAAGTGCTGGGATTACAGGCGTGACTCACTGTGCCCCAGCCTCTCACCTCCTTTCTTTCAAGTCTCAGGTGGCTAGCCTGGAGGGGTCCCCAGGGGCTTGCTGGGCCCTGACCAGGGTATACCCTGGGGGCCCAGTACTCCACTCATACACCTCCCGCATCCTTCTGACAGCACCCTCCCCCCAGCTGACCAGCTAGAGGACCTCCTGACCCCTCCACTTGTCTGCTGGTATGGAAAAGCCTGGCTCCTCCCTCTTGGAGCCTCAGTTTCCCTATCTGTAAGCTTTGGTCTATCCAAGCTGAAGGACTGGCCAGTCCCTGCCATTTGCCTCACTTTCCCCTGGGACACATTTTAATATCCCTTTCCTGACCAGGTGCAATGGCTCACTCATGTAATCCCAGCACTTTGGGAGGCCAAGGCGGGCAGATCTCTTGAGGTCAGGAGTTCGAGACCAGCCTGGCCAACATGGAGAAACCCCATCTCTACTAAAAATACAAAAATTAGCCGGGCACGGTGGCACACGTCTGTGGTCCCAGTTACTTGGGAGGCTGACGCAGGAGAATCGTTTGAACCTGGGAGGTGGAGGTTGCAGTGAGTGGAGATCACATGCCTGCACTCCTGCCTGGGAGACAGAGAGAGACTGTGTCTCGAAAGAAAATAATAATAATGAATAAAATAATATCCCTTTCCTCAGAGGGGCTATTGTGTCATATTCTAGAAGGATCCGTTGAGGCTCTGAGGGGTGGGGGAACTTGCTTGTGGGTAGGACCACCTGTCACAAGCTAGCAGAGGTCAGAGGTCAGGCCACCAAGGAGACCCAGTGGGATGCGCCTTCCAAAGGTGGGGGTACGGATGGGACCCATGAAACCCGACTCCTCTCAGACTCTAGCCAAGTCTAAGACTTTGGACGGCCACCACCCAGCGGAGAAACTGAGGCCCAGAGTGGCACGGGTTGGCCAGGGTCACCCAGCACCAGACAGGGACTTGGCCAGCCCCGGGGCAGGACCCTGTCTCCGACCCTCGACCCCGCTGGGCCGTCCCCTCCCCGTTCACCTCCCCCACCCGGGCCGCGGCGGCTAGGAGAGTTCAGAACAAAAGGCGG
>NW_012118788.1:507441-519543 GCF_000951035.1 Colobus angolensis palliatus | reverse complement strand
GGGCACGCGGGCTGGGCCCAGCGGCAGATCCGGACCCAAGGGGGCGCCCCGGGTGGCCTCCTGCGCCCGGTACCCTAAACGCTTTCTGGTTCCCTCTAGGCGTGATAGACAGCGAGCTTCCAGTCCCTGCGGGTGTGAAGGGAAGCCGGCGCCGGCATCGCTCGAGCTGGTGGGACGGGACTCCACGCTGGACTCACGCTTGCTCCCAGCGTGGGGACCTGCCTCTCGCGCTCCAGGCGCTGGTGCTGGAGTGTGCGTTGAAGGAAGTAGTAGAGGGAGTGGTTACAGGGCCCCCTATTCATCGCAGGGACAAAGCCGAGCAGATCCCAGGCAGGTGTCAGCCTGCAGGTGTGTGGCCACAGTTAGTACACCTCCAGGTGTGCGGTGGGATGGAGGATAAAGAGAGAGCTGGGGAGGGCAGCGCTGTGCTGCGGGAAATGGGGTCTGAGCCTGGAGATGTCCCTCGCGGGCACCTGCTGGCAGCAGCTTCGGGAGGCTTGAAGCCAGGAGAACATGAGTATGAAATAGTATGAGTGCAGTGTGTGTGTGTGACTGAGAGGTGGCTGTCAGAAAGAAGCAGGGAGAGAAAGGAAAGGGAGAATTTATGTGCTCAGGAAAGGAGAAGAAAGCCCAGGTAAGAGAGGACGGCAGAGTGAGGAGAGGAGGGACTGTCATGGAGGTGTGTGTGACAGCTTGCATGTGTCCCAAAAACTACCCCTTCCCTGGGGCGCTTCCAGGCACCAGTCACAGGGCCTGGGGCCAGAGCCTGGGCCACTGTGGGTCCACAGCTCCTTGGGTGCCTGGGCCACTCTACTCCACAGCGGGGGCATCCAGACAGCTCGGGCAGAGAAGGGAGCAGGAGGGGGTGACAGGCAGGAGTCTCAGGACTGGCTTGGTGAGGAGGGAGGCCTGGCCAGGCTAGGAACCTCTGTCCAGCCACTCTGGCTCTGCCCTGGGCAGCCTTGTCCTGTGCTGGCTATGGGAGCAGAAAGAGATGGGATGGGTGGGATAGAGCGCACGAGGGGCATCTCAGTCTGGAGTCTTGCCTCCTTCCCAGCCCCTCTTGGTCCCTAGGACTTGGGACAGAGTCAGGAATCACCGTGGGTAGCCATTGAACCCACAGGTCTGGAAACTGGAGAGATCTGGGTTTGAACCATGCGACCCCAGGTGAATCCTGCCATGCCTCAGAATCTTACTTACTCTATCTCTAGTGGGAGTGGGGGTGGGAGGGGGCAACAGTGCCTACTGCTGTGCCCACTGCTGAGCAATGAGGTGATACCAGGCTCACTAGAAACACTGTCACCTGTAGCTGCCACTTTGACACTTGTGCATGCTCAGTGCTGGAGCTGGGGGCCAGCTTGGGGTAGGGTCTGAGCTGGACTGTGGTTTGTCATTCTGCAAACACGCAGGGAGCATTTGGGGTCACCTGTGATGTGTTTATCCCTAGGCTGCCTTCAGCAGGGCTGGGAGAACTCTGTAAATATTTATCCAGCCCAGTTTCCAGTTTTCAGGGTTGATGGAAGCCCTGCAGTCCGATGGATGAGATGAAGCTACCATCCTTCCTAGAGCCAGCAGCAGAGGGGTGAGAACAGGAAAATTAGGTGAAGGCTTGAGGGAGAAGATATCCCTGCTTGCCAACTGGCTGTGCGGGTTGGGCAGGTTGCTTGACCTCTCTGAGCCTCAGAGGATCATGATGATACCTGCATGGTGATGCTCCCGTCTTCCTCCATAGCCTAACAAGTGCCTTCCTCGAAGGCTCGCCTCCCACTGACATCAGAAGGCATAGCTATAATTAATTATACCCAGTAGACTGACTGCAAACTGAGGCCCAGAAAGGGGCACGATGAGCCTGGCCTTCCGCAGTGGTTTCCTGGCACCCTGGGGTCCTCCCTTATCTCCCCTCTATATGGTGCCTCCCATTTTCTGGATTGCAAGTTGACTCTGGGCGGGGGTGACTCTGAGTCTCTAAGCTCTGCCAGGACACTAAATCAGCTGAGAAATTCCTTGAATGTGTCTGAGGATGAGGTTTGGTGCCTGCCAGAGGAGGGCGGGGCTAAGTGAGCTAAGAACCCACCACAGGGCAGGCCAAGGGAGGCTACTGGCCAAGACAGAGGGAATGCACTGGAAGCAGGAATGCTTCTTGGGAAAGTAGGTTTTGGAGAAAAGCCAAGAGCTGGAGAGACAGGGGGAAGCCCTGGATGTGGGAGGCTTGAGCCCCAGGTCTAGGCCCAGCTCTTGCATGACTTGCTGTGTGATCCCAGGCAAAGTCCTTAACCTCTCTGGGCTCTGTCTCATCCTCTGGGAAATGGGGGAGCTGTTTGTTCCTCAAACTCCCCAGGGGTGTAGATGAGGCCAGGGGTGGCATGTGTCTATCACCTCACCCCACTGAATCCCAAGAGTCCTGGGAAGGCCAAGCCCACCTGTCTCGCAAGTAGCAAGCTGCTTCATGCCACACCTTGTAGTTAGGGCATCTGGCCCCAGGCCAGAAAAGACTCGGAAAGATGAAGTGTGGGAGGACAGTGAGGCAGACAGTGTGTGTCCTATCCCAGCCATGGGGAAACTGAGGCCAAGAGCTCATGGGCTCTAAAAAAAATCATGGGCTCTAAAAACAACCTCACTAGCTAGAGGCCTCATTTCTAGCATCTCATGCTTGCTCACTTTCTAAGAATTTAATGAACGAGACATGGACAGGGAGAAGAGACCTTGATATGCCAGAAGACCCCGCACAAGGCGCTTCTCTTTTCTAGGTCTGAAAGTTGCCTTCTAGCTGTGACTTCTGTTTTACCATTTGAAGCCTGGAGATTTTGTTGGGAAGCTAGAGGGGAGGTGGGTGATGGGAGCTATAGGGACTGGCAAGGGCAGATTCCCAAACATGGGAGGGGAGGGCCTACAGGGACAAGGAACAGGGCCAGGTAAGAGGTGCTTCTCTGTGCCAGAGGCTACAGCAGGCATTACAGAAGGATGTCATGTAGCCCTTTGCTGTGGCACCGTCCCCATTTGACAGATAGAAAAGTTAAGGCTAAGAGAGGAAGATGACTTGTCTAGAGTCTCCATGTTATAGAACTAGGCCTTCTGGCCGGGCGCAGTGGCTCACGCCTGTAATCCCAGCACTTTGGGAGGCTGAGGTGGGCGGATCACAAGGTCAGGAGATCGAGACCACAGTGAAACCCCGTCTCTACTAAAAATACAAAAAATTAGCCAGGCGCGGTGGCGGGCGCCTGTAGTCTCAGCTACTCAGGAGGCTGAGGCAGGAGAATGGCGTGAACCCAGGAGGTGGAGCTTGCAGTGAGCTGAGATCCGGCCACTGCACTCCAGCCTGGGCGACAGAGCGAGACTCTGTCTCAGAAAAAAAAAAAAAAAAAAAAAGAACTAGGCCTTCTGAACCTCAATAGCTGGCTCTTTTTGCTACACTAAGATTGTCATGATCCAGGGGTTTGGGCATGGACTGGGTGCCTCATGAGAGAAGGACAGGAAAGGACAGTGGAAGGGGTGGGGCATGCCCATGGCTCTCCCTCCATGGCTGTCTGCACCAGGACTCACTGGAGGGCAGAGGAGAGAAGAGATTTCTGGCCATGGGCATAGACAGAGCTGGCAGGCTGGGCTCTGGGTTGTTTGGAGCTCCCAGGGGACAGCACAGCTCTGCCCTTTCCAGGGAGGGTCTTCATACCCCTGCCAGGCTGGGGAAAGCAATCTGTTTCTCCTGTAGGTCAAGGGGGCAGTGTGGCCAGGAGGAGGAGGCAGGCCCCTCTGGCAGCCCACATCCTCCATGGGAGAACTTGGACATGTAGCATCTCCACCTTCCTGGTGGGTATTGGAAGCCCAACGAACCTGCTTGCAAAATGCCCGGGAAATAGCAGGCGCTGAATAATTTGAGTTCCTTCTCTTCTGTCACCAAGGTGAGGCCAGCCTGGGTCCCTCCTTCAGGGGAAGGGTGACTCAACCCCTGCAGAGCAGAGGTAGGAGGGAGCTGGGTGGGCTGTGAGCACAGACAGTCCGCTGCCTGCCAGCTGTTATTTGAGCAAGCTGCTTAACTCCTCTGGGGTGCATTTCCTCATCTTGGAAACGAGGGTGATGATGGTAGAGTTGGTGTGAGGTTCCATCAGGGGCTAAGAGCAAGTCCATGGAGCTATTGCCAAGGTCCTAACCTGCAACCAGTGATAAGTACGTATTAACAATAAGCCCAGGCTGGGTGCGGTGGCTCACGCCTGCAATCCCAGTACTTTGGGAGGCCGAGGAGGTGGATCATGAGGTCAGGAGTTCAAGACCAGCCTGGCCAAGATGGTGAAATGTTATCTCTATTAAGAATACAAAAATTAGCCAGGTGTGCGGCTGGGCGCGGTGGCTTATGCCTGTAATCCCAGCACTTTGGGAGGCCGAGGCGGGCGGATCACAAGGTCAGGAGATCGAGACCATCCTGGCTAACAAGGTGAAACCCCGTCCCTACTAAAAATACAAAAAAATTAGCCAGGTGTGGCAGCATGTACCTGTAGTCCCAGCTACTCGGGAAGCTGAGGAGGAGAATGGCGTGAACCCGGGACACGGAGCTTGCAGTGAGCCAAGATTGCATCACTGCACTCCAGCCTGGGCAACAGAGCGAGACTCTCAAAAAAAAAAAAATTAGCCAGGCGTGGTGGTGGGCACCTGTAATCCCAGCTACTCGGACGGCTGAGGCAGATAACTGCTTGAACCCAGGAGGTGGAGGTTGTAGTGAGCCGAGATTGTGCCATTGCACTCCAGCCTGGGCAACAGGGTGAGACTCCGTCTCAAGAAAACAAAACAAAAAACCAATAAGCCCAGAATCGGCCAGAACCCACAACCCAGTGAGGCTGCGCTGTGCCAGGTAACCATGCAATAAGCAAGCTCGGAAACGGGAGGAAGCTGCTGCAGAGCCTCACACCATTAGTAGTTCCATAGCCTCCGTGTTCAGAAGGCCCCCCTTCATGGTGGGGTGTTCTTGACTCCTCAGCTCTGCGATCAGGAGCAGGGAGCGTTGGGATGCTGATCAGATCCCTGGGGTGTCTGGAGCCTGGGAGAGCTGCCAAAGGCTGAGGGTGAGGTGGGGCCTGGGTGGCTGAGCTCCTGCCCCAAATATGGCTGTGAGGAGGCTGCAGTTGCCCGGACCAGACAGGTGCTGAGTCTCTCAGCAAACAGCACAGCTCCATCCCCCTCCTTCAGTGCAGGAAGGAGACTTGGCTTCTGTGGGGTATCCAGAACCAGGCCTTAGCCTTAGCCCTGGGCTGCCAGGGTCCTGGCCTGGCCTTGCCGTGCCCTTGCTGGGTGACTTTGCATGGTCTCCAACCTCTCTAAGCTTCTGTTTTTCTCATGCACAAGAACTGTAACTTCTGCCCTGGAGACTTATAGACGGGTAGCAGGATGTAGCTCAGGTCTGAATCGCCATCTGTGGTCCTGGGGCTTTGGCGAGTGGGGCTGGGCACCTGGTAATTAACTGTCCCCACCCTCCCCGCTTGAAGAAGGCAGGCAGATCACAGATCAGCTCCCACCTTACTCCTAACCCTGGTGGGGTGTGACCAAAACTGCCTCTGCTAGAAGCCAGGCCTCAGTGGCCAGGTGGCCTCCCGGGTGCTGGGCCTGTGCTAGGTGCTGTACGTACCTCACCTTGTCCAGTCCACAAATCAGTGTCACCCCCAGCAGTCAGATTACACTGACTGAGGCCGCACTGCAGGGCTACAGCGGCTCCGCGCCGGGGAGGAGGTGGGGGAAATCCTGGACAGGAGAGAGGGCAGAGCCTGCTCACACGACAGGGACAGCAGCATGGGGAGTGACCCAAGTGTGTCTGAACTTAGTGGACACAGGAAGAAAGGGAAGTGGAAGTGAATTTCTGTGGGGAGCAGGAGGAGGTTGCCTGGTGTTCCCTCGGAGGAAGCTTTTTGCGGTCTATTCCTGGAGTGTATGGCTCATAGCCAGTCCCAGTGTGCCCCCACCCCCAGACCTCATTGGCCTAAGTAGCTGGAGTAGGTGACAGGCAGCCCAGGGCCCTCCACGCTGTGGGGGACAGCTTGATGCCCTGGAACAAGGTGTCAGGAAACCAGAGAGCCAGGCCGATGCCAGACGGCCTGGCCACGTGCTGGTCCCCTTTCCCTCCCATTTGCCCTGCCACACAGTGGGCTGGGCTTGCACGTGGATTTGCTGACGGGCCACACCTCTAACTGTGGGCCATGTGGACCTTAGGCCTGACCAGACCCTTGTGTCATCTCTCCTGCCTAGGATGCCCACCACCGCCATGCTGAGGGGAGGGGGCCACAGCCCTGGCATGCAGCCCTGCCCAGTAGCCCAGCGCCTGCCCCTGCCACGCAGGAGGCCCCCCGGCCTGCCAGTGGCCTTAGGCCTCCCCGCTGTGGCGTGCCTGACCCACCTGATGGGCTGAGTGCCCGCAACCGACAGAAGAGGTTCGTGCTGTCTGGCGGGCACTGGGAGAAGACGGATCTCACCTACAGGTAGGAGCAGGACACTAGGAAGCCACCTGTGTGTCCGTGGGTAAGCCAGCCTCCCTCACAGCTGCTGCTTGAGACGCAGGCCAGGGGTAGATCTTTGTGTCTAACAGACCTGTGTGCCCGCTGAACCCCAAGGGGGGCATCTATGGGCAAACACCCTGAAACCCCGACTTAGACACACACACATATGGAGACCCTCCCTCAGCAGAGGGGCAGTGCCTCTGTTATCATGCAAAGAGTCCCAGCACATGCCTGCAGACAGGTGTTTGGTCACTCAGGCAGCCTTTACTAGAGACCTGTGAGGACCAGGCTCTGGGACTCCATGGTGAATGAGGCAGACATAGCCCCATCCTCAGTCTGAGGTGGGTGTCAGCCATGTCATTGTCCAACTCTACCATCAGAACTTGGGCTTCGAGCAGGTGGAGACAGTGGTAAGCAGGGAGAGGCAATAGTGGGCATCTCACTGGGTGACCTGGGAGGACCCTGGGCAGGTGATGGGGAAGCTGGGACTCACACATCCTGCGGGTGGGGATGGGGACCCAGCCTGGGAATGAAGAATGGGCTGGTGTCACACAGCATTGGAGCTGAGACTGGGGTCTTCAGAATTTCCTAAGTGGGGGTCTGGGAACCAACGGGGGCTCAAGGAACCAAGGTCTCCCCACAGTGAGTGGCACTGTCAGGTCTAGGATGGGGGTCTCGGGACCTCTGGTCCTGGTTCTTTCCACTGAATGCAGACACTTGTATTTGCCTAAGTATGAGCAAACCACATACACATGTGCCTGTGTGGCCAGGGAGACCAGTGCGCTGAAGCTGAGGCCCAGAGCACACCTGGCCTGTGTCCTCAGTGTTCACACACCCACCAAGCATCCAGGGGCAACTCCTGGTGCCGCAGCCGTCGGGGACTGTCCCTTCCCTGAGGTCCAGGCCCCTCCATCTCCCTCCAGGATCCTTCGGTTCCCATGGCAGCTGGTGCAGGAGCAGGTGCGGCAGACGATGGCAGAAGCCTTAAAGGTATGGAGTGATGTGACGCCACTCACCTTCACTGAGGTGCATGAGGGCCGTGCTGACATCATGATCGACTTCGCCAGGTGAATGGGCGGCCTGGGACCTCTCCGGGAGCAGCCTCACCTGCCAGCAGCCACTGACCCCGCCCCCACCCATCTGTAGGTACTGGCATGGGGACGACCTGCCGTTTGATGGGCCTGGGGGCATCCTGGCCCATGCCTTCTTCCCTAAGACTCACCGAGAAGGGGATGTCCACTTCGACTATGATGAAACCTGGACTATCGGGGATGACCAGGGTATGGGCTGGGGACCCATTTTCCAGATGGGGCAACTGAAGATCTTAAAGAATGGGGACGGCTGGGCGCGGTGGCTCAAACCTGTAATCCTAGCACTTTGGGAGGCCGAGACGGGTGGATCACGAGGTCAGGAGATCGAGACCATCCTGGCTAACACGGTGAAACCCCGTCTCTACTAAAAAATACAAAAAACTAGCTGGACGAGGTGGCGGGCGCCTATAGTCCCAGCTACTCGGGAGGCTGAGGCAGGAGAATGGCGGGAACCCGGGAGGTGGAGCTTGCAGTGAGCCGAGATGGCGCCACTGCACTCCAGCCTGGGGGATAGAGTGAGACTCTGCCTCAAAAAAAAAAAAAAAAAAAAAAGAATGGAGACTCACCAAGGTCACTGAGCTGGGGTCTGGAGCTGGATGTCCTGGGCAGGAGGTTTGGGGGTTGCTGAGCCACCTCCCTTTTCCAGGCACAGACCTGCTGCAGGTGGCAGCCCATGAATTTGGCCACGTACTGGGGCTGCAGCACACAACAGCAGCCAAGGCCCTGATGTCCGCCTTCTACACCTTCCGCTACCCGCTGAGTCTCAGCCCAGATGACCGCAGGGGCATTCAACACCTATATGGCCAGCCCCGGCCCACCGTTACCTCCAGGACCCCAGCCCTGGGCCCCCAGGCTGGGATAGACACCAATGAGATTGCACCGCTGGAGGTGAGGCCCTGCCCACCAGTCCCCCTGCTCCTCTGCTGGCCGCTGTGGCTGCAGCATATGCCCTTGGCATGTGTCCCTCTCTCCCCCCACAGCCGGATGCCCCACCAGATGCCTGCGAGGCCTCCTTTGACGCGGTCTCCACCATTCGAGGCGAGCTCTTTTTCTTCAAAGCGGGCTTTGTGTGGCGCCTGCGTGGGGGCCAGCTGCAACCTGGCTACCCAGCATTGGCCTCTCGCCACTGGCAGGGACTGCCCAGCCCTGTGGACGCTGCCTTTGAGGATGCCCGGGGCCACATTTGGTTCTTCCAAGGTGAGTGGGGGTTGGGGATCTGCTCGAGAGACTTCCCAGAGCCAGGAATGTTATGGCCAAAGGCAGGAACAGACGGATCCTCAGGGACACAGTGGACAGGGAGAGGTGCCCCAAAGCCTGGGGGCCAAGGGAGAGAGTGTGGTTTGCTCCTCAGGCACAGGTAGGAGGCTCCCGGAGGTGGCTCTTGAGATAGGAGCAGCATGGAAGGGATTGCACGGTGGGGCCGCGTGTTGGTGCATTCAACCCTCATAGCCACCCCATGGGGCAAGGTTCTAGAGATGCGGCCTCTGGGGCTCCCAGGCAGTGAAGTGACTCACCGAGAGTGTAGCTGGGAAGAGGCAGGGCAGGGAATTGATCCAGGTCTGTCATCCTAGAGCTGGGATTTCCATCTTCAACTGGCAGAGATGAGAGCCTGGAGCATTGCAGATGCCAGGGACTTCACAAATGAAGGCACAGCATGGGAAACCTGCATGGGTTCCAGGGCAGCCCAGCCTGCAGGGGCCCAGGGAGTGGTCAGCAGGCATTTGTCATGGCCAAATGCCAGTGGAAGGAGCAGGCGCCCAGACAGCCCTCCACTGAAGAGAGTAACCTCGCCCATGCGCTAGTTTACAGAGCATTCACTGACCCAGCTTATCCCAGGCCTCCCACTTCCCTCTGCGGGTGGCGTGCTGAGCAGGCATTATTGGCCTGCATGTTTTACTAATGAGGAAACTATGGCTGGGAGAGTCTGTGCTGGGGGTCAAGCAGGTCCACAGTGGCTGGGCATGGCAGTGGTGGCTGGGCAGGTCCTTGCAGCCTCTTCCCTCTCCGGCAGGTGCTCAGTACTGGGTGTACGACGGTGAAAAGCCAGTCCTGGGCCCCGCACCCCTTACCGAGTTGGGCCTGGTGAGGTTCCCGGTCCATGCCGCCTTGGTCTGGGGTCCTGAGAAGAACAAGATCTACTTCTTCCGAGGCAGGGACTACTGGCGTTTCCACCCCAGCACCCGGCGTGTAGACAGTCCCGTGCCCCGCAGGGCCACTGACTGGCGAGGGGTGCCCTCTGAGATCGACGCTGCCTTCCAGGATGCTGATGGTGCGTTGGGGATGGGGTAGCTGGTGGGAGGTGGGCACAGCAGCCGCATCTCCCACCTGGTGGTGGCTGGGCTCCCACATGCCTGCAACGGGAAGCCTGGCTCTTCATCACAGGTCCTTTGCCCAGCACCACCTGCCCTACTCTCAGTGGCCAGCTAGTGCTGCATTCCATGTTGCAGATGAGCAGACTGAGGGTCAGAGAAGTGCAAGGACCCTGGTTCCTCAGCCACAGCCAGTAGAACAATAAACTGCCGTACACTGAGGGCCAACAATGCTCTAAGCTCCTTACTGGTCTCATCCAGTTCTCAGAACAGCCCTCTGATGTAACACCTGTTGTGAACCCAGTTTCCAGAGGAGCAAACAGAGGCTCAGGCAATGAGGCCCCTAACCTCGAGGTCTACCCTGATGGTCCCTGTTCCTAACCACTGACCCACCCAGCCTCCCACAACCACAGAGGGCTAGAGCCAGTCCAGTGCTCCCTCCCCTGCTGGGCTCCTCTTCTGTGTTCTTTCTCCCCCATCAGGACCCACTGGGACAGCTATCCTAGGATAGCCTCCAGCTCCAGGACTCCAGGATGCCTGTCAATAGCCTGGTTAATGGGTGCAGGAGAGAGTGATGTGGAGGGTGGTAGGGGCAACGGGACTTGCTTTCCTGAGAAGTGGGACTCAGGCCTCTGAGGCTCTGGGTACCTGTCAGGCTGGGTATTAGCCCAGCCCAGATTCCGGGGCAGGCAGAAGGGCTCCCTAGAGGGAAGAGAGGTTCCAAAAGGCTGGCCCTGGATCCTGCAGGACTCGAGGAACTCAGCAGTGGCCAAGGGCTGCTCACCCAGCCCTCCCTTAGTGCCCATCCCTGGGCACAGCCTGACAGGCAGGAGTAGGGCCCAGTGTCCACTCACCTAGGCTTGACCACCTTCTCTTCTCAGGTTATGCCTACTTCCTGCGCGGCCGCCTCTACTGGAAGTTTGACCCTGTGAAGGTGAAGGCTCTGGAAGGCTTCCCCCGTTTCGTGGGTCCCGACTTCTTCGGCTGTGCCGAGCCTGCCAACACTTTCCTCTGACCATGGCTTGGATGCCCTCAGGGGTGCTGACCCCTGCCAGGCCACGAATATCAGGCTAGAGACCCATGGTCATCTTTGTGGCTATGGGCACCAGGCATGGGACTGAGCCCATGTCTCCTCAGGGGGATGGGGTGGGGTACAACCACCATGACAACTGCAGGGAGGGCCACGCAGGTCGTGGTCACCTGCCAGCAACTGTCTCAGACTGGGTAGGGAGGCTTTGGCATGACATAAGAGGAAGGGCAGTCTTGGGCCAGCTATGCAGGTCCTGGCAAACCTGGCTGCCCTGTCTCCATCCCTGTCCCTCAGGGTAGCACCATGGCAGGGCTGGGGGAACTGAAGTGTCCTTGCTATATCCCTGTTGTGAAGTTCCTTCCAGGGGCTGGCACTGAAGCAAGGGTGCTGGGGCCCCATGGCCTTCAGCCATGGCTGAGCAACTGGGCTGTAGGGCAGGACCACTTCCTGAGGTCAGGTCTTGATAGGTGCCTGCATCTGTCTGCCTTCTGACTGACAATCCTGGAAATCTGTTCTGCAGAATCCAGGCCAAAAAGTTCACAGTCAACTGGGGAGGGGGATTCTTCATGCAGGAGACCCTGGGCCCTGGAGGCTGCAACATACCTCAATCCTTTCCCAGGCTGGATCCTCCTGAAGCCCTTTTTGCAGCACTGCTATCCTCCAAAGCCATTGTAAATGTGTGTACAGTGTGTATAAAGCTTCTTCTTCTTTTTTTTTTTAAACTGAGGATTGTCATTAAACACAGTTGTTTTCTACCTGCCTGCTTGGTCTCTTTTTGTGAATGTTCAGCTAGGATGGGGAGGCCTGGCCGCTGTTCAGCCCTGTCCTGGGAGCCAGGGTCGAAGTCCGCCAACCCCAAGCCTCTGGCCCTTGGGGCTGGGCACGGTGCTCAGGGCTCCTTCTGCTCCATTTCTACATCACATTTTGTTATAGTGACTTCTTAACTGGCTCCCCACTTTCCTACTTGTCCCCTCTGTTCATCCTCCAGGGTGGTGGTCATTTTATCTGCTCATGCCACAGTCCAGCCTTCCATACATAGCTGTGGTTTCGGCATCCATAAGCTTAACTAACCTCGGGTAGAAAAAAAAAATGTTTAAAAAAAGGATGCGAGGCCAGGCGTGGTGGCTCACACCTGTAATCCCAGCATTTTGGGAGGCCAAGGCGGGCGGATCACGAGGTCAGGAGATCGAGACCATCCT
>NW_012118788.1:502199-506131 GCF_000951035.1 Colobus angolensis palliatus | reverse complement strand
ATGTGTGTAGGTTATATGCAAGTACGACACCATTTTTATAATGGACTTGAGCATCTGTGGACTTTATTATCTGCAGGGGTTCCTGGAACCAATTCCCATGGATACTGAGGGATTACTGTACTTTGGTTTCCCACTGTGAGGGTACTGAACAAAGCAACTTCAGTCACTGCCCTTCCCAACTCCCCAGTGTCTCCTTGCCCTACCTTCCAGCCCCATGTGTGTCTTTGTAACAGCATTTACCATAGTTGCACTTTTTTTTTTTTTTTTTTGTGAGAGAGACAGGATCTCCCTTTGTTGCCCAGGCTGCAGTGCAGTGGTACAATCAGCTCACTATAACCTTAAACTCCTGGGCTTAAGGGATCTTTCCCTCTCCACTTCCCAAGTAGCTAGGGCTACAGGTGCACACCACCGTGCCACACCCAGCTTATTTATTTTAAAATTTTTGTAGAGACAGGGTCTTGCTGTCTTGTCCAGTCTGGTCTCAAACTCCTGGCTTCAAGTGATCCTCCCTGCCTTGGCCTCCTAAAGAGTTGGGATTATAGGCATGAGCCACTGAGCCCAGCCACAGCTGCAATTTCATTAGACTGAACTGTATGAAATCATCAGTAGTGGGCCACTGTTTTACTCCCTGCATTATTCAATCAGTTACATAATTGCTTTGAGACTTTCATTAGTTTCACTAGCTTCAGGCTGTAAGAGCCAAGAGGCAGAGCCGCAGGACTGGACTGCCTAGTTTCGTTCCCCACCATAGGGCTGGGTTAAGCAGATGTGCGAAGCTAAGAGGGGAATGGAGAAGGTGGAAGGTGTCCCTCCCTTCCAACTCTGGCTCATCTGATGCACCAGCCAAACCAAATACCACCTGGGCCTTTGAACATTGCCAAGCCTCATCTGCTGTTGTCATTTGCCCACCTCCACAACTGCAGGGACAGCCGTAGGCCCGGAACTGGGATATCTGTTCCTAGGGGGCCTGCCTATCTGCTCAGCTGCACCGCGTTTTAGGGGTGGGGAAGCTAAGGCACGAGCCTGGGGTACCAAAGCATGCCAAGACCACTCAGGCTTCCAGATACTAGGTCCTCTTCCTTCAGGTCTCACTTCATGTCTTTTCCCCTGGGCCAGTTCCAGTCCTGGCTGTAAGACTGGGAAAGCTACTGCTTGACTCAGGACCTCAGTGGCTATTTTTGTCCGTGAGAAGTCCTCTACACCACGACTTGGGAGGCAGCCTGGGAGAAAGAGAAATTAGTCGTGGCTCCTTTAAGGGGTCCGCGGAGGCGCGCCCGGCCTTTTGTTTGAGCGGCGGCGCGCACGTCAGCGTCAACGCCAGCGCTTGCGCACTGAGGGGGGCCTGGTCGTCGTCTGCGGCGGCGGCGGCGGCGGCTGAGAAGCCCGGCTGAGGCGCCAGTACCCGGCCCGGTCTACATTTCGCCTTCCGGCTTGGGTTTCCCTCGGCTCGGCACGCCCCGGCCCCGCCCCAGCCCTCCCGATCTCTCGCAGCCCGGCTCCGGCCGCCCGCCTCTGCCGCCGCAATGATGATGATGGCGCTGAGCAAGACCTTCGGGCAGAAGCCCGTGAAGTTCCAGCTGGAGGACGACGGCGAGTTCTACATGATCGGCTCCGAGGTAGCCCGCAGCGCGTCCTCGCCCTCCCCGGGCTCGGCCCCGCGGGAGCCCTGGGGCAGGCCCATGCGCCGAGAGCGCGCGTCTCCATTTATCGGGGCGGGCGGGCGCGCGCGCGATCGGGGCTGCAGGGCGTGGCCTAGTGGGCGTGTCGGGCATGGCCCCCGCCCCCTCATCGACCTGGGATTTCCTTACCCTTTTCGCCGAGGTCCGCGGTCTGCAGTTCTACCAGGATTTTGGCGCCGCGAGGGGCCCGCGCTCGGTTGGTTTCCAGCCAGACGCAAATCAACGGGATATTGAGTTAGCCCCAGCAACGCTTTAGGGACCACACTGCTGCCTTTGACCCTTTTTAGATGTTGTAAATTTCACGTGCGCCCGTCCTCCCATTGCTGCTTGTGGGAACCTGAAATGGCAGACTGGAAACCCCGGACTTAGTGAGGGCTCATCCCCATTGTGTTTGTTGCCTCTAAGGTGGGCAGTAGAGGTGTTTTGACCTTTGTTTACCAGTGAAGAAACAGATTGGAGGATGTTTGCTTTTGGGTGAATAAGGGCCCCATGCCTAAGCCAGATCTTTCAGCAATTCCGAAGCAATTGACACTTTCCGTATCTGTGAACTGATTCTGAATTGTTACAGGGGAAAGAGCCTAAGGATGTTTAACCCTTAACTAGAGAGGCTGCATTTTGTTGCATGAACTGGATGACTGACTTTAGGAAAACCCTACAACTGGCCTTTAATGGGTGTTTGTTCCCAGTATATTAGGTTCTTGTTTTTCGTTTTTTATAGAGACGGGGTCTCGCTATGTTGCCCAGGCTGGTCTCCAACTCCTGGGCTCAAGCAGTCCGCCTGCCTGGGTCTCCCAAAGTGCTAGGATTACAGGCATGAGCCACCACGCCCGGCCATATATTAGGTTTTTCCAGATTGTCTCAAACTAGCCTTTTTTGCTCCAAAGGCAGTTCCCAGCTAGTATATGTTACCTTTTTAAAAAAATTATGGATATGCAGTTCAGATGTACAAATGTCAAGCAGTAGAGTCTCATGTAAGGAAGTAAGTGCCAATCCTGGAGAATTAAAGCTGTCATGAAATGCAATGAGTTTCTTCTCCTTGTAGCAGTTTTTAGTGTCATATTCCAGCATTTTATTCATGCTTTATTTTGTTTTATTTTTATTTTTGAAAAAAGGTCTCACTTTGTTATCCAGGCTTTGGTGCAGTCGTATGATCCTGGCTCACTGCAGCCTTGACCTCCTGGGCTCAAGCGATCCTCTTGCCTCAGCCTCCCAAGTAGCTGGGACTACAGGTTTGCACCACCATGCCCGACTACTTTTTGTATTTTTTGTAGAGATGGAGTTTTGCCATGTTACCCAGGCTGGTCTTGAATTCCTGGGCTCAAGTGATCCTTGCACCTCAGCCTCTCAAAGTACTGGAGTTACAGATGTGAGCCACTGCACTCACACTCGGCGCATTCATACTTTTTAAACTTGTGGGCTTTTTTTCTTTCACAATTGAGCATAGCATGAATGAATGAAGCTTCCAGATGGTCTCACTGAGTCCCATGGCTTGAGACTAAGGTCAATAGCGTCAGAACTTTAGTGTTAGCATTTTCCACCCTTTTTTTTTCTTTTTTTTCCCGGACAAGGTCTGACTCTGTCACCCAGGCTGGAGTGTAGTGGTGCAATCTTGGCTCACTGCAACCTTTGCCTCTCAGGCTCAGGCCGTCCTCCCACCTCAGTCTCCCAAGTAGCTGGGACTACAGGCTCACACCACCACACCTGGCTAATTTTTGTATTTTTAGTAAAGATGGGGTTTTACCGTGTTGTCCAGGCTGGTCTTAAACTTGTGAGCTCAAGTGATCTGGCCGCTTTGGCCTCCCAAAGTGCTGGGATTATAGGTGTGAGCCACTGTGCCTGGCCTCCATCAATTTTTATAAAACAAAAATTGCAGGATGCAATAAAATTTTCACGTCACTTAAATTACAACTGTTCAAGGTTGTCACTTAAATTACAACTGTTCAAAGTGCTGGGGAGTTGGAGCCAGTGCCTGTCCATCTGCCACAGTTCAGAATGGTCCTCATTGGCTGGTAGGCACCTGCCTAACTGCAGAATGCAAAAGGCTGTTGAATTGCAATACTAGGCGAGTTGTTTACCTGATCTAATGGGTGTAAAAGTAATCAGTTTTGGGGGGAGAGGGGAGGGATTGCATTGGGAGTTATACCTGATATAAATGACGAGTTGATGGGTGCTGATGAGTTGATGGGTGCAGCACACCAACATGGCACAAGTATACATATGTAACAAACCTGCACGTTGTGCACATGTACCCTA
>NW_012118788.1:500830-501906 GCF_000951035.1 Colobus angolensis palliatus | reverse complement strand
TGAACAATGAGATCTCTTGGACTCGGGAAGGGGAACATCACACACTGGGGCCTATTACAGGGAGGAGGAGAGAGGAGGGATGGTGTTGGGAGTTATACTTGATGTAAATGACAAGGTGATGGGTGCTGATGAGTTGATAGGTGCAGCACACCAACATGGCACAAGTATACATATGTAACAAACCTGCACGTTGTGCACATGTACCCTAGAACTTAAAGTGTAATAAAAAAAAAAAAAAGGTAATCAGTTTGGCTCTGAGTGAGTGACACTTCAAAAGAAAGCTTTCATTTATTAGTTGGAGCAAATTGAGAAGCTGGGCGTGGCCAAGTGGGAAGAACCTTGGGAGGCCTGGTTCCAGCCCTGCTCTGCCTTGGTGTCGCGTTTCTCACGTGTGTAATGTGAATACTTAGACTAGATGGTCTCCAAGATCTTCCCCAAAACACATTGTAGTTTCTAGAAAGTTAATTACAGTCTTGTCTTTCAGCCCCTTCACTCCTCGGCCTCCCAGTAAGAATAATCTTCCTGAGACCCAGCCTGTAAGAGACTCAGATGGACAGGCAGTTTGTTTTTTTGGGCCTGACTTAATCATCAGACCTTCAGAGTTTAGGGAAGGGTTCAAGGTCAGAACTCTATTGAAATTCAGTAGCTCCAGTGACAGTGGTGGGTGGATGGTCCCAGCACACTGCCCTGTGGAAAACAGGCACTGTATTCAGAGAGGTGGGCCAGCCAGAGCAACATCCCCAGTGCCTCCATGTGCCATCTATGGCGCTGTCTTGGGAGGGCATCTGCATTTACTATGAGTGTGTGTCACTGTTCTGCCATTAACAGACAGCTGTATTTACCAAACAGAGTCACGGAGCTTTGAGGACCGTAACAGATCCCCAATCCAGCACCTTCATTTTGTATTCAGGAAACCTGGGTCCCAAGAGGGTGAAGGCTGGTTCAGAGAAAAGCCAGGAAGGCAAGCCCAGTTTCCTAAGTTCTGAAGGGGCTTTGGGGGGCATCTAGGAGTCTCAGAGCCCTGCAGGGCCAGCAAGGTAGTCATAGTGGGGAATATTGTCAATTTCTTTTTTTTT
>NW_012118788.1:494897-499577 GCF_000951035.1 Colobus angolensis palliatus | reverse complement strand
GCTGGGATTACAGGCTTGAGCCACCGCGCCCGGCCAAAAAAAAAAAAAAAAATTTTTAAAATTAAAAATATATACTATGTTGGGTAGATAAAATGGGAAAAATAATAGAAGTAGTCCTTCATGCGGTGAAGTTCAGAGTTGCTGAGCATTTGGCAGATGAGTAAAGAGACCCAGAAAATGCGAAGTGATCCCAGGTTACAGATGGAGCCAGCACCTAGCACCCAGTCTACTGGCCATCCCCTGCAATGTGACTCCGAAGCGATCATACTTGAAAAGTCAGTGAGACAATAGGGTACCCTCATAAAATCTTTAGGACTAGATTTATTTTCCTTAAGGAAGTCACACTTTCAGTACTTGGTACAGGCAAACTGAAGCCATTGTTTGAGTCAGTGATGATTTATATAGCAGTCTGGTGATTGCCAATAATCTGGTGATTGCCTTGTAAACCTTTTGGAAAATTCCTTTGGTATCCCTGGTTTGGGTTTTGTTACTAAACAAAGCAGCACAGGCCATGGGGGAAATTATCTGGCATCTGGCTAAAATTAAAAGACCTTTTTGGTGTTTATTACATCGTAAAAATATCAAAGTCTTGTCCTTAAGATAAAAGAAGGTCAAGGAGGCCTTGCATTTCTGGAAAGTGCCAGAGATCCTTAGTCCAAAATCAAAATCACCACGAGTTTCTTGCTAAGCTCTGGGGGCCTCCCACTCAGGCGTCTGCCCAGGCGTTTTGGAACTTGGTTCTGTTGTCAGGATGCACACATGCAGGCCAGATGTGCACTGCTGGTGAACCCTTCGTATCAGCAGAATGTGTTTTAATGCTGCCGAAAGCTTGGCGCCTGGGGGCCACCTCGAGGCCTGTTTGTCTGTTGCTTGATGCAGTCTGCACCAGGACCCTCCCCTTCCCTGTGGTGCTGCGACCCTCATAATGAGCCTTCTTGCTTTACTCATAGGTGGGAAACTACCTCCGTATGTTCCGAGGTTCTCTGTACAAGAGATACCCCTCGCTCTGGAGGCGACTAGCCACTGTGGAAGAGAGGAAGAAAATAGTTGCATCGTCACATGGTAAAAAAACAAAACCTAACACTAAGGGTGCGTCTTCACGAGGGTTTGTAAACCTGTTTCAAAACCACTCGCTTATGTCATGAAGATAAAACGTTTTCACTCCAGAGTGTCTTCACTGCAGCCTTGGCCTTAGTCGGGCAGGGAGCATCCCAGGGGTGGGCCACCCTGTGAGCACTCCAGGCGAGGAAGCAGCTCCAGGGAGCCATGGGTGGTCCACTGTCAGGTATTCCAGCAGGGCCAGTGGGTACGTGAGCGGGCCGGGGCCGGGACACTCGCAGGTGCTGTGAAGACATGTTGGTCTCAAAACGTTTTAGGAATGCTGCGATGCTCTGCCATCTGCCGTGGGTGTGTCGCCATAATCATCTTCCATGCAGCCCGAGTGGCGGGTGGTGGTCCCAGCTCCCACTCCCCTCTGGGGCTTTCACCGCTTGCTTCCCAGAGCACATCCATCCCATAGCACTTCATCCTGGCAGCCAGTGTGCTAGAGCTCATGTGCATGTCCCTGCTCCTGGTGGCCTGCGTGTGCCTGGGGCTTGCTATTAAGCCGCCCAACACTAGTGAAACTAGTGGGCTTTGGGTCACGGCAGCTCTGTGCAGGGTGAAAGGGTGCTCTTCAGACACTCTGGGGGCTCTGCAGGAGACACTCCCATGGAGACATTTGGGTATGGACACAGCATGTCCTTTGGCAGGTGGCGAAACTGCTTCCCACGTGGCAATGGCGCCTTGTAGAGAGCTGCCCTGGGCCTGGGTGTGTCTGTGAGCACGTGCGCGATGCTTCGTAGTCTGCCCTGTTTGTTTGTGTCTGTAGGTGCTGCTGTGGTTTTGTCCACTGCGGGAAAGTAGTGGTTCTTTTAATGCAGGAGCCGGAGCTTCTTTTTGATCCACTGCTATGACATTTCTACTCACTTGCTTAAAACAGTTTCCTTTTTGTTCCCCCTCTTCCCCCAGCAGAGCATCAGTCGGTAACACAGTGAGTCCCCAGCTTTGCTTCCCCCTCCGCAAGTCCCTGGGCTAAGTCTTGGGAGATACCTTCCCCATAAGCGATTGATTTCTCCAGGAGAAGCCAGACTGGGCCCACAGACAGGTAGCTCTTGACGGAGGTTCCCCGGAAGAGCGAGGGGTTGAGCTGCCTAGAATCTGTCCTGCTTTCCAGGCAGCCCATCTGGACCCGCTCGGGGATAGAAATTCGGGTTTGGTGTGAAGCAGCTCTTTCCGACTCTCTGGGCTCTTGTTTTAAAAGAAAAGCATTCTTCATCTCCCATTCCATCTCCCCACCTCGCATCGTGTTGTGGATTGTGGTGGTGTCAGACCTCTTCCCACTGGGGCGTTACTCTGGGGCCTTTCTTTTCCCGAGTGAGGACCAAGGTGTCCCCGCTGGTCGTGCTGTATTATAGTTGCTGGTGCTGCCCTGAGCACTACCCTCTGCCCCTGAGCCAGTGCTCCTGGGGCAGATTAGTCTAAATCAGTCCCTTTGGAGGCTCTACCCAGCAGGACTTGTAAGTGAAGCACTCAGTCCAGACTGCCCTTTTGGAAGAGGCCAGCATTTGGTAGTAGTGAGTTTGACACCTTGCTTTTCCCACCTCCCGCATGCGAGGACCTTGATGTGCTGCATCCACTTGGCTGGCTGCTGTGTGCCACCGCCACCAGCAGAGTGACCCAGTGATGTCTGTCTGTTACAGATCACGGATACACGACTCTAGCCACCAGTGTGACCCTGTTAAAAGCCTCAGAAGTGGAAGAGATTCTGGATGGCAACGATGAGAAGTACAAGGCTGTGTCCATCAGCACAGAGCCCCCCACCTACCTCAGGTAATGCGTTCCTGGCCAAGACATCTCTGGGGACATCTGTGGGGTCTTTTCTCAGACTCAAGAACTGGTTGGGTTGAAGTTAAATTGAAACACTTTTTTGTTTTTTTGAGATGGAGTCTTGTTCTTGTTGCCCAGGCTGGAGTGCAGTGGCACGATCTCGGCTCACTGCAACCTCTGCCTCCCAGGTTCAAACGATTCTCCTGCCTCAGCCTCCTGAGTAGCTGGGATTACAGGTGCCTGCCACCACACATGGCTAATTTTTTTTTTTTTGAGACGGAATTTCACTCTTGTTGCCCAGGCTGGAGTGCAGTGGCATGATCTCAGCTCACTGCAACCTCCACCTCCCGGGTTGAAGCGATTCTCCTGCCTCAGCCTCCCGAGTAGCTGGGATTATAGGCATGCGCCACCATGCCCAGCTAATTTTGTATTTTTGGTAGAGATGGGGGTCTCTCCATGTTGGTCAGGCTGTTCTTGAACCCGACCTCGGGTGATCCGTCCGCCTTGGCCTCCCAAAGTGCTAGGATTACAGGCGCGAGCCACCGCGCCTGGTCTTAATTTTTGTATTGAAACACTTTTTAACTGTTCCCTCTGTTTTTATACATTTTCCTAGCCAGGTTTCTAAGTTTCTTCTGTATCATTGGAATTTCTAAGAAACGTAAGCCAAGTCCTGGATTCCAGGTAACAGTTACAAATGCTTGGAAAGCGGGACTCGCGTGAGGCACAGTGGCTTACGCTTGTAATCCCAGCACTTTGGGAGGCCAAGGCATTGCTTGAGGCCAGGAATTCAAGACCAGCCTGGGGCAACACAGCAAGACCTCATCTCTTAAAAAACAAATAGGCGGGACCAATTTGTCAGAAAAATTAGTGACTCACATAAGCTCACAAAAGAAACAGCAATAGATTTGAACGTATAAAAATTTAGAACCTGGTTGGGTGTGGTGGTTCATGCCTGTAATCCCAGCACTTTGGTAGACCGAGGCGGGCAGATCACCTGAGGTCGGGAGTTCGAGACCAGCCTGACCAACATGGAGAAACCCCGTCTCTACTAAAAATACAGAATTAGCCAGGTGTGGTGGCACATGCCTGTAATCTAAGCTACTCAGGAGCCTGAGGCAGAAGAATTGCTTGAACCCGGGAGGTGGAGATTGCAGTGAGCCAAGATCGTACCATTGCACTCCAGCCTGGGCAACAAGAGCGAAACTCCATCTCAAAAAAAACAAAACAAAACGAAACAAAACTTAGAACCTTTAGAAGAGTATTTATAGTAACAATTAAAAAAGCAAGTAATTGGAAAGTTACGATGTTATATCTAGAATCTATACATCTAGATTTATACAACAAACTTGGATACCCCAACAAATAGATAAAAGATGGTCCATACCCTGAAGTACAAGGGAGTAAACCAACATGGAAAGAATTTGCCCTCCTGTGTAATTTCAAAAATTCCAACCGTAAGACTGAGCATGGTGGCTTATGCCTGTAATCTCAGCACTTTGGGAAGTCAAGGCAAGAGGATCACCTGAGTCTAGGATTTGACTGTGTTGGCCGGGAGACCAGCCTGAGCAACATAGTGAGACCTTATCACTACTGAAGGTTAAAAAAATTAGCTGGGTGTGGTGATCACACCACTCTCCTCTAGCCTGGGTAACAGAACGATACCCTGTCTCTTAAAAAAAAAAAAAAAAAAGGCTGGGCATGGTGGCTTATGCCTGTAATCCCAGCACTTTGGGAGGCTGAGGCGGGCGGATCACAAGGTCAGGAGATCGAGACCATCCTGGCTAACATGGTGAAACCCTGTCTCTACTAAAA
>NW_012118788.1:481842-494022 GCF_000951035.1 Colobus angolensis palliatus | reverse complement strand
GCCTATAGTCCCAGTTAGTCAGGAGGCTGAGGCAGGAGAATGGCGTGAACCTGGGAGGTGGAGATTGCAGTGAGTCAAGATCGCGCCACTGCACTCCAGCCTGGGCGACAGAGTGAGACTCCGTCTCATAAGTAAATAAATAAATATAAAAATTCCAAGCATAAAACAAAAAACTGGCAATGTAAGGAATTGGGGAAGGTGTGATGGAACTGCGCTCATGTATGCTGGAGGTACTGGGATTACAGGTGTGAGCCACTGTGCCCAGCCAGGAGTGCCCTTTTTGTAAAGCATCCTGACATCAAACTTTTTTGTTCTCTGGTCCACTAATACCACCCCTAGGAATTTGTCCCAAAGAAATATTTTCAAAGAACAAAATGAATCAATAAACCCACTACATGTACAGAGATTCTTTGTAGCATTGTGAATAATACTGGAGAATATGGAGTCGCTTAAGTACCCAGCCTTAAGGAAAGCCTAGGTTAGTGACGGGTCAGCCACATGAATGGACAAAGGTGTGACCCGTACGTGGTGTAATTAAGTAGATTCCGCAGTGACCCGAGACGGGTCCTGTGGGTGAGACGTGCAGAATACAAGATTGTACCCATCTACCTTGTGCATTCAGCTCTCGAGAAAGTATGCATTTCTCTGCACAAAGCCCAAGGAGCATTAAGGAAGAAAAAGGATTATTGTTCAGAGTGATGTGGTTATGGAAAATCTTTTTTATGATTCCCCCCAAAGAAAAGTGGCACACCGCCAGGCTGGCCAGTGTTACAGGCGTGTGCTTTGCAGATTCTTTTTCCCCCAAGGGATGTGGTAAGAACATAAGGATGGCTTGGCCTTCCCAGGGAAGTTGCAGAAGGAAATTGTGTACATATGGATGGCACTTTAATTCTGCACATGTCAGCTGGGAATCTTTTATGGGGCGATAAAACAGTTTCTTGGTGATCATGACGTGAGGAACAGCTGCAGGAGTGGAATTCCATTGCCCTGGAGGTCAAGTCTTTAGGGGTGGGGGTTGGCAGAGGTTTGAGGGAAATAGCTTTGGCTGACTCCACATTACTCAGTCAGCCCAATAGGGGGACGGGCACCCTACTCATCCTGTCATTGGACAGTTTGAGCAGAGCCTGGGTGCCCTCTCTTACGGATCCTGGGATTGCAATAGAAGGAAGGGTGTTTTTTTGTTTTGTTTTGTTTTGTTTTTGAGGTGGAGTTTCGCTCTGTCACCCAGGCTGGAGTGAAGTGGTGAGATCTCAGCTCACTGCAACCTCCGCCTCCTGTGTTCAAGTCATTCTCCTTCCTCAGCCTCCCTAGTAGCTGGGATTACAGGCACCTGGCACCACATCCAGCTAAATTTTCGTAGTTTTAGTAGAGAAGGGCTTTCACCATGTTGGCCAGGCTGGTCTCAAACTCCTGACCTCAGGTGATCTGTCCACCTCGGCCTCCCAAAGTGCTGGGATTACAGGTGTGAGCCACCACACCTGGCTGGAAGGTTGACTTTTATAACTTAGATTTGCAGATTCTGTGTATGGCTGAGCGTGTTAGTCACATTCACTGTGTCTGGTGACACTTGCATTGTTCACTTGGGTTGGTAGCTAGACCTGGAAATGAGAACTTGCTACTGAGATAGGGCAGGATGAGGGGGCAGGGGCTCAGCCCAGGCTCTAACATATCTATTCAGAGAAGAGGAGGTGGTCAAGATCTGTGGTTTCCAAATACAGGCTCAGCTGCCTGGGAATCATCCATGGAAGCTGCAAAGAACCCATCTTCTTGGGCCCTTCCTCAGAGGTGGGAAGTCACTTCACCTGGGTGGGGCTCAGGAATGTGCTACTTAAAATTTTGCATTCTGGGGTCGGGTGTGGTGGCTCACACCTGTACTCTCAGCACTTTGGGAGGCCAAGGTGGGAGGATTGCTTGAGCCCAGGAGTTTGAGACCAGACTGGGCAACATAGTAAGACCCCCATCTCTATTAAAAAAAATAAAATAAAATTACACTCTGAGTCCAAGCGGCCAGGATTAGGAGCCATGACCCAGATAGGCTGTAGAGGGGACCCCTGTCTTGCTGTCCCCTCTCTTAGTCCCTGCCCAAGCGGATTTCATGTTCCCCAAAATGGGTACTACAAAATCCTCCCTACCCCTACCAGCGATCAAGGGGTAGTCCCAGTCTTAGCATCAGACGTGTAAGTGACTCCCACTTTAGAAGGGAAAAGAGTTAAAGGGCCCAGAGTCCAGGCAGGTCTTGGATATTGCTTCTGCCCTCCCACCCTCTGGAAAGGAGAAGGACCTTTGTGCTATCTTCCCGGGTCCCTCTTTAGAGGGCACTATCAGACGTTTGTCGTCCGGGTGTGGTGGCTGATGCCTGTAATCCCAGCACTTTGGGAGACCGAGGCGGGCAGATCACGGGGTCAGGAGATTGAGACCATCCTGGCTAACATGGTGAAACCCTGTCTCTACTAAAAATACAAAAAAATTAGCCGGGCGAGGTGGCGGGCACCTGTAGTCCCAGCTACTCAGGAGGCTGAGGCAGGAGAATGGCGTGAACCCAAGAGGCAGACCTTGCAGTGAGTCGAGATGGCGCCACTGCACTCCAGCCTGGGTGACAGAGTGAGATTCCATCTCAAAAAAAAAAGAAAAAAGAAAGAAACCTTTGTCATGACTTGCTCTGAACTGTTGAATAGTTATTGCAGAAGTGGTTGTGCAGGTGTTGGGGTTACACGGGGAAGTGACACAGTCGCTGCCTGCTCCTGCTCACATCCTTGCCAGGGAAAATGGGAACGCACACACTACACCAGGCACCCAAATGCTCTCATCTGTCTCACCCAGCCCTGGAGCCTTTGCCTTTGTTTAAAATAGTTTTTGGTGTGTGTGTGTGTGTGTGTGTGTGTGTGTGTGTGTGTGTGTGTGTGTATGTGTATATGTGTATATATATTTTTTTTTATCGAGATAGGGTGTTGCCATCTCACCCAAGCTGGAGTGTAGTGGCTGATCTCGGCTCACTGCAACCTCCGCCTCCTGGGTTCAAGTGATTCTTATGCTTCAGCCTCCTGAGTAGCTGAATTATAGACGTGTGCCACCATGCCTGGCTAATTTTTGTATTTTGGGTAGGGTTGAGGTTTCATCGTGTTGGCCAGGCTGGTTTTGAACTCACCTTTTTTTTTTTTTTTGAGACAGAGTTTCGCTCTTGTTGCCCAGGCTGGACTGCAGTGGTGTGATCTCGGCTCACTGCAACTTCTGCCTCCCAGGTTCAAGCGATTCTCCTGCCTCAGCCTCCTGAGTAGCTGAGATTACAGGTGGCTGCTACCACACCTGGCTAATTTTAGTAATTTTAGTAGAGACAGGGTTTCACCATGTTGGCCAGGCTGGTCTCAATCTCCTGACCTCAGGTGATCCACCTGCCTTGGCCTCCCAAAGTTTTGGGATTACAGGCGTGAGCCACCGCGCCTGGCCTGGTTTCGAACTCTTGACCTCAGGTGGTCTGCCCACCTTGACCTCCAAAAGTGCCAGAGTTACAGGCGTGAGCCGCTGCCCCTGGCGCTTTTGGTAAAAGTAACCTGGAATTTGGGAGAGAAGATCAAACTCTTCATGGGACATGGGTTATTTAAATTACTTTGGATGTCACCTCTGGAAGGTATTTATCAACCCATCTTCTCACTTCTACTGCTCTGGAAGCTCGGAGGCCAGAGGCCTTGCCTAGTCCATCTCAGGATGGCTGGTATGTCTAAAATGACAGCCTGATCACGTACGTCTCTTCCTGCAAAACCCTGGGGACTCCCAGCCACCTGCTGAGTAAAGTCATCTTCTCACGGAGCATGTGAGACCTGTGATCAGGCCCCTCCCTGGAGGCCCCCTCCCTGGACTGCCCTTCAGTCTCTCCTCCCTGCTGCTGCCTGTGCCCTCCCTGCCGTGAACCCTGACTTGGTGTCTAAGGCTCTGCTCTATTGTCCACCCCTTGTACAAGCCTCCCCCTTGTACCACTTCCCGCATCTCCAGGAAGTGCTTCCGTGGAGCCATGCCTGGCTCATAGTGCAGTACACCATGGCCGTGGGTTAGCAACTGACCTGCGTGCTGGGCTGTATCTGGTACCCCTCCGTACCCTTGCCCTTGCCCAGGTGCCTCTAGCATCTGATGACAGCTTGGGGAGCAGGCTCCTGCAAAATCAGGTGCACAGACAACTCCCACGGGAGCCTCGAGCCTTACAGAGGTACAGTGGGCATCCCCTGAGCATGAGTTGATTCCTGGTGGACAGGATCAGGCTCCTAGACTGACTGGGGGGACTTTTCTTGTATCTCCCCAGGGAACAAAAGGCCAAGAGGAACAGCCAGTGGGTACCCACCCTGCCCAACAGCTCCCACCACCTGGATGCCGTGCCGTGCTCCACAACCATCAATAGGAACCGCATGGGCCGGGACAAGAAGAGAACCTTCCCCCTTTGGTGCGGATGTGTCGCTGCGCTCACCCTCTGTGCTGATTCTGCCTTAGTTCTCCAGCACATTTCAGTCACCTCCTCCCCAGAAAAACACTGCTTTGACCTTGTGCTCCCCACAATGCTACAGTACCTCCTCCTCTTTGAACCGCTGTGTTTGCCTGACCTCCAGGACATTATCTGTAGCCTCCTTGGCTCTGTCTGCTGTCACCTTGCTGTGTCCTCCTCACCTCTCTGGCCCCTCAAGTGGAGTTACTCGGGGCGTGGTCGTTGGGCCCTTTCTCTGCCCTCAGTTTCACATGAGTGGGTCACAGCCAGTCTGATGGTTCAGATGCCATCCACATGACTCCCACCGTGCCACTGCTTCCCAGAGGCTGCTGGAATAAACCACCACAAACTGGTGGCTGTGAGCAGTGCACAGTTCTTCCCTCACAGTTCTGCCCAGGAGCCCGGATTTGGTTTCACTAGACCAAATGCATGTGTGGACAGGGCCGTGCTCCCTTCAGAGGCCCTCGGGGCAATTCGGTCCTTGCTGCTTCCAGCTTTGGGGGCTGCCACGTTCCTGGGCTTGTGGCCGCCTCACTTCAGTCTCGGCCTCTGTGGTCACGTGGCCTTCTCTGCGTGAAATCTCCCTGTGTGTCTCTTAGAAGGACGCTTGGTGATGTAATTTAGGGCCCTTCTGGTTAACCTCTCAGGATCTTTTACTTAATCGTATCTGCAAAGTCTCCTTTTTTGGCCATATGAGGTGACAGTCACAGGTTTTGGGGATTAGGCTGTAGATGTCTTCGGGGTCTGTTTTTCACCTCTGCGGCCCAGACTTCCTCAGCTGCCCTCACCCCCTCAGCCTCATGCTGCCTGAAGACTTCTCCATCTCGGCGCATGGAGATCCAGCCCTCTTCCTTGCTCAGGCTGTAGGTTTCTTTCCCAAGGCCTGCCTTTTCCTCACACAGCAAGTCCAGTCTCTCCAGGGTCCCACCTGGGACTGCCTTGGCCAGCCCCCCACTGCTCTCCTTGGGGTCTGTAGCAGCCCCTGCCTTCCCTCCCTGTTGCCTTCTCAGCTCTGCAGCTGGTGTGTCCTCTGCTCCAGGCATATCATGTCACCTCTCCACACAAAATCCTCCAGGCTCCCCATCACCCTTGGAGCAGAAGCAGGAGTTCTCACTGGGGTGCCAGGCCCAACCTGGCCTGGTGCTGCCACTGCCATACTCTGCCCCACTCACTCTGCCTCAGGCCTGAGATCACCCTCACTGCTGTCAGACCTCCCAGAGCTTCTGCCCTGCGGTTGCCTCTGCTAAGGTTTAGCCCGTTCTCTCTCCTCCCCTCTTTCCTCTTTCTTTCCTTCCATCATTTCTCCTTCCCTCCTTCCCATCCTCCCAACTCCTCCTTTTCCTTCTCTCTTCCTTCCCTCCATCTCTTCTTCCCATCCCTAGTTGACTGTCCCCTTCTCCCTTAGACTGGCCACCCCTTTCCTCCAGCACCCCTACGCCTTTCCCTGTCTGTTTCCCAGCACATTCATGCCTGGCACTCAGCTCGTTTCTCTCTCTCTTCCATCTGCCTCCCAAGGTTGCTGGGGGCCCTTCTCAGCCCTCTCCATGCTTCCAGACGCCCTTAGGTGTCCTCTGTCCTCCAGCTCCATCTCACCAACCTGCCTGCCCAACTCTTTCCTCTTTATCTTCCCAAAATACTCAACTCCATTGCTTGGAATTCTCCTGGGACTCCCTCAGGGCAGTGGCCAGTTTGCGTAGCCTGAGAGGAGAACTGTGGGTGCTTCGACACCCGCTAGCTTTGCAGCATCCCTGACCACTGCCCCCCATGGAATCTGTGCTCTGTGGTCTGTTTGTGCGTCCTCAGCAGTTCCTCCATTCACCTGCTTTGGCCTTACTGGAAAATTTCCTCTTCTGGAAATGCTATTCTCCTTGCCCACAGCCTTCTGTGAAAGTCCTGTCAAATTTCAGACTTAACTATCCCTTCGCAGGACATCTGGGTTTTGTTCCAACACTGCCCGGGTCGATCCTATTGCAGACAGACTGGTGCTTGTCATTTATGGCCCCACCTGTCCCCATTAGACCGTGGCCCCGGGACCCCTGTTGCCTCAGCTGTTAGCTGATAAGTGACCATGTTCCCCAGATGGGTTTGCAGAGGCCTGCTGTGCAGAGAGGGAGGCTGAAAATTTGCATACCTAGGGCCCTGGCACCCTCACTGACTGTTGCTTCCATTTCACTTTCAGCTTTGATGACCATGACCCAGCTGTGATCCACGAGAATGCATCTCAGCCCGAGGTGCTGGTCCCCATCCGGCTGGATATGGAGATCGATGGGCAGAAACTGCGAGACGCCTTCACCTGGAACATGAATGGTACAAGGCAGTCGGGCTTGGCTGGGCCTGGCCCCAGCCCCTGTGTGTTATGTGGGAACAGTCCCCTTTCCTACCAGCTGCTTGTCAGGCAGATTCTGGACCTGACACGCAGGACATCGGGGCATAGTTTTGGAGGGTGTGGGCTCTGGGTTCAGCCCTGGTTCTGTTGCTGTTCACTGTGGGTTGGGCATGTGAACTTCGGACTCCTTTCCCCATACTGAGGTTGGGTGGCCCAAGGGGCCTGGCATGGGAGGTGGCTGGTCTGCATAGCATGGATGATGATGACAATGCCACTCAGACCTAGTTCAGCCCCCGAGCCCTGCACACACCTGCCTTGGGTCCTGTCCACCACCCTGTTTCTGCTATGTGAAGCTGCATGTGTGCCTCATGCCTCTCTCCTCTCCTAACTGGTCATCTCTTTAGATATCCTCAGTCTGTAAGTCCTGGGTCAGATGCCATCTCTTCTGGCTCTTCCTGGGCTTTCAAAGCCTGAACAGAACTCAGTCTTTGTGCAAATGTAGACAGAAAGGTTAGAAGGGTATGCATCCCAAGTGTCTAGACTGCTTATCCCATCTGGGAGGGAGGATCATGCCTGCATTTATTTTCCTATTTTTTTCTAAGTCTGTTAGAATGTATTTTTGTTATTTTATTTTATTATTACTGTTTTTTTAGATCTTGTTGAATACCAGGTTTTGTTTTTTTTTTTTTTACTTAGTGTCTGTATCCTGCTGAATTTTCATAATGAACATACTCTTTATATTCAGACAAAATGCAGGGAATGTCATCTTTATTTTATTTTATTTAATTTATTTATTTATTTTTTTGAGACGGAGTCTCTCTCTGTCGCCCAGGCTGGAGTGCGGTGGCCGGATCTCAGCTCACTGCAAGCTCCGCCTCCCGGGTTCCTGCCATTCTCCTGCCTCAGCCTCCCAAGTAGCTGGGACTACAGGCGCCCGCCACCTCGCCCGGCTAATTTTTTGTATTTTTTAGTAGAGACGGGGTTTCACCGTGTTAGCCAGGATGGTCTCGATCTCCTGACCTCGTGATCCACCCGTCTCGGCCTCCCAAAGTGCTGGGATTACAGGCTTGAGCCACCGCGCCCGGCCCATCTTTATTTTATTTTACCTATTTTATTTTATTTGTTTAAGAGACAGAGTCTCACTCTGTTGCTGAGGCTGGAATGCAGTGGACGCTCTCATAGCTCACTGTAATCTTGAACTGCTGGGCTCAAGCAATCCTCCTGCCACAGCCTGCCAAACAGCTAGGAATACAGGCATGTTGCTGTGTGCCGAGCGTTATTTTTAAATGAGTGAATGTTTAAAATCATCAGATTCTCACCACCCGAATAATGTTTTCAGTTTTACCTTTTCTCTCTGTCAATTCCACATGCAAACATATTTAACATAGTTGTCACTATAGAGCAAGTCTTATTTTATTTTTGTTCACTTATCATAAGTATCTTTCTGGTTTCTCTTTTTTTGTGGGGGGAGATGGAGTCTCTATCGCCCAGGCTGGAGTGCAGTGGCGCAATCTCAGCTCACTGCAACCTCCACCTCCTAAGTTCAAGCGATTCTCCTGCCTCAGCCTCCTGAGTAGCTGGAACTACAGGCACCCGCCACCATGCCTGGCTAATTTTTGTATTTTTAGTAGAGATGGCGTTTCACCATGTTAGCCAGGCTGTTCTTGAACTGACCTGAGGTGATCCGCCTGCCATGGCCTCCCACGCTGCTGGGATTATAGGCATCAGCCACTGCACCCAGCCTCTTTCTGATTTCTTTAATCTTCAAACAGTGCAGCATTTTCTACTGGGTCGAGGTACCTTTGTTTGCTAAAACACCCTCTGCTGTAGATGTCTCCACAGCAGATAACATAGTTGCAGCATTTTTCTCTCCAAAGGGATTTCCTAAGGGAGGAGAGTATGAGTGGTTGTAGCTGCCTTGAGCTTTCTGGAAGGATTAGGCTGCTTCCTTTGGTCATCCCCAGGCACTCGGCATGCTAGGCCTGAGTGCTAGGACTACCACTTGCTCACACTAGTGCCAGGCCTGAGTCCAAAGGCTTCTGCTCAGCCCTGAGAAGAATGTCTGAGAGCCATCTGCCAGGTGCCTGTCCCCTAGGTCCCACAGGTCAGCTGGTGAGTGGGGACGCCAGTGAGAGGAGACATGGGTGAGGGAGGACACTGGCAAGAGACTCCAGGAGGTTGTATTGAGTGTAGATGGGGACAGGTACAGTTCACTGGTCATGCCCCAGAACAGGGACAGGACAGCCCATGGGGACCAGGCCACCAGTGCTGCACAATGCCTGTTATCTCTGCCAAGCTCCCCACTTATCTCTGCTGGCCCACATCAGAGTTATTTGTTAATTCTTGTCTCTCCCTCTCCATTTCAACCCTTTAAGGTCAGGGGCCTTGTTTTTCATTGCCGTTTTTTTCTTTTTTTTTGAGATGGAGTTTCGCTCTTGTTGCCCAGGCTGGAGTGCAGTGGCATGATCTCAGCTCACCACAACCTCCACCTCCCAGGTTCAAGTGATTCTCCTGCCTCAGCCTCCTGAGTAGCTGGGATTACAGGCATGTGCCACCATGCCTGGCTAATTTTGTATTTTTAGCAGAGACGGGGTTTCACCATGTTGGTTAAAGTGGTCTTGAGCTCCTGACCTCAGGTGATCCGCGTGCCTCAGCCTCCCAAAGTGCTGGGTTACAGGTGTGAGCCACTGTGCCCGGCTGCTGTTTCTCTTATCATATAATCTAGCGCAGCATAGGAATTTAGTTGTTCACATTGGATCAGTCCATGCTCTGTCTCGTTATGTTTCTTTGAGCAACACATAGAAAGTTCTGGTTTGTTTGTACCCCCGCCCTGTTCCAAAAAGCATGTAAGGAAGCTTACCATGAGTACACTGGGCCCAAATGACTAAAGCAAATGAAAATGAAGTGGTTAGGAAAAACTGGATAAAGAAGAAATGTTCAAGTTGAAGAGGGAGCTTGTACTCAGATTTTATTTGGTGAACATTGCTGGGAATTGGGCGTGGCTCTGGGCCTTTTTAGAACCAGGCAGAGTGAGACATGAGGATCATTTGCACACTCAGTGTGGTCAATGTTAGCAGCAGCCTGTGGCTCTGAAGAAGTAGAATCACACGTGGTCCTGGAATCTGAGATTTCCCACAGCCCTCAGGAAGAGGGCATGGTGTAGTAAGGAAGACCAGGATCATCCATGAACTCCACAGTGAGTTTCACTGGGCTGTTCCTCCTAGGAGTTCTCATGTAAAATATGATGTCCACTGAAAGTAATTTAGAACACAGTCTTAACTGGTGGAGAACCAAAATAGTGTTGTTCTGCGAACTCTTCCTCAGCTCTGGGTGGTATTTAGCGTTTGTAAGAGCTGTGATTCTTAACTGGTGGTTAGAAGGCCGTGCCAAAATTGTCACTGATTTGCTTTGAAATTTCAAATCATCTTAAAGGTGGCATGAGAGTCTTTATCACAGTGGGATTAAATATGTAAAGTAGCATTACTGGAGTAGCATGAATGAAGTGTATGTTCTTCAGGCCACCTTCAGAATCAGGATTGGCCAGGCGTGGTCGCTCACACCTGTAATCCCAGCACTTTGGGAGGGTGAGGTGGGAGGATCACTTGAGGCCAGGAGTTTGAGACCAGCCTGGCCATGATGGCGAAACCCCATCTCTACTAAAAATATAAAAATTAGTCGGGTGTGGTAGTGCATGCCTGTGGTCCCAGCAACTTGGGAGGCTGAGGCACAAGAATCGCTTGAACCCAGGAGGCAGAGGTTGCAGTTAGCTGAGATCATGGCGTTGCACTTCAACCCGGGCGACAGAGTGAGACTGTCTCAAAAAAAAAAAGAAGCAGGATTTTTCTCAGGTTTCTGGTAGGTGCTGTGATGCATTTGAGGTTATCTTCTCTGAAAAGGACTTGAAGTAGGGCTTCTCTGAATCACTGGTGAAGTATGGTATCACCTGCCTTAACAGTCTGCTGAGGAAGGGAAGTATTAAAATCCTCCAGAAAAGATGAGCTGCCTAACTAGAACACATGCAGACATAGATGCCATCTTCGCCCAGAAGGGAGCAAGGGAATCGCCTCAGGAAGAGGTTTGGAATCTGTCTGGGCACACAGGCAAAGGAGGGATTAGGGTCCTGAGTGTCTACACTTGGCTATAGAAGGCAAGTTTTTAGAGATTTATATCCACATGCTTGTTTTGGACTCTAAAATATTAAATGAGGCTGAGCACAGTTGCTCACACCTGAGACTGAGGTGGGCAGATCACTTTAGCCCGGGAGTTCAAGACCAGCCTGGGTGACATGGTGAAACCCCATTTCTACAAAAATTCACCAGATGTGGTGGCACGTGCCTGTGATCTCAGCTACTTGGGAGGCTGAGGTGGGAGGATCGCTTGAGCCCGGGAGGTTGCGGCTTCAGTGAGCCGTGATTGAGCTACTGCACTCCAGCCTGGGCAACAGAGTGAGACCCTGACTCAAAAACATTTTTTTTTAAGTTTAAAAAAAAATCAAATGATAGATTCAAGAAGCCAAGTGAAGCCCATTATGATTAACCCAAAGCGATCCATGCAAAGACACATCATAATTAAACTTCTGGAAACTCAACACAAAGAAAAAAATCTTGAGAGCAATCAGAGAAAAGGACAACTTACCTATAGGGAAAAGACCATAAGAATAATGGTAGATTTCTTTTCTTTTCTTTTTTTTTTTTTGAGACGGAGTCTCACTGTGTTGCCCAGGCTGGAGTGCAGTGGCGCTATCTTGGCTCACTGCAAGCTCCGCCTTCCGGGTTCACACCATTCTACTGCCTCAGCCTTCCGAGTAGCTGGGACTACAGGCGCCTGCCACCACGCCTGGCTGATTTTTTTGTATTTTTTAGTAGAGACGGGGTTTCACCGTGTTAGCGAGGATGGTGTTGATCTCCTGACCTCGTGATCCGCCCACCTCGGGCTCCCAAAGTGCTGGGATTACAGGCGTGAGCCACTGCACCCAGCCAAATGATGGTAGATTCTCATGTGAAACTGGAGGCTAGAGGAAGTGGCATGATATTTTTCAAGTACTGAAAGAAAAGAACTATTAATCTAGCATCCTGTACCCAGTGACAATATTGTTCAGGAATGAGCGATATTGGACATTCTTAGTCAACACATTCTTAGATGAAAGAAAACTAAGTGTTGGGTGCAGCGGCTGACGCCTGTATTCCCAGCACTTTGGAGGCTGAGGCAGGTGGATCACGAGGTCAGGAGTTGGAGGCCAGCCTGACCAACATGGTGAAACCCCATCTCTACTAAAAATACAAAAACAATTAGCGGGGCGTGGTGGTGCATGCCTGTAATCCCAGCTACTCGGGAGGCTGAGGCAGGAGAATCACTTGAACCTGGGAGGCAGAGGTTGCAGTGAGCA
>NW_012118788.1:479217-480407 GCF_000951035.1 Colobus angolensis palliatus | reverse complement strand
CCCAGGCTGGAGTGCAGTGGCCGGATCTCGGCTCACTGCAAGCTCCGCCTCCTGGGTTCACGGCATTCTCCTGCCTCAGCCTCCCTAGTAGCTGGGACTACAGGTGCCCTGCCACCACGCCCAGCTAACTTTTTGTATTTTTAGTAGAGACTGGGTTTCACTGTGTTAGCCAGGATGGTCTCGATCTCCTGACCACGTGATCCACCTGCCTCGGCCTCCCAAAGTGCTGGGATTACCGGGGTGAGCCACTGCGCCCGGCCTTCTGTCGCTGACATTTAATAGTGAAAGGTTGCATGCTTTCTGCCAGAGATCAGGAACAAGCCAAATATGTCTGCTGTCACTATTCTTATTCAACATAGTGTTGGAAGTTCTAGCTAATCCCATAAGCCGAGAAAAGGAAAAAAAGACATGTAGATTGGAAAGGAAGAAAGAAATAAAATCCTATTTGCAGATGACATGATTGTCCTTGTGGAAAATCCCAAGGGCTCTACAGAAAACTTGGAGAACTAATAACTGAGTTCCCCAAGGTCACAAGATACAAGGGATACAAGGTAAACATACAGAAATCCATTTTATTTCTATATACTATTAATGAGTACCTAGACACAAATTAAAAATTCATTACCATTTATCATCACTCAATAAAAAAAGGAATACTTAGGTATTAACCTAACAAAACATGTACAGGACTTACATACCAAAAACTATAAAACACTGATAAAAGTAATTAAAGAAGACCTAAATAAGTAGACATATCATATTCATGGATTAAAAGACTCTAGATTATGTCAGTTTTCCCCAAATTGATATACAAATTTAAGGCAATTTCTATGAAAAATCTTAGCAAGATTTTTTTTGTAGATATAGACAAGATTGTTCTAAGATTTATATGGAAAGGCAAAGAAACTAAAATAGATAAAGCAGTTTTTTTTTTTTTTTTTGAGACGGAGTTTTGCTCTTTTGCCCAGGCTGAGGTGCAGTGGTGTGATCTCAGGTCACTGTAACATCCGCCTTCCAGTTTCAAGCGATTCTCCTGCCTCAGCCTCCCGAATAGGTGGGATTACAGGCGCCCGCCACCATACCTGGCTAATTTTTGTGTTTTTAGTAGAGACAGGGTTTCACCATGTTGGCCAGGCTGGTCTCGAACTCCTGAACTCAGGTAATCCACCCGTCTCTGCCTCCCAAAGTGC
>NW_012118788.1:461518-477607 GCF_000951035.1 Colobus angolensis palliatus | reverse complement strand
AGGGAGGAAATAGTGGGGTTGTGGCAGACCTGCTTCTTGATGGAATCCTGCTGTCTGCTCTGACGGAATTTTTCTTGGCTTTTTCAGCTTATCCCTGCAAGGCGTCTTGTCAGTAAGATCTAGGCGGAGCAGAGAGAGAATGTTGACTGAGGGGACGTTGCTAAGGTCTGGCTGGCCACAGATGGTCCCTGTGAGCTCCCATCTGGTACAATTACTTTTCCAGGATCCGAGATCTGTAGGGACCTCCACAGTTGTGACCTTGTTGAGGCCCTGCTGCTGCTACTGCAGTCACAGGCCTGGAAATTGCTATGGCTTGGCACAGTGTGTTTTGCTCACATGAGGCCTGGTATTGGGCCAGCCTCTGTGCCATCACGTCTGCCACCAGTTCAGCACAGAGGGGAGTAGAGAGATGGCACGCAAGCTTCGATGTGCCTTTGCTGGCCTTGCCTGGAGCATCTCATTAGTTAGGATAATCTCATGCGCCCACCCAGCTATGAGCGGAATAGGGGGAGTGTATATATGGCCATGACCACCCCCAGGGTATGGAGCAGGAGGTATGTGCAGCCTGAGGGCTGGGGGCCTGCTAGTCATGTGCTTCCTCCTTCCACTCCCAGTTTCCAGGAAGGCCACCCTCAGTGCCCTGGTTTTCCTCTTCTGCATCCGGAGATGTTTGACTTCGAAGAGGAAGGGGTGAGGGAGGCCGGTCCATGCCCAAGCATGGTACAATTTGTTGGCATCCCTTCCCTCTCCTGATTTCAGAGAAGTTGATGACACCTGAGATGTTTTCAGAAATCCTCTGTGACGATCTGGATTTGAACCCGCTGACGTTTGTGCCAGCTATCGCCTCCGCCATCAGACAGCAGATCGAGTCCTACCCCACGGACAGCATCCTGGAGGACCAGTCAGACCAGCGCGTCATCATCAAGGTGGGTGACTTCTCACCCAGCACTGGAGCCTTCCTGGCCCTCAGGGTGGGTGTCATCATAGAGCACTGAGGGTACAACAAGGCCTCCCTCAGCAGAAGCCCGTTATTGGGTTCCACGTCGTCTGGAAAGTCATAGCACCTGGCTTTGCTCCCTGCAATCCCCCAGGGAGGGCATAGGCTGAGTTCTCATAGTAAAGTGTTACATACATTCTGGACACATTCAGGGGGTGCCTCTGAGGCACTGCCAGGCTCTGAGCAAAGCTTGGAGGTTTAGAGAACGTGAAGGCAGCTGATTGGCTGGGCCAGGCTGAGCGCTCCAGGGTGACCTAGTAACCCAATAAGATGCTGCCTTAGCGGCCATATTACAGGTGAAGAGGTAGGTACATGGAGAGCTGGGATCACCTGTGGAAGTTTGGCCAGCTGAGAAGTGGTGGGGCTGGCAATTGGGCGCAGGCCTGCACCCTGCAGAGCCTATAGCATAATCCTTGCTGTGCTGAGCCGCCACTGCCAGACTATGCCTTGAGGGTGAGGGGGGCTTTGAAAATAGGAAGATACAAGAAGCAGGTGAAATTGGCACATATGATGACTCTAAAAAGGTCAGTGGTTTGGTTTGATTTGATGCTGTGCCTTTGGCTTCCATTTTAGAAAAACATTGATGTATAAAAATAAAAGCCATGTTACAAAGGGTTCCTGAAAATAGTCTTTGGGGTGGAGGAGCCTCGGGAGGGATGCCTCCTGTGACCAAGGGACGCCTCTGCCCCGTGCGCCAGATGGAGCCTGGGCCCACTTCTTCCCACTGTGGTTCTCTGTGGCACTTTACAAAGATTTTGGAAAATAATATGGGGGAATCACCAGCAACTTCCTCTGTGGTCCCCCAAGTAGGGAACTAAATATCTTAGTTAGTTAAGACAGTCTCACTGTCACCCAGGCTGGAGTACAGTGGCACGATCTCGACTCACTGCAACCTCCATGTCCTGGGTTTAAGCAGTTCTCCTGTCTCAACCTCCTGAGTAGCTGGGATTACAGGTGCCCGCCACCATGTCAGGCTAATTTTTGTATTTTTAGTAGAGACAGGGTTTCACCATATTTGTCAGGCTGGTCTCAAACTCCTGACCTCAAGTGATCCACCCACCTCAGCCTCCCCAAAGTGCTGGAATTATGGGCATGAACCACTGCACCTGGCCTAAATACTTTGTGTGTGTGTGTGTGTGTGTGTGTGTGTGTGTCAGAGTCTCACTCTGTTGCCCAGGCTGGAGTGCAGTGGTGCCATCGCAGCTCACTGCAAGCTCCACCTTCTGGGTTCACGCCATTCTCCTGCCTCAGCCTCCCTAGTAGCTGGGACTACAGGTGCTCGCCACCACACCTGGCTAATATTTTGTATTTTTTTAGTAGAGACTGGGTTTCACCGTGTTGGCCAGGATGGTCTCGATCTCCTGACCTCGTGATCCACCTGCCTCGGCCTCCCAGAGTGCTGGGATTACAGGCCTGAGGTGCCGTGCCTGGCTAATACTTTGTTTTCTTGATTAATATTTTAAAATTGTGGTAACATTTATAACATAAAATTTACCATTTTAACCACGTAAGTGTAAACTCAGTGGCAGCACATTCACATCCATGGCTGTGTAGTTATCACTACCATTCATCTCCAGAATTGTATCATCATGTAAAACTGAAACTGTGCATCAAACACTAACTCCACATTCCCCCTCCCCCAGCCCCTGGCAAGCACTGCTGTTCTGCTTTCTGTCTCTATGAATTTGACTACTTGAGGTGTCTCATTTACATTCCATAAGGGAATCATGCAGTATTTGTCTTTTTGTGACTGACCTATTTCACTTAGGTCTTCAAGGTTCATTTATGTTGTACCATGTCAGAATTTCCTTCCCTTTTCAAAATGTATTTATTTTTAGACAGCATCTTACTCTGTTGCCCAGGCTGGAATGCAGTGGCGCAATTACGGCTCACTGCAACCTCTGCCTCCTGGGCTGAAGTGATCCTCCCAGTTCAAGTTCCTGAGTAGCTGGGAAGCTAGGACTACTGGCACACTCCACTACACCCAACTAATTTTTTGTATTTTTTTGTAGAGATGGGGTTCCACCATGTTGCCCAAGCTGGTCTCAAATTCCTGGGCTCAAGCCATCTGCCCACCTGAACCTCCCAAAGTGCTGGGATTACAGGCATGAGCCACTGCACCCAGCCTCCTTTCTTATTAAAGCTAAATAATATTCTGTTGTATGGATCTATCACATTTGTATTTATTCATCCCTAAATGGACAGACTCGGGTTGATTCCACATTTTGGCTATTGTGAATAATGCTGCTACAATCCTGGGTGTGCAGATATCTGTTGGTGTCCCTGCTTTCATTCATTCATTCATTTAGATGGAGTCTCATTCTGTCGCTCAGGCTGGAGTGCAGTGGCGCGATCTTGGCTCATGGCACTCTGCCTCCCAGGTTCAAGCGATCTCCTGCTTCAGCTTCCTGAGTAGCTGGGATTACTGGTGCCCGCCACCACGCCCAGCTAATTTTTTGGATTTTTAATAGAAACGGGGTTTCACCATGTTGGCCAGCCTGGTCTCAAACTCAGCCTTGGCCTCCCAAACCAAATGTTCGCCCGCCTCGGCCTTCCACAGTGCTTGGATTATAGGTGTGAGCCCTGTGCCTGGCCCCTGCTTTCATATCTTTTGGGTATATACCTAGAAATGGAATTCCTGGATCATACGGTGTTTAGTTTTTTGAGGAACCGCTATACCGCCTTTCTCAGTGGCTGCACTCTTTTATATTCCTACCAGCAATGCACAAGGGTTCCAATTTCTCCACATTCTCACTGACACTTGTTAGTTATTCTTTTCTTTTCTTTTTTTAAGACAGTCTTGCTCTGTTACCCAGGCTGGAGTGCAGTGGCATGATCTTGGCTCACCGCAACTTCCACCTCCTGGGTTCAAGGGATCCTCCTGCTTAAACCTCTCAAGGAAGAGCTGGGAAGATACATGCCACCACGCCTGGCTAAATTTTGTATTTTTAGTAGAGACAGGGTCTCACCATATTGTCCAGGCTGGTCTCGAACTTCTGACCACAAGTGATCTGCCCACCTCGGCCTACCAAAGGATTGCAGGCATGAGCCACCGTGCCCGGCTGGTTTGCCAGTATTTTTTTGAGGATTTTTGCATCAACATTCATAAGGGGTGTTGGTCTATAGTTTTTCTTTCTTGTAGTATTTTTTGTCTGACTTAAGTATCAGGGCAATGAGTTAAAGAATAGTTTGAGAAGGATTGGTATTAGCTCCTATTTAAATGTTTGGTAGATGGCCAGGTGCGGTAGCTCTCGCCTGTAATTCCAGCACTTTGGGAGGCTGAGGCGGGTGGATCACCTGAGGTCGGGAGTTAGAGACCAGCCTGACCAACATGGTGAAACCCCGTCTCTACTAAAAATCCAAAAATTAGCCAGGTGTGGTGGCACATGCCTGTAATCCCAGCTACTTGGGAGGCTGAGGCAAGAGAATTGCTTGAGTCTGGGAGGCAGAGGTTGCAGTGAGCTGAGATGGTACCACTGCACTCCAGCCTGGCCGACAGAGTGAGACTCTGACTCAGTCAATCAATCAATGTTTGGCAGAATTCACCAATGAAGCCATCAGGTCTAAGGCTTTTCTTTGTCAGGAGGTTTTGGGTTATTGATTCAGTCTCTACTTGTTAATACCTTTTTGAGAAGAATACAAATTTGTTTCCCATAACCTGTTTCAGTTTCACATTATAGCCAGCTAGGAGGAAAAGAAGGGACAATGGTAGGAGAGAAGTGGGATGAGGATGGGAGCGGCAGCAAGTACCTGGCCTGTGTCCTGAGTATGGTCTGCTGGCTCTGGAGGGCAGCCCTGAAGTCTCCACTCTGTGCTCCTCTTTGTCTTGTAAACATGTTGAGGATGAGGCCATGTGGGCTAACCCACCCAGCCGTGCGGTTCCAGATGACTAGGATTGGTCACACACAGGGTCCTCATGAAGCCTGACTGGCAGCTTCCCTTAGTTTTTCTCAGAATTGAGCCCACTTTCGTTGTTGTTATCCTGATGGGGCCTGAGGAGGAGCCATACAGGAAGTTGCCCAGCAGCTGTAATCCTCCTGGGACTGTCCCCTGCCCCACCAGAAGAGGCTTCCCCACTTACCTGTGATTCCCACCTGGAGGATGGTGGTAGCTGGCAGGTTGAGAGACCGTCCTCAGCCAGATTTCCTGCTCTGTCCTTTGGGTCAGACCAGATGTCACAGGGTGGACACAGCTGGCCCAGGGAAGCCTGTGTTAATGTGGGACAGACTGTGTTTTTCAGGCCAGAGGCCTCCTGGGCACCGTGACCCTGGGAACAGTGACCTGTCTTAAGAGGAACAGAAGGTCACACCCAGGGTTTCCCATCTATAACTTGGACTCAGAAGAGCTGGGTATTTCTTTCTTTCTTCCGTCCTTTTTTTTCATGACTCACTGCAGCCTTGACCTCTTGGGCTCAAGTTATCCTCCCATCATGGCCTCCTGAGTACTTGGAACTATAAGCACGTACCACCATGCCTGACTAATTTTTAAATTTTCTGTAGAAAATGGAGTCTCAGCTGGGCACCATGGCTCACACCTATAATCCTAAGACTTTGGAGAGCCGAGGTGGGCAGATTGCCTGAGCTCAGGAGTTCAAGACCAGCCTGGACAACATGGTGAAACCCCGTCTCTACTAAAAATACAAAAAATTAGCTGGGTATGGTGGCACGCGCCTGTAATCCCAGCTACTCTGGAGGCTGAGACATGAGAATTGCTTGAACCTGGGAGGTAGAGGTTGCAGTGAGCCCAGATTGCACCATTGCGCTCCAGCCTGGGCGACAGGTTCTTCCCATCCCACTGACTCTGTCTCAAAAAAAAAGAAAAAAGAAAATGGAGTCTCACTGGGTTGCCCAAACTGGTCGCGAACTCCTGGGCTCAAGAAACCCTTCCACCTTGGCCTCCCAAACTGCTGGGATTACAGACATGAACCACCGTGCCTGGCCAGAGCTGGGTGTTTCTGTAAGGACATCTTTCTTTGTCTTGATCCTGGAACATGACTGAAGGAAAACAGGAATCTTTGGAGCCATGGCACATGAGGACCATCTCTCTCCTCAGAAAGAGTGCCTTAGGTTGGAGCAGCCTCTTACAGATATTCTTGGCAATGCTGGGACCAAAGCCCAGGCCTGGCTGCCCTTGTCAGGGCACCTGGCCCAGGTCGGCTTTTCCCAGTTCCAGCAGGGGTTGGCGGATAGGGGAGGAAGCTGGGGACATGGTGCTGCTGAAATTGGAGCCATCAGACCCAGTGGCACTGTCCAGGCCCTGTCAGGAGGGTGCATGGGGTAAGATGTGAGTCGGGGCTGGGGGAGGTGGGCAGGGACCTGGCCCTGCTATGCACCTGCTTGGGAGTCCTTGCCCTGCCTTGGCTCTGTGAGCCCACCTGGAGTCCAGCGCTCCTCACTACCCCACCAAGGCCACTGCCAGATGGCTCCCTCCCTCCTTCCCTGCCTTCCAGTAGAGGTCTCAGCATGGCAACTCAGCCCGTATCTCTTTTCTGCCCAAAATACCGCAGAAGCTTCCCACATCCCTCTGTGGAAGCCAAGCCCTTCCAAAGGCCTCAGGGCCCTAACTGCCCTCTGCTCCAGTCCCTCGCCACCCTCATCTCCTCCCTTTTCCCTTCACTGGGCTGACCTGGGTGCCAGACCTTGGCTTCCCAGGCTTTTACGTTACTGTGTCCCCCACCTGGGACTGTTCTCCCCCAGGGAGCCACATTCCTGCTCCCGGGGAACATTCACTTCTTCCTAAAGGGCACCTTCCTAGAAGCCTTCCTGGCCTCCTGACTTCTGAGGCCAGCCCGGACTTTCTGCCCCTCCCTCCCTTTCCTCCCTGGCACTCCCGTGCTGTCTGGCACACCACATGCTCACTTAACCTACTAAGTGTCTGTCAGTGCCCCCACCAGCATGGCTTTTTTTTTTTTTGACACAGAGTCTCATTGTGTTGTCCAGGCTGGACTCCAACACCTGAGCTCCAGTGATCTTCCCACCTCAGCCTCCCGAGTAACTGAGACTACAGACATGCACCCCTCACCTTTCTCAGAGCAGCCTTTGGAATGTTTGTCTCTCTTGTGCCTCTCCTTGGTAGACACACAGTCTAGACTTTGGAATAAATGAATGTGTTAGTGACTGAATGGCAGGGGACAGGCAACTCCATCCATGAGCCCAGGGCAGGGAGGGCTTGCTGGGTGGGAGCCATGTGCCCATGGTCCTATGGAGTCCTGTTGGGTGGTTCCATGGGCTGTCTGCTGCTGCATGCCCTTTTTGGACCCAGCACCCACATGGTTTGCTTGGCATTAGATTCCAGTTGGGAAGGGCTAGTACCTCCTATTCCGGTCATCATCGGGCATGGGCATATGTGGAGATAGCAAAGGACATGGGGGCCTGACTGCAGCCCCCATTGCCTGGCTGCATGCCATGTACAGGATGGTGCAGCTCTGCCCCTTGGCTTCCTCCCTCTGCGTAAGGATTCCTTGATGCCCAGAACAAATACACCGTGCCTGTGCTAGGATTCCTGGAGGCAAATGATTCAGATTGTTTCAGACAGTCCTAAGTGCTGTGAAGAAAACAGGAGAGGTGCCAGCATGGTGGCCTGCATGTATAGTCCCAGCTACTCAGAAGACTGTTGGGGGAGGATCTTTTGAGGCCAGCCTGGGCCAACACAGAGAGGCAGCAGGGAAGCCTGAGGGGAGCAGAGGGCTCAACCACAGGGTCTCTTCTCTGCCCAAAACACTTGATATATTGCCTGGGCCTTGTAGAGACCTTGTCTCTACAAAACAAATTAGCCAGACATGGTAGTGCCTGTCCGTAGTCCCAGCTACTCAGGAGGCTGAGGCAGGAGGGTCCCTTGAGCCCAGCAGTTCAAAGCTGTAGTGAGTCATGATCATGTCATTGCACTCCAACCTGAGTGACAGAGTGACATCCTGTCTCCAAAGGGGGAGAAAATGGAGAGAAGGGTGTGGAAAGGGGCTGATGGGAAGGGGAGCTCTCAGGAGCTGGCACTTTAGCTTAGACCAGGATGCTAAGAAGAGGCTGGCCCTGCCAGGTGAGGGGAAGACCATTCTAGCAAGTGGCTGGTGGTGTGCAGGGCTTAGAGGCACAGGGCTTTATGAACATGATTGGGGATTGGGGTGCCCTCATCTCTAAAAGGGGGCAGAAATCTCCGGAAGGGCTGGGCTCCAAGGCAGTGGTGAGTTCTTCCTGCAACTGCCCACCCTGATCCTTGACTTAAAACCTAAGGATAGGCGGGGCGCGGTGGCTCACGCCTGTAATCCCAGCACTTTGGGAGGCGGAGACGGGCGGATCATGAGGTCAGAAGATGGAGACCATCCTGGCTAACACGGTGAAACCCCATCTCTACTAAAAAATACAAAAAAATTATCTGGGCGTGTTGGCAGGCACCTGTAGTCCCAGCTACTCGGGAGGCTGAGGCAGGAGAATGGCATGAACCCAGGAGGCAGAGCTTGCAGTGAGCCAAGATCGCGCCACTGCACTCCAGCCTGGGCAACGGAGCAAGACTCTGCCCCAAAAAAAAAAAAAATCTAAGGTGAATGGGCAGGTGCCCTATGGCCTGCTTGCCCCATGGAGCACTGGACAGCAATGAGGGATGACCCCAGCCCCACACTCTAGTGGGAGGAGTCTTGCAAGCATGATGCAGAGTGAATGAAACTAGACCCCGAAGGGTCCATCTTTCAGAAGAGCCATATGTACTCAAGGGGTGAGAAGTCAAAATGGTGCTTCCCCAGGCAGGGCGGGCATAGGTGGGAGCTCCTGGGGTACAGTCTGTGTGTTTTCTCTGGCTGGGTGCTGGCTTCCCAGGTGTCCACTGGTGAAAACCCCCTGACAGCACACCCAGGGCCTGGGCCCTCTGGCTGTGAGTCATGCGCCGCAGGGAGTCCTCTGGGGAGTGTGGGAGGAGCTGGCCCAGCACTGTGCTCCCCACAGGCTTCCCTGTCGCCTCACTGCGTTGGCCTAGAGTGGGGTGCATCTGTGAATGTGTTAGGCAGGGTTTTCTGAGAGGGGCCAGCTCTGTAAAGGCATAGACATTGGCTTAAGACAGGACTTAGGGATGCCTTAGCTGAGCCCTGCCTGGCCGGTGTAGTCACGTAAGACCGATGGCAGCAGGAGCGAAGGGCAGAAAGGAAGGTCTCCACCAGCACAGGGCACAGCGGGGATGGGATGAGGGGAAGATGGACTCAGGTGCCCCCAGGGTCACTTCAGGGCCTCTTGAGGGTGACTGTGCTGGGCCCTGAGCCAGAGCCCCTCGTGGCAGACAGGAGGGTTGTGGGGTCAGCCTTGTTTTGGGGATGGGGAACTGGAAGGACAAGGGTCACCTGCAGTTCTCAGCCGGTGGACCCTGGTGGGCAGGGCGCGCCCCAGGCCTGGCAGGCTCCCACTCCTCGTGGCCTCCCTGGGCTGGGGGCAGTCCTAAAAGCTCTAACTCACGTCCTTTGGTTGTCGTCACAGCTGAACATCCATGTGGGAAACATTTCCCTGGTGGACCAGTTTGAATGGGACATGTCAGAGAAGGAGAACTCACCAGAGAAGTTTGCCCTGAAGCTGTGCTCGGAGCTGGGGTTGGGCGGGGAGTTTGTCACCACCATCGCATACAGCATCCGGGGACAGCTGAGCTGGCATCAGAAGACCTACGCCTTCAGGTAGGATCGCGTACGAGTCTCTTCCTCCCTCATCTCTCTGCAAAACTGTTTTGAGAAAAAGACTTCTCTGTGTGAGTGCTGATACCATTGAGGCTTTCTCAAGCTTCGCAGCACCATCTGGCTGGGGTCTGTGTGTTTGCTGTGTGCCCCTCCTGCCCTGTGTGTCTCACCAGGGCTCCGCTGTACCAGGTAGGGTTAGAAGCACTTAACACAATAGCTGGCAAAGACTTGAGTTCTGTCAGGGCGAACCTCAAGTCCTTACCTCCACGGAGCCCTGGGTCTGCCCCCCGCCATCCACCATTCAGTCATCCTGCCCCACACCTTCTCTCTCTGGTCTTGCCCAGACGGTTATTTTGGTCAGGGTGGCCCCTGCCCAGGGTTCTTCATCTGTTGAACTTGAATTCTGTCTTAAACACAAAGGCCTACCCAGCTTTCAAGAGTCAGGGGTCCCTGGCAGCTCCTTCTTACTGTAGTAACTCTGCCTTTGGTCAGTCAGAGAGCGTTTGATGAGTACAATGCTGTACTCATTGTACTCATTGTACTCACTCAGGATGGGCTGGAACCCATCCTGGCTGCCCTGGAAGATAGAGACAGGTCACCTTGATCCCTGCCTGCAGCATTTGGGCTGGCTGAGATGGTGGTGGAGGTGTGAAAAGAATATTCCAGTCCAGTGTCCTCTGTGCTAGGGATGGGGATGGACCTGGGAGAGGCCCTCCTGTTCGTGGCAGGAGGTAGGACTTAGAGTTAAAAGCGAGGTCAGGGCCCAGCACAGTGGCTTACACCTGCAGTCCCAGCACTTCGGGGAGCTGCGGTGGATCGCCAGAACCCAGTAGTTCAAGACCAGCCTGGGAAAAACATGGGGAGGCCCCATCTCTACAAAAAATACCAGAATGAGCCAGGCATGTTGGTGCACACCTGTAGTTTCAGCTACTCAGGAAGCTGAGGTGGGAGGATTGCCTGAGCTCAGGAGGTCGAGGCTGCAGTGAGCCAAGATCATGCCACTGCACTCCAGCTTGGGTGACAGAGTGAGACCCTATCTCCAACAACAACAAAAAAAATAGCGAGGTTGAGCTCTCCCAGCTCAGCAGGACTCTAGGACTGGGAAGTCCTGTGGTTTCTAACCGTGTCCTCTGTGTTGGGATGGGGTGGGGGTGCGGCAAGCATCCCTACATCAAAACAGGATGTTCGGCTTTAATCTGCTCATCAGACTATCACCTTCCACATCTGCAGTCATCACTCAGGGAAGACAGCTTAAAATGCTACATGAGGAGCAAATAGGAAGGTCTGTTTTGCAAAGCCATGACAATTAATGGAGCTCGTTAGGTTTGTGTCTAACTTGTTTTCCCAGACATCCCAAGAGACAGCTTTCTACGACTTCCCGACTTCCCGTAAATCTGAGCAAGGAAGAAGGAATGAGAGCCACCCACGGGCCTGGGAAACAGCTGAGCCCCTGCCTGAGCGCAGTGGTGCTGAGATCCTGTGACCTGCCCCCCAGCAGCCCTGCCAGTCACATGGTTCTGCTTCAGAGACAGGGCAGCTCAGAGAGGAGTCTGGGGGTCTGGCGTCTGATGCCTCCCTGTTCCCGCGGGGTGTTGCCTGGGAGTGCAGCTGTAATGTGCATTCACCCTGCACAGAGCCAAGCCCTATGGCCAGAGAGCCAGTCAAGGGTGGCCTCACTCCACCAGAGTTGGGTCTGAGGACCCGGGAGGCAGTGATGTTGCAAACATCAACACTGAGCACCTCCTCCCCCAGAGGCTGAGCCAGTCAGAACCCTCATTCTGGGCTCGCAGGTATAGGTGGCAGACTAGCTGCCCCCAGCATCCGGCCCCTATGGTGTTTACCCTCACCTAGCCCTGCAGCCGCCGTGCCCACAGTCCGGGCTCAGGAGCTGAAGTCCCCGGGGCCTCTTGACAGGTCCTCGCAGCATCCTTTCTTTCAGCCACCACAGCACCATCCCTCCTGCTCTGACCCGAAGGTGACCTGAGCCTGAATTCGTTGCTAAACTCCAGGCCCTGTGCAGTTTGCAGAGTGGCTCCAGAGCAGGCCCCCTGGGGAGTCCCTGGTGGTGGCAGGTCAAGACTTAGAGGCGGATCCCCTCTTTATCTCAACGACCACTTAATGCATTCCAGTTGTGGGGCCTGGGGGCGTCACAGACCCCCCACCCCCTGCTCTCTCTTATGCTGAGTGTGCAGGTTTCAAATCTTTAGGGTTAAAGGCAAGGCCATCCCGCAGGGGAGGACCAAGGTGAGCACACGTCCCTATCACAGCAGCCAGGCGGTAGGGGCAGCCTGCCTGGGGACCTGGGAAGTGTCCTGAGTGGCCTTTTAGCATCAGGAGGGCTGCGTGTGTCTTCCTACTCCCCATACTAGAAGACAGCCTCAATGACAGGACAGGGCCTTAGGGTTGGACTGTTATCCCTGACTCCAACCCGCATTCCTCCCACTGCACCACCCCACCCCATGGAATCTTAGGAGGGACTTTGTTTAACTCTGTCCCAGGGATACCAGTGTCAGTCCTGCCTGGCCCTGCCTGGGGAAAGGAGGATGGGCCACTGAGTCCCCAGGTCCAGGGACCAGTCAGCCCACAGAGAGCTAGACCAGGAGTCTTGGCCTGGTCTTTGCCACGCAGAAAGCTTGGCAACTGCTGTGTCACATGACTTCCTAAGAAGGGTTTTCAGGCTGGGCGCGGTGGCTCACGCCTATAATCCAGCACTTTGGGAGGCCGAGGGCGGCGGATCACCTAAGGTCAAGAGTTGGAGACCAGCCTGGCCAACATGGCAAAACCCCGTCTCTACTAGAAGTAGAAAAATTAGCCGGGTGTGGTGGCGGGCACCTGTAATCCCAGCTACTCAGGAGGCTGAGGCAGAACTGCTTGAACCCGGGAGGCGGAGGTTGCAGTGAGCTGAGATTGCACCATTGTGCTCCAGCCTGGGTGACAGAGCGAGACTCCATCTCAAAAAAACAAAAGAGTTTTCAGCTCTGGGCCTAGGTCACCCCATAATGGAAGCACTCACTGATTCCCCAAGAGCCAGTCCCTCCATCCCTTCCAGCCAGAGCTCAGTGCCTGGCTTCCATACCCTCCTCGGCAATGGGGACATTGGATCCACGGTACAGTGGGGCAACTGCCGGCCACAGGACCTATGTGCGCAAGGCCACTATGCCCACACCTCGGGGGAACCAGGACAGAGAACAGCCTGCTCCCTTTGGCAGTGGGACAGACAGGAGACAAGCATGAAGGGGAAACGGGCATGTGACAAACTGGTCAGAAGCGCTAGGCTCCTAGAGGACAGACTGGGACCAGAGTGACACAGACGTCATAGAGCCAGTGGAGTAGGATGAAGGGCCAGTGACAGGAAGGAGACAGGGCTCAAGGGGAAGGAGGCTGGGCTAGGCAGAGCCTCTGAGGAGAGCTGATCCTGCAAAGTTACTGGCACCTCCCCTGGGCCAGCCCTGTGTTCCTGGCCAGGGACTGGAGGAGACAGTGCCTTATCTGGCAGAGGAGACAGATTCACGTGCATGGCCATCAGTGTGCCATGGCCACTGAAAGCACTGGAGGCTGTGGGCATGAGGAAGGGCAATGGGGGGCATAGAACCTGGGGTGCAGATGGCCAGGGCAGGTGCTGACGGGGGACTGCAGCAGGAAGGATCAAGAGGAGGCCAGGGACAGGCAGGTGCTTGAGAAGGAAGGTGGGCCTTGTGGATCAGGCAGGGTGTCTGCCCAGGGGGCTCTGCACACTAGCAGTCCTACATGTACAGGGTGGGGATGAAGAGAGACTAAGGGTCAGGGAGCTTGGTAGCTGGGCCTGCGTGAGGGACAGAGAGGCAGTGTCCCTCTGATGGCACAGCATCAGGAATTAGGCTAGGGGATGTCAGGGACACGTTGGGCTGGTTGAGTGTGAGACTCAGAAGTTCCTCCCGAAGCTCTGCCCATCAGCCCTGGCCTGATTTCAGGTTTTATTTGTTTTGTTAACAGCTTTATTGTGATATTCATAAACCATACAATTCACAAATTTAAAGTATATAGTGCAGTGGTTTTTGATATATGCACAGAGCTATGTAACTATCACCACCGTCAATTTTAGGACTTTTTCATCACCCCAAAGGGAAGCTCCACACCCTGCAGCAGGCAGTCCCGTTCCTCCCCGCCGCCTCTCAGCCGTAGGTGTCCACTCATCCACTTTCTATCTGTAGATTTGCCTATTCCGGGTACTTCATAGAAATGGAACCATCTAATAGGTGGTCTTTTTTGTTTTTTTTGAGACGGAGTCTCGCTCTGTTGCCCAGGCTGGAGTACAGTGGCCGGATCTCAGCTCACTGCAAGCTCCACCTCCCGGGTTCACGCCATTCTCCTGCCTCAGCCTCCCGAGTAGCTGGGACTACAGGCGCCCGCCACCACGCCCGGCTAGCTTTTTGTATTTTTTAGTAGAGACGGGGTTTCACGTGTTAGCCAGGACGGTCTTGATCTCCTGACCTCGTGATCCACCCACCTCGGCCTCCCAAAGTGCTGGGATTACAGGCTTGAGCCACCACGCCCGGCCTAATAGGTGGTCTTTTATGACTGACTTCTTAGCATAATGTTTTCAATGATTATCCATGTTGTAGCATCTTTTATCAGGACTTCATTCTGTTTTATGATTTAATATTATCTCATTGTGTGGATAGACCACATTTTATTCATTCATCAGCGGACTGACTTTTGGGTTGTTTCCATTTTTCGGCTATTGTGAGTACTGCTGCTGAGAACATTGGTGTACGAGATTTTGTGTGAACATCTGTTTTCAATTTTCTTGGATATATACCCAGGAGTACAATTGCTGGGTCACGTGACAACTCAATGGTTAGCATTTTGAAGAATTTCTAGACTGTTTTCCAAAGTGGCTGCACCATTTTGTATTCCCACCAGAAGTGTGCGATTCCTGTTTCTCTGAATCCCGCCGACATTTGCTGTTCTCTTTTTGATCACAGCCATCTGAGTAGGTGTGAAGTAATTGTGGTTTTGATTTGCATTTTTCTAATGACTGATGATATGGAGCATCTTTGCCTGTATTTCTGGCCGTTTGTGTATCTTCTTTGGAGAAAGTGATTTGCTAGTTTCTTAATTGGGTTGTCTTTTTATTGTTGAGTTATAATTGTTCTTTATATATTCTAGATACAATTCCCTCATCAGATACATGATTTGCAGATATTTTCTCTCATTTGGGGGACTGCCTTTTCACTTTCTTGATAGTGTTCTTTGAAGCACAAAAGTTTTCGTTTTGATGTAGTCCAATTTATCTTTTTTTTTTTTTTTTTTGAGACGGAGTCTCGCTCTGTCACCAGGCTGGAGTGTAGTGCTGTGATCTCGGCTCACTGCTGCATCCTCCGCCTTCTGGGTTCAAGCCATTCCCCTGCCTCAGCCTCCCAAGTAGCTGGGATTACCGGCGTACGCCACCATACCTAGCTAATTTTTTATTTTTAGTAGAGACGGGGTTTCACCATGTTGGCCAGGCTGGTCTCCATCCCTTGACCTCATAATCCACTTACCTCAGCCTCCCAAAGTGCTAGGATTACAGGCGTGGGCCACTGCGCCCGGCCGGTAATTTATCTGTTTTTGTAGTTTGTTGCTAGTGCTTTTGGGTTCATATCTGAGAATCTATATTGTCAATGCAGAGTCATGTTGCCCCAGCACCATGTTGAAAACTACTCTTCCTCCATTGCGTGGACTTGACACCTTTGGAAAAATCAACTGAGGCTCCTGGTGGCCTCGGAGGTATTGCAAACATAAGGGTGACATTTGGCATCTCCCCTTCCTGGTCGAGTGGCTGTGGGCAGGTCGTTTTCCTTGAAGTCTATCTATATTTTGTAATTTGTAACGTGGGGATAATACTTGTCTGTTGCATCACGTGAGGTCATGAAAGTGAGATCACATTGAAAGTAAACCTCAAAATACTCAATCAGTCCTGGCTCTCTCTGTCAACTCAGACATGACCATCCCTGCCTGGGTCTCTTTGTCCCCACCTGGACACTTTGGGTGGTAGGAAGGTCTGGGGTCCCTGGTGGCTTCGAAGCCCATGAACCAGAATTCCCTGAAGGAGTGGGGAGCAGGGTGGCTTCCAGGGTCCCCAGCACCGTTTGGAACTCAGGACAGCATCTCCCTGCCCATATGCCCCCCAAAACCCAAGGCAGGCTAGTGCTAGCTCTAGGCCCATTCTTATGTGGTTGGTGCGAGCATTTATTTTAGAACAAACCCACTGGAGTGGAATCTTCCCAGTGTCAAGGGGAGGTAAACAAAGGAGCCTCTGGGACCCACTCACTAGCTCTTATTTAAGAGGAAAACATGTTTTGCTCCTCTCGGTGTGGGCTCGGTGCTTTTCATGTCTGCCCTCCAAGGAAGGCTGCTGGGAGCCCTCATGGTGAGGAATACTGTTTGGGGTCTGAGGCTGGGGTGGTCCCTAGACTGCTAACCTCCA
>NW_012118788.1:452851-461468 GCF_000951035.1 Colobus angolensis palliatus | reverse complement strand
CCCCGTGCTGGCCGGGGACCAGCTGTCAGGAGCTGCTGAGGATGGGTTAGCCCCAGAGGCCCACACAGGTGGGGGTGCTGACACTGCCTCTGGCCCTGCCTCTGCATCACCAGCATGAGCTCGAGCATCTGGGACTCATGGGCATGGACCTGGTGGGCTGAGCGTCAGCTGTGAGGGGTCAGGCCTGCTGCAGGGAGAGCCAGCCACAGCCAGTGCCCTGTGCTGTGCCTTGTGTGCTCACAGTCCCCGAGACCCCAGGCTGAGGAGAGCAGCACCAAGCCCAACCTGGAACGGGCTCATGGCTCCCGGTGCTGGGTGTGCGCTCACTGGTGTGGATGTAGGGAGCCGGGGCTCGCTCTGCAGGCAGACTGGTCCCACAACCTTGAGCGCCAGCTACAGGGAGGCTGTGAGAAGGTCCCTGGCCCCTAGGAAGCTCCCTCAATGGATGTGTGTTGGCTGCTTTAATAACAGTCATCTTTCAAAAGCCCTTCACAGCAATAAATGTTTCCATATTCCAGATGAGGTTTGCAGGGACCTGTCCTCTCTTACTCTATCAGTGTCCACCTGGCGCTTCCCCTGAGCCCGGCCTGTCCTTGTTCCTCCCAGAACTCATCGTGTTTTGCAGGGCCGCAGGCTGGCAGGGTGTCCTTCTCCCAGGGCTGAGCCTAGGGAGAGCCAAGTGGAGGAGAAAGGAAAGGACCATGGAGAGGGGAGGGGAAGTGGGAGAGTCATGGTTAGGACCAATGACTTCTGCCACGCCAGGGGTCTGGTGTCACTCAACCAGGAAACACTGTCAGCACCCAAAGCTGCTCTCTCAGAGGTGGGGGTGACGGGAGCCACTGCATGTGGGAGGCACACGGGCCCTGTGGCATCCACAGCTGTGGTCTCCTTAGCGTCCTATTACAGACTTGCAAATCAAGGCCCAGAAAGGGGGCAGCCAGCCACCCTCCCACCTACCCCAGCACTCCTGTGTCCACCCCATGCCTGTGTAGCCTCTGCCCTTGCTGCCCCCTCCTCTGCTGTATCCCCTTGGCAAGAGGAGGGTACCTTGGGGCAGAGTCGGGTGGTCCTTATGAGACCCAGGGCAGAGTGTGGTCCAGGGATATGGCTTCAGTCCAGCTCCCTGCCAGCCAGCTGTCTGATCCTAAGCACAGACCAGCCTGTCGGGGGGTTTTGTTTGGCCAGGAGGTGGGCTGAGGGACAAGTGTGTAGAAAATGCAGAAAAAGGCTGTGCAGTGGCCCTCAGTAGTGAGGCGCTGGGGACTTCTGGGAGACTCCTTTGCTCCCATTCACCATCCATCCCTTTTACGTGATCAGTGGGCCCTGGCTCTGGACACTGGGTGGAGCATACAGTCCTCCTGCTCCTATGGGTTCCACCTCCTTACTGTGGCACTGTGGCATCAGCGTGGCCCAGCCCGTGCTGTCCTGTCAAGGAGGACCACCTCCACAGCCAATGGCCCCCTCCTCCATCTCAGAGACAGAGAGATGCTGGGCGCAAAGGGCCTGTTGAAAGTTCACCTTGAAGGGAAGCCCGTGGGGTCATGGTGACAACACTATTGTTCTGGAGAGGCACTGGCGCCTCCAGCAGCTCCCTTGGGGTTCAGGTGACTGGAGCATCCCCTGGGTGCCAACAGTGCTGCTGGGAGGAGCAGGGCACAGACAGGGGCCAGAGCTTTCTGAGGACTCTCCATCTGTAGCTGGAAAAGTCATTCCTTTCACTGCCTCCCCTCCTCGTAGTGAGAACCCTCTGCCCACAGTGGAGATTGCCATCCGGAACACGGGCGATGCGGACCAGTGGTGCCCACTGCTGGAGACTCTGACAGACGCCGAGATGGAGAAGAAGATCCGTGACCAGGACAGGAACACGAGGTACCCCTGGCCCTGTGGTCCTGGGCTCTGCCTACAGGCACCTGGCTTTCCAGGCAGGGGCAGGGCCATTGCCTTTCCCAGTCTCCCATGGTCTTTGGGAACCTCTAGTGTTGCTAGAGGCAGGCAGGCTTCTGGATGATGAGGCCCCATCCAGGCAGCCTTCTGGGTGATGAGGCCCCATCCAAGCCCCAGAGTATATTTCCCTGCAGGGAACAAACATAATTCCTCAGGCTGAGGGTCTGACCACAGCCCAGATCCAGGTTTTGGGGTCCCTGGAGTGATGAGCAGGGCTTGAGTGGCAGACAGGTGAGGCTGAGAGAAGGCTGAGTCCAGTGGCAGACAGGTGAGGCTGAGAGAAGGCTGCTGGGGGCCATATCCTGCCTCTCTTCCCACCCCCACACCTGGCTGCCCTGTAGAGCCTTGGTAAGGGCAGCGGCCAGGCTGGGAACTGGCCCCGACTCATTGCCCTCCCCACTCCTCTTCCAGGCGGATGAGGCGTCTTGCCAACACAGCCCCAGCCTGGTAACCAGCCCATCAGCATGCAGCTCCCACGGAGTATCTCAGAAGATTGGGCCGCCTCTCCTCCATCTTCTGGCAAGGACAGAGGCGAGGGGACAGCCCAGCGCCATCCTAAGGATCGGGGTGGGGGTAGAGTGGGGGCTTCCGGGTGGCCCTTCCCAGCACACATTCCATTTGCTGAGCCCCAGTCCTGCCCCCCACCCTCCCCAGTCTCTGGGGTCAGGAAGAAACCTTATTTTAGGTTGTGTTTTGTTTTTGTATAGGAGCCCCAGGCAGGGCTAGTAACAGTTTTTAAATAAAAGGCAACAGGTCATGTTCAATTTCTTCAGAGTTTTAGCATAAAAATAATGAGAGCCAGAAGTGGAGCTGAGGTTTGGGGGGACAAAGGTGGCATGTGAACAAGGCTGGCACACAGGCCTCGCCCTCCTCTGCCTCAGATTCCCAGGTGGGCGGGCGAGGGTGAACGGGGCTTCTGGTAGCACCTCAGCTCCCCTCAGCCTGTTCTCCTTCCAGACCCAGAGAGCTGAGAAGAGTGGCTGTGAGGCTCAAGGCAGAGGCTCTCTGCCTTTCAGCAACAGCCCTAACCCTGCTCCCCTTGCTTGGCCTCAGAAAGGTGCCGTGAGCTCTCCTGCTGTCCCTGGGCCACCCTGGCTCTGCTGTGTTCAGATGGTCAGGCTACTGCCAGCTGGGGCCTTGCTGCTCTGAAGTCCTCTGCGGAGGGCCCAGTCCTGTGTGGGCACTGCTGGGCTGTCACCAGCCTGGGTGCAGGAGGGCTGTTCTAACTCCAGCGGCACCCATAGCCAGGTCAACTGGGGCCCTTTCCCACCCCAGCAGGTGCTGTGGCCTGGTGCCAGCTCTTGGGGTTGACATGGTGCAGGGAGGAGACAGAGCCCGAGGTCCCTTCCCAGCCCTGCCTCCAAGGAGTTCGTGGCCCCTCTGTGTTCTCATCTGTAATAGGGAGGAGTCCCCACTCTTTAGAATGGACATAGGATCTGGGAGGGCAGCAAACTGGCTCGCAGCTCCAGCCTCACTGAAGGGACTGGGCACAGATCCCAGCACAGACTGCTGTCACCCTCAGCTGTTGGCAAGTCCCTGGCTGCCAGGGCAGGGCTAGGGTCAGAGATTGCTGTGCTCCCTGGAGGTGGGGTAGGGCCCCATGTGGGCAGAGGCAGAGCTCCGATTAGGGATTGAGGTTCTTGGTCGCTGGGATGTGAGATGGGGGCTCCTTTGAGCACATGTTAGCATGAGACTCTCCCAAGGGCGTTTGCACTCAGGGCCTCTGCTCTCCATCAAAGAGTGGAACTCCCCAGAGCCCCACGCACAGCAAGGGGACAGCTGGGCCTTACTGGAAGACCTTGAACAAAAGGGAAGATTCCCAGCCCAGCTGCTCTTGGACATGAACAGGTTTCATTGCTGAGGTGTTTGTTCCATCCATGAGGCAGGAACCTTGGCAATGAAAGGGTGAGGCAGCCCTGTGTCTCCACAACTGGTGGGATGGAAGGAACCTTGGCTGCCTCACCCCACAGGTCGAGCAGGGCCACCTGGCTGGGAGGTGCTGGGGAGGCTGGGCCCTCACTCCTGACTACCAGTTCACACCACCACAGAGCCAGCTCCACAAGGTCTGGCTACAACGTGGAGGGCAGATTCAACAGAGAACAGTGTTGTTACCATGAAAATGACAACCTGTAGCTGGAGGAGGCCCTGTGCCACTGAGCATCCAGAAATAAACCACAACATGGACAGGTCTAGACCAACAAGGAAAGCTGCCAGGTCAGAAGAGAAAAGTGAGCCGTAGGGGTCAGATAAGGCTCACACAGGTCCTCAGCTAAAAAGAGCAGGAACAGAACCTTCCAGAAGTCCCTCCCTCACCTAGTCTCAGGACTCTGCTAAGGTAAAAACTTTAAGGCTCTGGGGTCATAGAAAGGGCAGAAGAAAGACCCAGTCCTGGCCCTCTTTTGCAGCTGACTCCATGGGGCTTTGGTGTCACCAGATGATAAATGAGTTATAGGCCCACCTGTCAGGGTGGCTGATGAGGAACAGGAGAGGCTAGATCGGCATCAGCCTGAAGGCACCACTGGCCAGAACATCTATCTGTAGGCTGGCTCGGCACAGTCTAGGAGAGGCCTGTCCTGGCCCCAGCAGTCGAAATCTGGTGAAATTCCCCACTGACTGGCACAGAGCAGAGGCCTGTGGTGGGCAGGACTTGCCCAAAAGCCCTGGTAGGGCCAGGATGAGAACCCTGAGCCTGTCACCTGTGAGTTCAAAGCCCTGCCGGGCAACCATGGGCAGTTTCTTTGCCCTCTGTGGGCACCCTATCCTACCACCTACAGTTGGGCTGAGAGGCCACACTGAGTGAGGACGGGGCAGGCAGAGAAGGATGTGGCTGGGTGAGGTGGGGAAGCCAGTGCTGTGGGCCGAGAGACTGCAGGTCATTCTGTTTATTCAGGTGGGCCCTTGCATGGACCCAGTCTTTAGGTTGGGTTTTTTCTGCCCCAAGTAGGGATCACAGGTAGGATAGAAGCTGCCAGAAGCCTCTTAGGCCTGGCTCTCAGTGGGGGTCACTCCTGCGGGGGTGGCAGATGGGGTCCTGGCTGTTCCTCAGGGAGGGGCAGGTAATTGGGGTCTTCTGCAGGGGCATCCAGGAGCAGCTTTCTGTGGGGAGAGGCCCGTATTGAGCAGAGACCAGCACAGGTCCCCATCGGTGGGGATCCATCTGAGGGCGGGGAGAGGGAGAGAGGACTCTCTGAACACTCACAGGAAGCCGGGGGTCAGCAGGAGCCTCTTGCCTCCAGGCTGGTTGGGGAAGACATCCTCCAGGAAGTAGTAGATGTGGCCCACGGCAATCCCTGTGAGACAGCCACAGACTGCAAGGTCACCCTCCACAGCCCAGAGTCCTAGACCAGCAGAGCCTGCCCCAGGCCCCCATCCACAGCCTGGTGGCCCTGCAGGCCCCAGAGCATGAGTTCCCCAAAATCTTGCAGAGTGTCAGCCCAGGGTGGGCCCTGAAGGACAAGCTTAAAGGGCCCAGAAGCAGACAGGATACAGGGAGGGGAGGGCCTGAGAATAGTGGAGGAGTGGGAGCCATGGGGCAGGAACCCTGACCCGCCCATCCCCACCCCCATCAGAACCACGCAAGCATCAGCAGATCAGCCCTGAAGATGCAAATTATGTGGGCCGGGTGGCTTGAGGGGCTGTAAGAACACAGCAGCTGGGAGGGCAGGAAGATGGGGATGGAGCCAGATGAGAGGTCCAGATGTGAGCAGAGCTCCAGCACGAATGGGAGAGGGGCCCCAGGGCATAAGCAGCGTGTCCTGAGGGGAGTGGCCAGCCTGGGGTGGACTGGATGTACCAGGAGGCTCACCCAGCAGGTCCACGAGGATGGAGTTGCCCAGCAGCAGCGAGAAGCCCATGAGTGCCCAAGGCAGGAACGGTGCCTGGAAAGTGAACAGGCCGAAGAAGCTGACCCTCACCCGAGGGCTGCGGCGGCTCCACACGTACACCAACATGGCCATGAGGGCCTGGCCCAGGAAGAACAGGCTGCCCAGGAATCCCAGCAGCTGGGCCAGAGTCAAGGTGCTCCGGTGGCAGGCCTCTGCCCAAGCTCAGGGCCCCTCTGACTTCTCAAGCCCCTGGAATTCTTCCCCTCATCTCCTCTCTGTGCTATTCCCTCAAGATGAGCCCGTCCAATAAAGGCGACAGACAGTCCGCTTCAGGTCCCACGAGATCTGCCCTTCACACCTACAGCCTCATCCCAAGGTCCAAGCACTGCCTGTCCCTGCTCCAGTTTCTCCCGGCTACTTGCATTCAGGGCGCTCAGCTAGTGGCCCTGACACCCCACCTGGCTCCTTTGTGCATCGCCTTGTATTTTGCATACAGCACTGAAGACCTAGCCCTGGCCCCTGCAGCTGAGCACAAAGTCGACCCTCAACACATACTAAGCTAGAGAGCGACTGTGTCCCTTTCTGGTATGGCTGTTCACGTCAAGCCCCAGGACCAACACAGGCCGGACCCCGAGGCGCCCTAGCCCGAGGTTCCACAGCCTGCGGGAAGGATACGGTCATCAGGACGCCCCCGAAGAGAAACATGAAGACGAAGTCGGCCGTGCGGCCGCGGAAGGAGCCCTCTTCCAGCATTCGGCAGTAGCGGAACCTACGGCGAAGGTATAGGAAGTGCCACCAGGCGGGGCCTCAGTTTCCCCGTCCCGGGCTCTCCCAGCCTGGCGGGCCTGCCCTCCACCCAGCCTATGTCCACAGGGCGCAGGATACACGAAGAGTATGTTGAAGAAGAAGCTGAATCCCAGGGGCCCGAAAAAGAGGAAGTTGGTGACGAGTCTCCAGACCTGCGGAGTAGGGGCGGTCAGGTGCCGGGTGGGCGGTCAGGTGCGGGGTGGGCGGGGCAGGGCGGGGCGGCCTCACCTGGAACTTCCGGAACACAAGGTGCGGGTTGAAGTAGAGTTGAAACGGGCTGAGGAGCTCCAGCTGCTGTAGAACCAGGGGCCAGTCAAGAGCTGCCAGGGAGGCACGCCGTAACCATGGCGACCCTCACCCTCCCGCCAGAGGCTGTAACCAAAGCGACGTCCGGTCCGCCCAGCCGCTTACCACCGCCGCGGTGGTGAGGACACAGGCTGCGGTGTAAGCCCGCGTCACCGCCGGCACCTGCAGGAACTCGGCCGCTAGTCCCTGCCACGCCATTGAACCTTCTCAAGCACGCGTGGCCCAGCCAGCAACGCGGTCTTTAACCCGCCTCCCAGCCCCGCCTTCTACCAATCCGCATCCGAGGCGCTGCGCGCCCCGGCTGAAAAGAGAGCCCCTGGGACCGGCAGCCAATGGAAGGAGGAAGAGGGCAATTGGGACGGAAAGGGAGAGTGGGCGGGTAGAGGCTGGTGGCCAATGGGCAGGCGCCAAGGTTGAGCACGTGGCGGTTGTTGTGGCTGCGGTGGTGGCGCGGGAGAACGTGTGGCCAATGAGGAACTGGTCACTTCGCGGCTTTCTAGGAGAGGACCAGTAGCGAGGACCCACGACACCACGGGGGCGGGGCTAAGACCGTAGGATTAGAGGAGCGAAGACCCCAGCAGGCGAGGCAAAACAGGAAGGGGCGGGGCGCGTGGGGGGCGCAGGGAGTGTGGCGGCTCAGACAGTGCTGGCTCACTTCCAGCTCACTGACGACCTAGCCACAACGTTCTCCTCGCTGCGAACCCGAGACAGGCCCACCAGACCCACAGCAGGGAGGTATTCGGGAATGTGTCCAAACCTCCAGGGCCCCAGTCAAATGTGCTGGCCCCTGTCGGGGTTCTTCCCGGGGGCCCACGCAAGGAGCGGCTGGACTGGGGGATTGAGTCCAGGTGGGGCCCGAGGGTTGGAGAGGCGCACCAGAGCAAGTGGACAGGCAGGAGAGAGCCTCAATATTTTGGTGGAAAATAGAAATTTCCTCCCTCCTTCTTCCCTCCTTCCCTTCTTCCCTTCTTCCCTTCCCCTCCCCCCCTCCCTCCCTTCCTCACTTCCTTCCTTCGTTACTCCGTTTACTAAACAACTCTATGCTGGGGATACAGCATCCAGTAAAAGACACTGTCTCTTAGAGTCCAGCCAGGAGGCAGTCAATACAATAAGCTAGTGCTGACACTTGATGAGAGTGTTGCCAACTAAGGGGTGGAGACACGTAGGGGTCCGCAGTGCTAGGTGGGGTAACCTGGGATGCCTCTGGGAAGATGTGAAGTTTGTCACTTTACAAGGATCCCTGTGTCCATTAGGATGGTAACTGTGAAAAGCAAAACAATAAAGTGTTGTCTAGGATATGGGGAAATTGGAACCCTTGGGCACCATTGGTGGGAATATAAAATGGTGCATCTGCTGTGAAAAACAATATGACCATGACTCAAAAAACTAAAATTAGAATTATCGTGTGATCCAGCAATGCTACTTGTGGGTACATATCCAAGAGAATCAAAAGCAGAGACTTAAACAGATATTCATACACCCATGTTCATAGCCCCATTATTCACAGTGGTTCACATCGGTTCACCCAGCGATGAGACAGACCAAGTGTGGTGTCTACATGCAAAACAATACCATTCAACCTTAAAGGACTGAGATTCTGACACATGATGCAACATGGATGACCCTTGAAGACATTACGCTCAGTAACGTAAACCAGTCACAAGGCTGGACGCAGTGGCTCACACCTGTAATCCTGGCACTTGGGAGGCCGAGGCAGGTGGATCACCTGAGGTCAG
>NW_012118788.1:441883-452671 GCF_000951035.1 Colobus angolensis palliatus | reverse complement strand
CGGGAGATGGAGGTTTCGGTGAGCCGAGATTATGCCACTGCACTCCAGCCTGGGCAACAGAGTGAGACTCTGTCTCAAAAAAAAAAAAAAAGCAGTCACAAAAAGACAAATACTGTATGGTTCCACTTATATGAGAAGGATCAGGGAGTTATTGTTTAATGAGTGCAGTTTCAGTTTGGGAAAATGAAAACGTTCTGGAGATGGATGGTGGGGATGGTTGCATAAGAATGTTTAAACCACTGAACTGAACACTTAAAAATAGTTTGGACAAATTTTGTTATGTGTATGTTACTAAACTTAAAACAAACAAAACAAAACAAAACCCTCTGTGTTTGCTCTTAGGGTAGTGGACTGCCAGAGGAATCTGTGAGCAGGGGGAGGCTTTAAGGGACAGCGATTATCTAGGGGGGTGGAATCTGGAGGACGAGGCGGGGTGGGATACGGGTTTGCCCACAGATGGGTCAGGGCTGAGAGAGGGGAGTCCAAGCAGATTCAGAGGCCTGAGCTGCAGAGTGGATGGATGGTGGTCGTCTTTGTTGAGATGGAGGGCTCGTGGGGAGAAGGTGAGGGGGATAGAGGGTCCTGTTCTGGCCTCATCAAATTTGAGGCATCTGTGTGACATCGCTTGGAACAATCTGAGTGTGGTGTTGGGGTAGGGGTTGGAGCAGACAGTCCTAATGTGGGTGCTGTCATCCAGTAGTAGATCAATGGTATGTGTAGCTTTGGGCATGTGTGAGATGCTCAAGGGGCAAGGGTCAATGGAGAAAAGAGGCCAGGCCTGGGTAGCCTGACCTGCAGTAGCCAGGGAGGGAAGGCAGCCCCAGCTGGGGAGGCCGAGGGAGGCTGAGCCGGGAAACGGCTTCAGGAGCCAGGCAGTGATAATCCAGGGAGACATGGCCCGGGAAGGGACTGAGTTGCAGCCATGCTAAGGCTCCTGGTAACCAGGATAATGGCAGGCAGGAGGGAGAGGGAAGCATACAAATGGATGTGCCTTTACAAACAAGGGGAGTGCAGCCTTGGAGGGAAGTGTGGAAGACGAGGGATGCTCTGGACAGGGCTCTGAGGTCCCCCGAGGAGACTGGAACTGGCCAAGAGGGAGAACTGGCTGAGAAGGTTCTCAGGTGGATCCCAGGAGCATGAGGGTCCCACAAGTGCCCTGAGGGGGGTTCCCTGGGGAGTGGGGTGAGACCAGTGCCTGATGCGAGTGGGTTCAGGAGCCTTCCTCCCTGCTCTGGAGGGGAGGGGGAGAGCCTGGAATGCTGGAAGGATGTGCATTTGCTGGAGGGATGTGAGAAGGTCTGGCCTCATACAGCAGGGGTTGGACCAAGACTCTGAGGGGTTGGGGACTGGGAGCAGGGTGAGGGGACCCCCGCAGACAACCTTGGTTTTCCAGCAAAGCAGGCTAAGGTCATGTTGGAAACATGCCGGGCAGAGCAAATCCCACCCTGGCAGCCACAGTGTGCGGCAGGGCGGGGACCCAGGGCCTCTGACGCCGGCGCGGGCGCCCAGCGGGCACAAAGGAGCCGGCACAGGAGGTCGGGTTTCATGTCAGTGTGGGGAAGGGGAGGTATTCCTCTCCTCCAGGCACTTAGCAGGCGCTGGCTGGCCCTCAACTCAGGGTCAGGCTGGGGCTAACAGGAGGGGCCGTCATTATCGACCAGGGCGTCTGTCTCCCCTTCGATTGGGGGCCGATAAGGCAGGCGCCCAGATTGGGGGCTGAGAAGCACATTCCTGGGAGGCCAGGAGCCTGGGGTGGGTGGGGGAGGCCAGCCAGGGCTGGGAGGGAGCACGGCAGGACATCCAGGGAGCAGCGGCTGGGTCCACTGAAGAAGCTCCCTTTCCAGAGCCCCAGGATATGCTCAAATGGGGAAACTAAGGCATATAAAGAAGCAGAACGGGCCTGGGGCAGACCTCCATTCTTTTTTGTCCAGTCTGAGGCCCAGAACAGGCCACTCTGGAAACACTAGGTCCACTTCTCCTTGGACCCTTGAGCCCCTCCACATAATTCTTTATGGAGAGAAGCCCTGGGTATCCCCAAGTTCCCAGGGTCCTAGTGAAGAAGTGCCTTACATTAACCTCAGGGTGGCAGACCTGCCGGCTGGGCCAGCCTTCTTTCTCCTGTGCTGAGGACGCTGGATGGGCGGGGGACCTGTGGGGTAAGGTGACAATGGGCTCTGCTCCCCATGCCACCTCTCTGGCATTGTGACCCTTCCTGCTGACTCCCAGAGGACACCTAGATCTCCTATCCAGGCCCTCTCAGTGTCTGTAGACAGGAGAGCACCCTCTGTATACTCACCGCACCCAGCTTCTCCCCTGACTGGCCTCACACACTAGGAGGGGCCATCCTCAGCCCCCAAGCCTGGAGTCAGCTCTGTACCCAAAGCCCCATGTTGCACGTTTTTTTTGTTTGTTTTTTGTTTTTTTCTAGAGACAGGGTCTTGCTCTGTTGCCCAGACTGGAGAGTCGTGGTGTGATCACAGCTCACTGCAGCCTCAACTTCCTGCTCTCAAGTGATCCTCCTGCCTCAACCTCCCAAGTAGCTGCGACAACAGGCATATGCCACCATGTCCCGCTAATTTTTAAATTTTTTTTTGTAGAGATGGCATCTCACTGTGTTTTGCTCAGGCTGGTCTCAAACCCCTGTCCTCAAGCAATCGTCCCTTGGATTCCCAAAGTGCTGGGATTACAGGCGTGAGCCACCATGCCCGGCCCCCTATGTCACACATGACACTCCCATGGAACTCTCTAGGCCTTTCCCTTCTCTCCTATGCCTCATCACCACCACTAACTCTTATTCAGGCTTCTGGTTCTCTAATACTGTCCCAGCTCTCTAAACTATTCATTCTGTTAAAAAAAAAAAAAAAAAAAAAAGAGGAGGAAGGCTGGGTGTGGTGGCTCATGCCTATAGTCCTAGTACTTTGGGGGCTGAGGAAGGCGGATTGCCTGAGCTCAGGAGTTCAAGACCAGCCTGGGCAACATACAGAAACCCCATCTCTACAAAAAATACGAAAATTAGCCAGACGTGCTGATGCATGCCTGTAGCCCCAACTGGGAAGGCAGGGAGAGCCAGGGGGCTGAGGCGAGAGGATCCTTGAGCCGGGGAGGTCGAGGCTGCAGTGAGCAGAGATTGCACCACTGCACTCCAGCCTGGGTGACAGACTGAGACCCTGACTCTTAAAAATATATATTTTTAAAAATATGTTTCCTGGCTGGGCACATTGGCTCATGCCTGTAATCCCAGCAGTTTGGGAGGCCAAGACAGGCAGATCACCTGAGGTAAGGAGTTGGAGACCAGCCTGGCCAACATGGTAAAACCCCGTCTCTATTAAAGATACAAAAATTAGCCGAGTGAAGTGGCACTCAACTGTAATCCCAGCTACTCAGGAGGCTGAGGCAGGAGAATCACCTGAACCCCGGGGGCAGAGGTTGCGGTGAGCCAAGATCGTGCCACTGCACTCCAGCCTGGGCGATAGAACAGACTCTGTCTCAAAAATAATAAAAATAATAAAATAATAAAATAAATGTGTTTTTAAAGAGCAAAATAAATAAAATTTAAAAAATAAAGAGAGGAAGAGCAGAGGGTAAAAGTGCCTCCTACTCCAGGAAGCCCTCCCTGATCACCTTCAAAGGGACCGGAGCTCACCTACTTCTGTTAGAGTCCTGAGCACTTAATTTTTAAATATATTTTATTCTAAAGGCGGTCCATGCCTGTTGTAACTTACCACAAGAATCAGAAACAAACTGAATGTTTGTGTACCTGCTGATGCAGCTGTATTTTCTTCTTGATGACACACAGTGCCTCTTTCGGGCCCTGAGCACCTGTCCATTGGGGGACCTCTCCTCAGGGACTGTGAGCATGGGGCCCACCCCCTTCGAGCACAGGAACCCCTGCAATTGCTGTGAGTAGGCTTCCAGCCAGCCCCTCCCAGAAGCAGCTGTGTGCCCCTTGGCCCTTCCTGTCTGGGCCACGGGCTATTTTTAGCACGGAAGCCGGAACCCACACAGCAGCAGCTGCTTGTGGCCGGAGTGCAAGAACAACAAACCATCCAGGTGGGTTGTGTCAGGCTGCAGAGGGAGCAGCCTGGGCCTGGCCCTCTGAACCTGGTAGCAGAATCTGGACTTTCCAGGAATAAGCTGGTCTCTGGGTGGGATGGGGAGGGAGGAAGCAGAATGGGGCAGAGGGTGAGTTGCACTAACCAGGCCAGGATAGGGGAAGGGCCTGTGCAAAGGCCCTGAGGTAGCTGGGGGAGAGGAAGAGAGCAGGGGAGAGAAGGTGAAGGAGGCAAGGAAGAAGAGTTGCTTGTGATGGGAGGGAGGAGCGGGGCCAGGCCAGGCAGAGGTGTGTCGCCTGTGGTTTCTGTCCTAATCAGATGAGCAGGGGAGGAGAGTGGTGGCCTGCAGTGGCTCGCATAAACAGCGACGGAGCAGGAGGGTCAGGATGGCTGAAGCCACAGGCCTCAGTGAATGCTCGGTAGTGGGGGTGAAGGTAGGAGGGCTCCTGGCCTGCCCCGCGTGGGGGACAGTGAACCCCCACTGGGCGGAGACATGGGTGAATTGCCAGTAAGGGAGGGAGACCACTGGTTGAACTGGGCAGGTGAGCTTGGGGTGCTGTGGGGTGGAAGCCCTCCCTGCCCTCCACCCAGTCCTCCCATGCTGCTTCGTGCAGAGGGGCTTCTGTTGTCCACGTAACAGCCCTTCTACCCCTGGTTTCTGCTGTGGAGCTGGCACAGCCAGGGCCTTGGTAACCAGGGAACCCTGTGAAGACAGACCTGGACTCCAGGGCTGGAGCTGCAGCCTCGGGGCTGGCATTGTGACCTGGCCACTCCCTTCCCTCTCTGGTTCTCAGTGTCCCTGTCTGTGAGATGGGGGTCAGAAGGGTCCATGTGTAGAGTCTCAGCTCCAGGGTTGTACTCTGATCTATAATGAGGCTATCAGAGATTTCTGGGAGGAAGCCCCTTCCTGTAACAAACACAGCTGGCCTCCCCATCCAAGGCCCATCTCTGCTGTGAATGAGTGAATGCGTGTGAGCGAGAATGCACCAACAGAGGAAGCCGGAGGGCCCCGCCAGTCCTCTGCCTGATCTGTTCCTTGCTGTCTCTTCTCAGCCAGGAGCTCTCATGGGCCTATGGTCAGGAACAGCCACAGAGGCCTGCAGGGCTGGGGAGGGAGTCGCTGTGGGTGCCTTTTTCCTGCAGGAGCTCAGCTTCTGGCCAGGGGAGGAGACACTGAATCCCATACCAGGCAGGGAAACACACTGGTGAGTGGTCAAGGGCAGCCTTGGGGCAGGAGAGCTCCTGATGAGGACAGTAGGAGGAGGGGATGTGCTAGGCAGGGAAAAAGGCTTGAGCAAAAGTGGGGAGGCAGGAATGGGCCCGTGTGCTGCTCATGGACTAGGCAAGGACCCGTGAAGGGCGGGAGATAATAGCTTCTCAGTGATCTATAGCCAGACTATACCGTGGCTTTTACTAAACTCACTGAAGCCTCATCACCACCTGATGAAGTAGGTTACTATTACAGATGAGAAAATAGGCTCAGAGAGGTTAAGTAACCTGCCTGAGGACACACAACTAAAGAGGCACAAAATCAGCAGTCCTGGCCTTGCCACCATGACGGGTGATGGAAGGGATCCCTGACCCCATCGCTGGGCCACAGGGGAGTGGGGGTGTCACCAACCAGCTAACACTGTGCAGCCCCAGACCCTTTTCCAGCTCTGGTTTGGAGGTGAGACCTCCTTGCAGCCTCTGGGCTCCCAGGGAGTGCCTCCACATGAGACTCCACTCACGAGCTGCTTCCCTGCTGTCTGGGCCTCGTTTTACTGTCTCTGACCCTTCATGGCTGATGAAACCGTCCCCATTCAGCCCCCAGCTGCCGGACCTGCCCGAGCCTGTGTCCTGACTGTCATGACCCAGAGCAAATTGCCAGGAATTCCCACTTCCTGCTGTGGCCGCTGCCAGAATGTCAAAGCCACCTCCGGCCAAGCACCCCAGAGCTCCAGAGCATCTGGTGGGGGCCTCCCCCTTCCCCGCCTCAGCTATTTTCAGGCTCAGCGCTGTGGGCGGTGTTTGGGGAGAAGCAGATTATCTGTTTGGCAGAGTCAGCCATCTGGCAGGGTCAGGGATGTGAGCTTACATAGATAGAACCTGAGACAGCTCTGTCTTGGACTTTGAAAAAGCTGGGCGGAGTGGCGTGTGGCTGTAGTCCCAGCAGAGGCAGGAGGATTGCTTTAGCCCGGGAGTTCGAGGCCAGCCTGGGCAACAGCATGACACTCCATCTCTACAAAAGCAAAACTAATCTTTAGGGACTGGGGCCACCACTCTGGAAGGCCCTGCCCAGGACCAGTGACTCAGAGCCATGGTCTGGTGGAAGGAGAGGTTCAGAAAGGCCTGGGTTCAGCTGAGTGCGGTGGCTCCCGCCTGTAATCCCAGCACTTTGGGAGGCTGAGGCTGACAGACCACCTGAGGTCGGGAGTTCACGACCAGCCTGACCAACATGGAGAAACCCCGTCTCTACTAAAAATACAAAATTAGCTGGGTGTGGTGGCGCATGCCTGTAATCCCAGCTACTCGGGAGGCTGAGGCAGGAGAAGTGCTTGAAACCGGGAGGCAGAGGTTACGGTGAGCTGAGATTGTGCCACTGCACACCCAGGCTGGAGCCTGGGTAACAAGAGCAAAACTCCATTTCAAAAAGAAAAAAAAAAAAAAGCAAGGCCTAGGTTCACCACACCTCCCACCCGGCTTGCATCCACCGATAGCCCCAACAAGCAGCCAGGCCCTGCTCCCACGAGGGGCATGCTCCCCATGCCAGGTGATTATCCGGCCGCTGGGATGGGGGGCTCCTAACAGTGGGCTGAGATGAGAACCCAGGTGACCCATCCTCTCACAGTGACACTACCAGAGCCTCTGCCTCCACGTCCTCCTCCAAACACTCACCGAGCCCTCCAATGCCCTTTACCTTCATGAGATTAGGAGGGCCTCTTTAAGAAAATGAATGCAAAACAGCCAGGCACAGTGGTTCACACCTGTAATCCCAGCACTTTGGGAGGCCAAGGTGGGCAGATCACCTGAGGTCAGGAGTTCAAGAGCAGCCTGACCAACATGGCGAAACCCTGTCTCTACTAAAAACACAAAAATTAGTCAGGTGTGGTGGTACGTGCCTGTAATCCCAGCTACTCGGGAGGCTGAGGCAGGAGAATTGCTTGAACCCAGGAAGCGGAGGTTGCAGTGAGCCGAGATCACGCCATTGCACTCCAACCTGGGCAACAAGAATGAAACTCCGTCTCAAAAAAAAAAAAAAAAAAAAGGAAAGGAAAGAAAAGAAGAATAATGCAGAACAAATACAAGATTAGGTTGCACAGTGAGTATTTGAAATGCAAACAAATGACAAATTTGGTTGCCCCTTTGGAGAGAAGAGAAAACCGAGGCTGTGGCATGGCACAGGGAGGACTTTCTTGAAGTGGTGAGGGCAGACGCAGGAAGGCACACCTGTTCCACTGCTTGCACATCCCAAACCTGCAGAAGATGGTCTAGCCACAGCAGACTGGCTGCTTTGGTATCTCCCCACCCCCTTCCAAGGGGCCCTGCTTAGAGGCTCCCCCTTCGCCCCAAGGAATGCAGGCGTCAGTGCTTCAGACTCTGGCCTAACCACCGTCCCCACCTCCCAGGCCCCCACCCTTTCCCTCCAGATGTGGGCACAGCTGTATTTTTAGAACAGCCGATCACGAGGACATACTTTCCTTCTAATTAAGATGGCTTCAAATCTTTCATCCGCAATCAGCCCCATTGTTCAGTCCTCAAACATCAAAGGGTGACCAGGAGGGGCCGCCTCAGCTGGTTGTGGGGTTAGGGTTTGTTTTCTTTCTTTCTTTGTCTTTGAACTATTACGCTGGAAATGAGACCCAGAACCGGAGTAGATGCCAGCTCTGCGGAGGAGGATGAAGCAGAGCTTTGGGTAGTTTGCAGGACCTGCTGCTCTGCACCCCAGTCAACCCCAACCTTGACTGGGGTTGTCCAGCTGGGCCGCAGCCCTCCAGCACACCCATCTGAGGTTAGGGTCTGTCTGGGACAACTGGGGGATCAAAACAGGCCCTGTGTTGGCTGGGCGTGGTGGCTCTCGCGTGTAATCGCAGTGCTTTGGGAGGCCAAGGCAAGCAGATCACCTGAGGTCAGGAGTTCGAGACTAGCCTGGCCAACATGGTGAAACCTCGTCTCTACTAAAAATACAAAAATTAGGCCGGGCGCGGTGGCTCAAGCCTGTAATCCCAGCACTTTGGGAGGCCGAGATGGGCGGATCACGAGGTCGGGAGATCGAGACCATCCTGGCTAACACGGTGAAACCCCGTCTCTACTAAAAAAAATACAAAAAACTAGCCGGGTGAGGTGGCGGGCGTCTGTGGTCCCAGCTAGTCGGGAGGCTGAGGCAGGAGAATGGCGTAAACCCGGGAGGCAGAGCTTGCAGTGAGCTGAGATCCGGCCACTGCACTCCAGCCTGGGTGACAGAGCGAGACTCCCTCTCAAAAAAAAAAAAATACAAAAATTAGCTGGGCATGGTGGCTCACGCCTGTTAATCCCAGATACTCGGGAGGCTGAGGCAGGAGAATCGCTTGAATCGCGGAGTCAGAGGCTTCAGTGATCATCAGGACTCCTGACCTCTGGCCCCTGCCCCGCAGGAGGCTCCTGGTGTGGGACAGAGATGCCCACCCACGTGGGGGGAATAGGAAAGGCTGCAGGGAGGAATGGCCTCTGGGTAGCCTTGAACCGCGTTGCAGTCCTCCTTGCTACAGCGCTCTCAAGCCCACTGACAGATGAGGAAACCGAAGCTCAGAGAGGCCAACAGACTGGCCTAGAGCTGCTCAGCCCACTAGTAGTGAGGTGCTCAGGAACGCTAGGTCCCGCTTGTCAGCCATGCCCCGCCCCCCTCACTCTACCCTAGGGATGGACCAGGCCAGCTGCTGCCTGAGTCTTGGCTTCAGGTAGGAGGCACCTGTCCCACCCCGCAAGGAGCAGAGAGGAGAGCCACGCAGGCAGTCCGAGGCCGGGGGGAACTGGCATCGGGTTTCTCAACTCCCCGGGGTCCTGGCCCATCCGGTCCCGCGCGGCTGGATGTGAGGACAGGGGAAGTGAAATCGCACCGGGGCGGGTGGCGCAGGGCGGGAGGGTGCAGCCTGGTACAACGGCCAGGACTTGAGCGCCCAAGGGCTGAGGGGCAGACAGGGCAAGGCAGAAAGGGGAGGCTCCCCAGATGAAGTGCCCCCTACCCAGCGGCGCTTGGGTGCAGGCCTCCGTTTCACCGCCAGCACTGAATCTTCGCGAGTCTTCGGCTATCGCTGGTGCCGGGTTCCGCAGAGCCCGGGCTCTGTCGCCCCCTCGCGGCTGGAGCCGGTCTAGGCGGCGTCGGGGAAATCCGAAAAGCCTGCGGGGAAGCAGCTGAACGCCAGCGGGACCCGGGGGGGTGAGCCCATTCATTCCCCGAGGGCTGGGAAAGTCTCCATCAGGAGGTGGAATCCCTGGGAGGCCCCCAAGCCGGGCCCCGCCTCCCTAGGCCCGGGTAATGGGCATTTTGTAAGACACTTCGGGGACACGGAGGCACCCCACTACAAGAGCCGGTGGGCTCCGGGGTGGGGTGCGGGCCTAGTGGGAGTCAGTATCACCAGCGGGCTGCGCTGGATTGATTGTTTTGTTTATTTATTTCTTAATATTTATTTATTTATTTATCTATTTATTTATTTATTTATTTTTGAGAGGGAGTTTCGCTCTGTTGCCCACGCTGGAGTTCAGTGGCACCATCTTGGCTCACTGCAACTGCTGCATCCCCGGCTCAAGTGATTCTCCTGCCTCAGCCTCCCGCGTAGCTGAGATTACAGGCACCCACCACACACCCGGCTAGTCTTTGTGTTTTTAGTAGAGATGAGGTTTCACCATATTGGCTAGGCTGGTTTAAAACTCCTGACCTCTGGTGATCCTCCTGCCTCAGCCTCCCGCAGTGCTGCGATAACAGGCATGAGCCACCGTGCCCGGCCTGCGTTGATTGCTTTTAGTTTGAGCTGCACTCTTCCCTGTTTCCTGCTTGTGCCAGGGCAGATCTCTGCTGGCTCTAGGCCTCAGTTTTCCCATCCTTGGAGTAAGAGGCCCTAGCATGTAGGAAGGTGTGTGAGCAGCTGGTGGCTGTGGGCAGTTCACCTCCATCTCCACCTTCTCACCTGGGAAACAGACTCGATGAGAATCAAATGCAGAAAGCCAAGGGCGGAAAGAGTCAGGGGGTGTTCTTTTGACCCCTCCCCCAGTGCCTCCCACTCATAAGATTTGGCCCCGCTGTTGGGGTGAGGCTGGCGCGGAGCCCCAGCCTGAGGGTCAGCGGGCTGGCCCTGGCAATGTGAGGAAGACCAGCTCTGTCAGCCGGGCGGTAGGGCTGGTATGGGGACGGGCTTGGCCTCGCAGAGCCTCAGGGACTCCCCCTGTAAATGAGGTTGACATCTACATGCAGGTAGTTGCACCTAGCACTGCACAGGGCGGATGTGAGCACCAGGCTGCTACAAATACAGCTATGACTTTCACATGCTCAAGGTTAAACTCCCAGTCAGTGTTTGCTGAGGTGAAACCTAGAGCTTCCTGGCCAAAGGATAATAATGGCCGGGGAGCCCACACATGGGGACCTGTCTCCAACGAGATGGCGGTGGTTTTAGGGCATCCAAGAGGCATTTCAGGGAGAATCAAGGGACAGCCAGATATCGTTAATGGTGGCCAGATCAGGGTACAGTCTGGCAGGGTCTTGGATTCAAGGTTAAACCCAGTT
>NW_012118788.1:424676-433877 GCF_000951035.1 Colobus angolensis palliatus | reverse complement strand
CTGAAGCCACCGCACCTGGCCAGGTTTCACCTTTTCATGTCGTCTTTTGTTCATTTGAGACAGGGTCTCACTCTGTTGCCCCGGTTGGAGTGCAAGTGGTGTGATCACCGATTACTGCAGCCTCCCAAAGTACTTGGATTACAGGCGTAAACCACTGTGCCTGGTCCATTAATAGTGTTTTTTACACACAGATTTTTAATTTTAATGAGGTTAAATCCTCATAAGAAATCTGCATGGTTTATCCTTGTTTATCCTGAGGTTATAAAAGTATTATACATTTTCTTTTTTTTTTTTTCTGAGATGAGTTTCACTCTGTCGTCCAGGCTGGAGTGCAGTGCCATGATCTTGGCTCACTGCAACCTCTGTCTCCCGGGTTCAAGTGACTCTCCTGCCTCAGCCTCCTGAGTAGCTGGGGCTACAGGCGTGTGCCACCACACCCAGCTAATTTTTGTATTTTTAGTAGAGATGGGGTTTTGTCATGTTGACCAGGCTGGTCTGGAACTCCTGACCTCAGATGATCCACCCACCTTGGCCTCCCAAAGTGCTCGGATTACAGGTATGAGCCACCAGGCCCAGCCTCCTAATTTTTTTTTTTTTTTTAATAGAATCTTGCTCTGTCACTCAGACTTGAGGGCAGTGGCACAGTAATGGGTCACTGCAACCTCAACCTCCTTCACTGCAATCCTCCTACCTCAGCCTCTGAAGTAGCTGTGACCACAGGTGTGTGCTATCACACCCAGCTATTATTATTATTTTTTGAGATGGAATCTCGCACTGTGGCCTGAGCTGCAGTGCAGTGGTGCGATCTTGGCTCACTGCAACCTCTACCTCTAGGGCTCAAGTGGTTCTCCTGCCTCAGCCTCCCAAGTAGCTAGGATTACAGGCGCCCACCACAATGCCAAGCTAATTTTTTGTATTTTTAGTAGAGATGGGGTTTTACTCTGTTGGCCAGGCTGGTCTCAAACTCCTGACCTCGTGATCCGCCCGCCTCAGCCTCCCAAAGTGTTGGGATTACAGGCGTGAGTCGCCTCGCCAGGCCTTTACATTTTTATTTATTTATTTTTTTAATAGAGATGAGGGTCTGCCCGTGTTGCCCAGGCTCATCTTGAACTCATGGGCTCAAGTGATCCACCTGCCTCAGCCTCCCAAAGTGCTGGGATTACAGGTGGGAGCTACTGCATCCAGCCTAAAATGTTTAAAGTTAGGTTTTTGCATTAGGTTTGTGTGCACCTGGAATGACTTTTGTATATGAAGTGAGATAGAGGTCCAGTTTTCATTTTTCCCCATATAATCAATTGTCCTAGAGCCATTTATTAGCCCGTCACTTTCCGCTTTTTTTTTTTTTTTTGAGATGGAGTCTTGCTCTATGCCCAGGCTGGAGTGCAGTGGCGCGATCTCGGCTCACTGCAAGCTCCGCCTTCTGGGTTCACGCCATTCTGCTGCCTCAGCCTCCCGAGTAGCTGGGACTACAGGCGCTTGCCGCCACGCCCGGCTAATTTTTTGTATTTTTAATAGAGATGGGGTTTCACCATGTTAGCCAGGATGGTCTCGATTTCCTGACCTCGTGATCCGCCCGCCTCAGCCTCCCAAAGTGTTGGGATTACAGGCGTGAGTCGCCTCGCCAGGCCTTTACATTTTTATTTATTTATTTTTTTAATAGAGATGAGGGTCTGCCCGTGTTGCCCAGGCTCATCTTGAACTCATGGGCTCAAGTGATCCACCTGCCTCAGCCTCCCAAAGTGCTGGGATTACAGGCGTGAGCCACCGCACCCGGCCACTTCCCACTTATTTTTGAAGGGGGAAAAGGCAATGGTTGTTTTGAAAAAAATTAACCTATCTAAATAAAATATCAGCAGTTGAAACTAACAATGTATATTACAACAGTATTATGACCAAGTTGCCTCTACCCCAAAAATTCAAGAATGGTTTACCATTAGAAAGTTTATTGATCTAACTGATCTCCTTAACAGATTTAAAGAATACCCATATGATCATCTTAATAGATGCAGGAAAATCATGCAATAAAATACCTATTTATGATAACTGCTAATATTTTATTTGTGCTTTTCCTTAAAAATGCAGTGTTTTTAGGAATTAAAGTTCAGAGCAGCAAAAGTCAAACAAAAACCAAGTCTGAACAATAGAGTTACTACAATGCCCATCACAGTCTTTGCTCAGATGACTACCTAAGGTCATGTTCAGCTCTATGTTTCTGTGACCACAAATAGCATCTTTGGCAAATCTGGTTTCAGCTGATCTTTGTCCAGCTCCTGGATTCCATGCAGGGCCTGAGAAGCCCTCAAGGATAAAAGATTAATCCGGTCCAGTGGACTTCGTGGTTCCTCAACTCCAAGTGCCCCCACCATAGGTAGGACCTGCCTCTCACGCAAAGGATCCCTGGCGGCAACCCCAGACCGGTTCAGACCGGTTCTCTTACCCGCATTCCGCCGAGTCTCTCGCTCTGCCCAGGACGCACAGATGAGAGCGCTCAGCAGACTGGTGGGTCTGTCTTTCGGTCCTTCCTAATTTTCCCCTCCTCTGGGGAAAGGTCAAGGATACCTGAACCAAAGTGTCTGGCGGGGTGTAGGTGGGGGGGTGCATCTGTGCACAATCAAGGGCTTGGCCCTCCCGAGAGCGCCCAGGGGCAGGGGCCTCCTAGGTTCTGGCGGCCGGCAGGGGCGACCGGCGCAGGGGGTCGCGCAGGATTGCGCCTGAGGTCCCACCAGCGAGAGACAGAGACCTTCAGACATTTAGTCCAGAGACTGCAGCAAGGGAGGGGGACGAGGGGCCAGGGCCGGAATTTCGGGGGAGGACTTGGAAGCGCGGCGACCAGAGTCGTTTGCTGGCACCTGCGGGGGCGAATGCAGGGGCTTGGCCGAGACGACTTTGGACCAGAGCTCCCTTCCGGCCTGCAGAGATGAGCTTGGGGTTTAGCTTAGTGAGGAGTGAGCAGCTTTTCAGCCGCAGTGCTGCGGAGGAGGCGGATGGAGGATGAACTGGAGCCGTCCTTACGGCCTCCGACGCAGGTGAGCCCCCAGCAGCGGCGACCCCCCACCGCACGGTGGCGACAAACCCCGCGCCACCGCGGAGGCGACCCCCACCCCCCACGGCGGCGGCGAGCTCCCCAGCACCGGCAGTGACTCTTAACACGCTGCGGGTCCGCGCTTGCGCCTCAGGCGCCCTCCGCTACAGTTTACCGGCTCTGCGCTCCACTGCGCCTGCGCTTCAGTGTCCGGCCCCAGTCCCGGCCACTGGTTAGCGTTGTGCGAACCTTCAGCATATGTGGCCGCTCTCAATACCCATTGCGCTTGTGCTACCGCTTGGTCTCGACTGGTTTGCGCCTCTCAAACGCTTACTGCGCGTGCGCTAGTCCCTCTTTCACAGCTGGGTAACGCGCGCTGACCTTCCCTCCGCGCGCATGCGCCTGGTTAACCGCTTGGTAATGGCCCCTGGGGTCTCCCTGGGACAGCAAGACCTCCGCTCAGGCCCCTCTTCCGAATGCTCTATGCCCTCCTGCGATCTGGAATGGTCTGAATTCTCATAGCTGCCCAGACCAGGCATTTCAGACGAGGGATTGCGGACCTGAGTGAACTGCGCATGTATAGCCACCTTGGAGGCTTCACTAAGTCGTCAAATGTTCAAAAACATCGTGCTTGTATGTACAGTGGCGTTAGGTGCTAGGCTCAGATGTCCATAGGCAGGTGTTTACGTCCAGGATCGGCCTGTGGGCCAGAGCAAGGTTGCTGGACCCTGGCATCCCAGCCCCCAGAGATGCTAAATCCTCTGCCGATCAGCCGTGACCTCAGAGGCAGTAAGCCCTCCGAGCACGGCAGTCCTGACCGCTCACTCCTTCCCGTGACTGTTTCCCACCCTCGCCTCTTTCCTCCTCATGCTCCCTCAGCTCTGACCTGGCGTCCTGCCTCACAGAGGGAAAGGGCGCAGCCAGAGGAGAGCGCCTGCACTGCCCACCACTTCTATGGGTTCCTCCCCAATCTGGGCTGATTTCTTTAGGTATTTGCATGGCACATTCCCTCACCTCCTTTGTCTTCATTTGCACTTGTATTCCTTGACAGCTCTATTTCAAATAGCACCAGCTGAGGTGGGAGGATCGCTGGAGCCCAGGAGTTTGAAGCTGCAGGGATCTAATAGGATCTCACCACTGCACTCCAGCGTGGGCGACCTAGGGAGACCTTGTCTGTAAAAAATAAAAATAAAATAGCACCACCTGGTCCTAACACTTCCTACGCCCCTTCCCTGCTTTAAGTCTCTGTAGCACCAGCTGATGTACTATATATTTTGCTCTTTCATTTTGCGATTGCTTGTCTTTCCCTGCTGGAAGGAAAGCTCTGATAGCTCATTGATTTTGTCTGTTGTTCACTGCTGTATCCCAACACCCAGAACAGTAGGATTATTGACCATAATAGGGAGGCAATAAATCTTTGTTTGCCGAATTAATGGTCCATATCATAGCTAATGTCTGAATGCTTACCATGACCAGGCACGGTATAGGCAATCTCCATGCATGATCTCATTGAATTCAACAATTTCCTGTAGTCTTAGAGGCCTGTCAACATCTCCTGCTACATGAGTTCAGCTGCTATCAAGCACTGTGTTCGCTGCTTCCTTCAGATCTGCTGTCTTAAGGGAGCTCTTACTTCCATGAAGCCCCCGTGGAGCTGTAATGTGGCCCCAATGGGACCAGGCTCCAGGTTTCTCACCTGGCTTCTTCCTAAGGCTTCCAGCCTAAGAGAAAGTAACTTAGGCCTTATGGGAACTCTGGGCAGCCAGGGCCCCTGTCACCAACCTGTCTCCAGACCTATGGCAAAGCCTTCAGCAGGATTCTGCCCTCCAGAGCCACTTCCTCTGCTCCCCCACCCTCCAGTACAGTATCTCACTGAATGGTGAAAGCACAACTGGCTCTTTCCCAACTATATCTTGCCTCCCCAGCACACTTCTTGGCTGAGATAAACACTCAGTTTTGTTTTGTTTTGTTTTGTTTTTGAGATAGAGTCTCACTCTATTGCCCAGGCAGGAGTGCAGTGGCGTAATCTGGGCTCACCGCTACCTCTGCCTCCCGGATTCAAGCAATTCTCCTGCCTCAGCCTTCTGAGTAGCTGAGATTACAGGTGCCTGCCACCACACCTGGGTAATTTTTGTATTTTTAGTAGAGACGGGGTTTTACCATGTTGGCCAGGCTGGTCTTGAACTCCTGACCTCAAGTGATCTGCCCACCTCGGCCTCCCAAAGTGCTGGGATTACAGGCATGGGCCATCGCATCCGGCCAACACTCAGTATTTGACTAATGAATGAATAAATAGTCCGTAGGTTCTGGAAACTTCAGAAAACCTTAGCCAAACATCCTTCTGTCATGAAAATTGTATCAAAGTTTTCAAAAATAATACATTTAATTTTACAGAACAATTTGCCAGAACAAGAAAGGCAGTAAGTTTTTGGGGAAGATATCAACGATTCAATTTTTGTAAAGTCAACTACTTTGCAAATATCTAGGAAAATACCTGAGGGAAGGAGTTCATTGTTGTGCCTTTGGAGGAGTGGAGAACTTTCAGTATATACTGAATTTTCAAAAATCTTAACAAACGTGTCATTTTGTAATTAAAAATCACGAAAGAGTAGACCGGGTATGGTGGCTCACGCCCGTAATCCTAACACTTTGGGAGGCCAAGGCGAGTGGATCACTTGAGCTCAGGAGTTTGAAACCAGCCTGGGCAACATGGTGAAACCCCGTCTCTACAACAAAATACAAAAAAAATTAGCCCAGCGTGATGGTGTATGCCTGTAGTCCCAGCTACTTGGGGGGCTGAGGTGGACGAATCACTTGAGCCCTGGAGGTTGAGGCTGCAGTGAGCCAAGATCCTGACACTGCACTCCAACCTGGGTGACAAAATGAGACCCTGTCTCAAAAAAACAAAACAAAAAATCACAAAAGGAGAAAGATAAACAATTTTGTGAATCCCTCAGAAGACCTCAACTACAGGTCGGGTGCAGTGCCTCACGTCTGTAATCTCAGCACTTTGGAGGCCAAGGTGGGCAGATCACTTGAGGTCAGGAGTCTCTACTAAAAATACAAAAATTAGCTGGGCGTGGTGGTACATGCCTGCAATCCCAGCTACTCTGGAGGCTGAGGCGCGAGAATCACTTGAACTGGGAGGCAGAGATTGCAGTGAGCCGAGATTGCGCCATTGCACTCCAGCCTGGGCGGCAGAGCAAGACTCCATCTCTCTCTTTTTTTCTTTTCTTTTTTTTTTTTTTTGAGACGGAGTCTCACTCTGTGCCCATGCTGGAGTGCAGTGGTGCGATCTTGGCTCGCTGCAACCTCCACCTCCCCGGTTCAAGCAGTTCCCTGCCTCAGCCTCCTGAGTAGATGGGATTACAGGTATCTGCCAACAAGCCCAGCTAATTTTTTTCTTTTTTTTTGAGATGGAGTCTTGCTCTGTCACCCAGGCTGGAGTGCAGTGGCACAATCTCAGCTCACTGTTTGCCTCCCGGGTTCATGCCATTCTTCTGTCTCAGTCTCCCAAGTAGCTGGGACCACAGGCACCCGCCACCAGGCCTGGCTAATTTTTTGTATTTTTAGTAGAGACAGGATTTCACTGTGTTAGCCAGGGTGATCTCGATCTCCTGACCTGGTGATCCGCCCACCTCGGCCTCCCAAATTGCGGGGATTACAGGCGTGAGCCACCGCACCTGGCCAATTTTTGTAGTTTTAGTAGAGATGGGGTTTCACTATCTTGGCCAGGCTGGTCTTAAACTTCTGACCTCGTGATCCACACACCTCGGCCTCCCAAAGTGCTGGAATTACAGGTGTGAGCCTGGCCAAGACTCCTCAAAAAAAAAAAAAAAAAAGAGAAATTCCCAACTATAAATGATGAGGCATTGGGGATGCCTTTGGGAATTCTCCCTCCATCTCTAAGGGTGTTTCACTGTCCTTTTGTGTACCAAGTGTGCATGACTCATGTGTACTCATGTGTACCTAGAAGCAGGCTTCATTATCTCCAGGTCCAGGTAAGGAAGTGACTTAGGATGAGGAAGTAAGGGGAGAGCTGGGATAGGGACCAGGCACCTTGGCCATCTGTGCTGCCTCTCTGCTGCTCATATGTCCCCAAGTCCTCGCACCTGCAGGTCCATGTGGCCTCTTTTCTTAGCCTAGTTGCAGAACATGCTGGTGGGAGGTAAGAGAAGGAGGCTCAGCCCAGATTCCTGGAGCCTGGCCACTCTGTTGGAGAATGTTTTCCTGGGGCAAGTCAGGGGCTCCTGTCCTGCTGGAGGCAGAGCTTTACTCTGCTGGGGCCCCAGCACAGGGGACTGTCTTCCCCTAACACAGCAGACGTGCTCAGGGGCAGCCCAACAAGGAGGGATGGGAACTGCTCTCCAGCTCCGGGAAACGTTGGGGCTATGGGTGGCGTGAGGGTAAAGTGGGGTCCTGGACTCAGAGCAGGAGGCCTGGATTCCTTTGCTACCTGTCAGCCATGTGACCCAGGTTAACTCCTCTCTGAGCCTCACTTTCCTCATCTGCAAAGTGGAGACATCACTGCTTGATTCAGATAAATTGCAGTGCTGTGATTGGCAGCTCTGGTCCAGGGAGAGGGGTGGTGGCTGTTGTTGGTCACTCTGTGTTCTCCCCTCTCTCCTCAGATTCAGGGCAGGATCCTGTTCCTGACCATCTGTGCTGCCGGCATTGGTGGGACTTTTCAGTTTGGCTATAACCTGTCTATCATCAATGCCCCGACCTCGGTACGTATCCTCTCTGTGTCGACTGCCCCTGTCTGAGTGGGTACTGGCTAACAGCTGCCCACTGAGGGGCTTCAGCCAGGCATCCACTTGGTGGCGCTTTCTGCCACAAGTTTGTCTCCATTGGGTTGGCCCACAGGTTCCTGCAGGTTCAAACTAAGCATACATCTTCCCCCAAACCTGCATGTCCTCCTGAGTCCCTAATCTCAGCGGATGATTCCATCTTCCAGCTAGTGATGGGGGGGTCAGCGTTGACTTCTTTTCGTCTCTTGAACACCAAGTCCTTCCTAACTACCTCTAGAATCCAGCCACTTCTCCCCATGTCTCCACCACATTCCCAGTTCTGGCCCAGCCTCCTCACTGGCCTCCTTGCCTTCAGCCTCTCCCCATCCTGATCTCTTCAAGGCACTCCCCTGCTCAGAATTGTTTTTTTTTTTTTTCGAGACGGAGTTTTGCTCTTGTTGCCCAGATTGATTTGCAGTGGCGTGATCTCAGCTCACTGCAACCTCTGCCTCCCGGGTTCAAGCGATTCTCCTGCCTCAGCCTCCTGAGTAGCTGGGATTACAGGCATGTGCCACCACGCCCGGCTAATTTTGTAGTTTTAGTAGATACGGGATTTCTCCATGTTGGTCAGGCTGGTCTCGAACTCCCAATCTCAGGTCATCCACCTGCCTCAGCCTTCCAAAGTACTGGGATTACAGGCATGAGCCACCGCGCCCGGTCTCATGAATGTTATTTATAAAGTAGCCAGTGGAGGTTAAGTTTCCGTGTTCAGCGGCGAGGCCTTGAGCTACCAGGGCCTCAGCTTCACGGAAAAAGGAAGAAGAAATTTTAAAAAGCCAACTGACCAAAAGCAAGCAAGGCAGGCAGATCTGACCAAATGAACCCCTCGGTTTCACTGTCTCACACCTCCGCTCCCCCAACCCTGATACCAAAGCAAGTTAAGTATAGTTCCTCAAATGCCTATGACACAGCCCTTCCTCTAAGCCTCCTTCCATGGAGGGGCCCTCTCTGTTGCACCTGTAGAAGCCCACCCCAGATACCACCACCTTCTTGAAACCTTCTTCCCTCTCCAGCCCTTGGTGTAGGCTGTCCTCACTCAGGCTGTGTGAGGGCTGCTTTGTGTCCATCTCCTCTCTCCTGCTGATTCACTCTCAGCATCTGAGTCATCTTTGAATCTCCGGCACTTGGTCGTAGCCTGGCCCGAGCCGATGTTCTGTGAGGGTCTGTGGAAAGGATGGGTCTTTCAGCCCCAGTGATAGAAGCCCACCTCTAACTTGCTTAAGTAAGAAGGGCAAGTACCTAGTCATAACTGGGAATGATGGGATATGGGGCTTCACACAGCACTGGGGGAGAGCTGCAGGAACCAGGCCCCAGGACAGAACTGTGGCTGTCCTGCCCCTGATTTTCCTCTCTCTTTTTTTTTTTTTTTTTAAACAGAGTCTTGCTCTG
>NW_012118788.1:419039-423921 GCF_000951035.1 Colobus angolensis palliatus | reverse complement strand
TTTATTTATTTATTTATTTATTTATTTATTTATTGAGATGGAGTTTTGCTCTTGTTGACCAAGCTGGAGTGCAATGGCGTGATCTTGGCTCCCTCTGTCACCCAGGCTGGAGCACGGTGGCGAGATCTCAGGTCATTGCCACTTCCGCCTCCCAGGATCAAGTGATTCTCCTGTCTCAGCCTCCTGAGTAGCTGGGATTACAGGCGCCTGTCACCATACCTGACTAATTTTTTTGTATTTGTAGTAGAAATGGACTTTCCTCATGTTAGCCAGGCTGGTCTCAAACTCCTGACCTCAGGTAATCTGCCTGCCTTGGACTCCCAAAGTGCTGGGATTACAGGCGTGATGCATTGGTTTATTTATTCATTCATTCATCAAGCATTTGAGCACCCACTTCAGTGCACACTCAGACTAGAGAGGGGTCCATCCCGGGCTGGGCAGGTCACTCAGACCTTACCTCCCACGGCCATCACCAGCCCCCACAAAGGAGACTTTCCTAGGCTCAGAGGCTTTCCCTACCCTGCGAATAGTGTTAAGTTCTAATTGTTAAAGAAAAAGTTATTCAGGCTGGACATGGTGGCTCATGCCTATAATCCCAGCACTTTGAGAGGCTGAGGCAGGCGGATCATTTGAGGTCAGGAGTTCGAGACCAGCCTGGCCAACATGATTAAACCCTGTCTCTACTAAAAGTAGAAATATTAGCTGGGCATGGTGGTGCGTGTCTGTGATCTCAGCTCCCCCAGAGGCTGAGGCAGGAGAATCGCTTGAATCCAGGAAGCGGAGGTTGCAGTGACCTGAGATCTCGCCACCGTGCTCCAGCCTGGGTGACAGAGGGAGACTCCCTCTCAAAAAAAAAAAAAAAAGGCTGGGCGCAGTGGCTCACGCCTGTAAACCCAACACTTTGGGAGTCTGAGGCAGGTGGATCACCTGAAGTTGGGAGTTCCAGACCAGCCTGACCAACATGGAAAAACCGCATCTCTACTAAAAATACAAAATTAGCCAGGCATGGTGGCACGTGCCTGTAATCCCAGCTATTTGGGAGGCTGAGGCAGGAGAATTGTTCGAACCCGGGAAGCGGAGGTTGCAGTGAGCCGAGTTCGCGCCATTGCACTCCAGCCTGGGCAACAAGAGCAAAACTCCGTCTCAAAAACAAAAACAAAAACTATTCAATGACACTTGTCAAAGCACAGTAATGAAGACTTTATTCAAGAGGTGGCAAGCACTAGTTGGAGGGACCATGGCAATGGGGTCCTGCCCTGAGGCAGAAATTGGATTCAACTTCAAATACAGCATGGGCAAGTGAGAACTGATAGCCGAGGAGTAGAGTGGGGACAGTGGTTGCACAATGACTAAGAGGATCATCAGGCGTTTGTGGGGGATTCTGGTTAAATTGACCCAACAGGATTCTTGTTGAACACAGGCCAGGGTAACCAGACATCATGGAGGATGGCAGAGGATAAGGAGGCCGATTAGATTTTGAAAGTGATCAGATGTGGAGGATGAGGATTCTAGCAGGACACTTGCTAAAACTGAACAAGGCAGAGATGAACACAGAAGTCCGAAAGTTGAGACCTAGTTGAAAAAGAGCTCAGAATACCGGGCGTAGTGGGTCACCCTTCTAATCTGAACACTTTGAGAGGCCGAGGTGGGAGGATTGCTTGAGCCCTGGAGTTTGAAATCAGCCTAAGCAACATGCAAGATCCAGTATCTACAAAGAAGTAAAAAAATATTCAACAGGGCGCAGTGGCATGAGCCTGTATTTGTAGGTACTTGTGAGGCTGAGGTGGGAGGATGGCTTGAGCCCAGGAGTTCGAGGCTGCAGTGAGCTATGATCATGCCACTGCACTGCAGCCTGGACAACAGAGGGAGACCCTATCTTTATTTTTTTTAATTTTTTTTGAGATGGAGTCTCGCTCTGTCGCCCAGGCTGGAGTGCAGTGGCCGGATCTCAGCTCACGGCAAGCTCCGCCTCCTGGGTTTACGCCATTCTCCTGCCTCAGCCTCCTGAGTAGCCGGGACTACAGGCGCCCGCCACCTCGTCCGGCTAGTTTTTTTGTATTTTTTAGTAGAGATGGGGTTTCACCGTGTTAGCCAGGATGGTCTTGATCTCCTGACCTCGTGATCCGCCCGTCTCGGCCTCCCAAAGTGCTGGGATGGAGACCCTATCTTTGAAAAAAAAAAGAGCTTAGAAAACTCTGAGGAGAATCTTTGTCAATGGTCACTCTTGAGGAGTTCCAGCCAATGTCGGGGAAGTTGGCCCTGGTCCCAGCTCCTGTGGACAGTTCCTCCCCCAAGAGGCAGCTGGTGGGCATTAGGCTGCCAGTCATTGCCCTGAGCTGGGCAGGGGAGAGCTGGCCCAGCACCTGAACCCACTGCCCTCCCTTGTGTTCTGTTCTGTCGGGAGACCTGCAAATGGCATTTCATCGCTAACCAAGAAAAGGGTGTCCATGTCTTCCCCACTTCTTTCCTAACCATGTGACTTCCCTTCACTCACCTGAGGTTTGGAGTCTGGGGAGTCCAAACTACCTGGTACAACCCTGACCCATGGCTAAAGCTGTGAGCAAGTCATTTCACCTCTCCCTGAGCCTAATCCCTGGTCTTGACAGTGACCAAGGCTGAGCATGGTTGCTCATGTCTGTAATCCCAGTGCTTTGGGAGGCTGCCTCCCAAAAGTAGTGAAACCCCGTCTCTACTAAAAAAATACAAAAAAATTAGCCGGGCGTGGTGGCAGGCGCCTGTAGTCCCAGCTACTCGGGAGGCTGAAGCAACAGGATTACTTGCCAAGATTGGCGCAATCTTGGCTCGCTGCAACCTCCACCTCTCGGGTTCAAGCAATTCTTCTGCCTCAGCCTTTCAAGTAGCTGGGATTACAGGTGCCTGCCACCACACCTGGCTAATTTTTTTTTTGTATTTTTAGTAGAGATGGGGTTTCACCATGTTGGCCAGGCTGGTCTTGAACTCTTGACCCCAGGTGATCCACCTATGTCTGCCTCCTAAAGTGCTCTGATTACAGGTGTGAGCCACCGTGCCTGGCCATGGAATTTCTTGAGTGATAGGAGCATCTTTTGTTATTTGCAATGAGCCCCATTTCATCATACCTGCGCGTATGCTAATGAGGTGACAGGGTAGGGCCACTAGACTGCCTCAGGATGGAGCTGGTCACCAAAAAGACCAAGAGATTAGAGGGTCAGAATGTTCAGCCCCACTCACAGAGCTCTGAAAAAGGGAGAGGAGCTGAAGATATAAGGTCTATAAAAGCTCTTGAACAACAAGATTTGATGAGCTTCCAGGTTCATGAACACATTGAGGTGCTGGGAAGGTGGTGCTCCTGCAGGGGACATGGAAGCCTCTAGCAACCTACTCCCCCAGGACCATGTCCAGTGCATCTTTCCCATATGGCTGTTCATGAGTTGTATCCTTCATAACAAACCAGTAAATGTAAGTAAAGGGCCTGCCTGAGTTTCGTGAGCCATTGTTGCAAATTATCAAACCCACAGAAAGGGTCCTAGGAATCCCCAATTGATGGCCAGTTGGTCAGAAGTGCAGGAGACCTGGTCTTGCAGTTGGCATCTGAAGAGGGGACAGTCTTGTGGAACGGAGCCCTTTGACTTGTGGGATCTGATGCTAACTCCAGGTGGATAGTGTCAGAATGGGATTCCATTGTAGTACACCAGCTCGTGTCCAGAGAGTTAGAGAATTGCTTGATGTGGAAAAAATCCACACATTTGCTGTCAGAAGTGTTGTGTGAGTAGGGAGGAATAGTGTTTTTGCAGAGAGGGGCAAATGGGGCATGTCCAGTGCTAGGCTCTGAGGGATATTGAGGGATAAGAACCAGCATGGTGCCCTGCACAGGGGAGGTGCTCAGGTGAGTTGGTTCCTGCTCCACGGGGAGCTCAGAAGACACGGTGCCTGTTCTCATTGCCTGTTCTGCAGAAGCATGGAACCCTGTTGGGGAGAAGGCTTGTCTTGTCTAGTGCCCCCACGCCCCCGTCCCCAGAAGGCTGACTGGCATTTCTGTCCACAGCACATTCAGGAATTCACCAATGAGACGTGGCAGGCACGTACTGGAGAGCCACTGTCTGACCACCTAGTTCTACTTGTGTGGTCCATCATCGTGTCTCTATATCCCCTAGGAGGCCTCTTTGGAGCACTGCTTGCAGGTCCATTGGCCATCACGCTGGGAAGGTAAGTGCTTTCTGTGTACCCCCTGAATGCCCTTTAATAAGGAGTGCTGCAGCCTGCAGGCTGAGGGACATGGAAGCAGGAAGAGGCCCGGCAAGCTCCAGGCCCAGATCAGCTCCTCATCCAGCCTCTTACTCTGCCTGGAGTTTCACCTTGCAAGACACATCTTCCAGGATTTGGTAGAGCAAACAGTCCTGTGCTACGAGAGAGGGAGGACTCCTGGTTTCTAATTTCATGTCTGCCAACAAGTGCTAACTGACCTAAGACAAGTATTTTCTTCCTGGGCATCACTTTCCTCCTGCGTATCTAATGCAGTTCTTGGATTGTAAAGAACACAAACTGACTCTGATTAACAGAATCAAAAATGTAATAGCTCGAAGGACATTGGGGCAGCTCATAGCATGAAAGGAAGTTCTTAGAAGCCAGGCCCGGCCAGGCAGGGTGGCTTACCCCTGTAATCCCAGCACTTTGGGAGGAATTACACTAAGGAGGAAAGATTGCATGGGTCCAGGAGTTTGAGACCAGTCTAGGCAATATGTTGAGACCCCATCTCTACAAAAAATTAGCCAGGTATGGGCTGGGCACAGTGGCTCATGCCCGTAATCTCAGCACTTTGAGAGGCTGAGGTGGGTGGATCACCTGAGGTCAGGAGTTTCAGACCAGCCTGACCAACATGGCGAAAACCCATCTCTACTAAAAA
>NW_012118788.1:414201-416024 GCF_000951035.1 Colobus angolensis palliatus | reverse complement strand
GCTTTGGTTTTGCATTGCGACCTCTTTTTAGAGTATTTTAACTGCCACTTTGAGCACCACAGGCTCTCCTAAAGCTAAAGGGTTGAGTGGCAGAGCTCTTTGAGCTTGGCTTGGGGCCGTGATCGTGTATAGTTGCTAGTACTCTGCAACGTGAATTTGGCTTCGACCCACTAGAGAAATACTTCTCTTGCTTAGCACCACTCAAAACTGCCAGGTTTTCAAGTCACCTGATAAATGTGCCAGGTCACGACACCTGATGTGGATTCCGCTGTCTCCAAAATGGGAAGAAGCTCTCAGAGGCTTGTCCCTCCTCCTTAGAGGAAGGGGACTATGGTGCAGCAATTTGTCATGCACTTTGGAGAAAATACGCTGCCACCTCTTAGTCCTCTAGACCTCAGGAACTCTGTTGGAGCGGCAGCCCCTGTCTCGCTTTCAATCTTCTGCTCTTTGTCACAGTGTACCTTACCAAGGCATCTAGTGCACTTGCTGCTTCCTCTTCTCCAGGTCCTTTCTGTACGAACTCATCAAAGTAGTGGGACAGCAGCATGTCCTGTGGGACGCACAGGTCCCTGTGGAATGGACTGTCGCCCATAGCTGGACAGCTGCTATATCCTTTTTTTTATTTTTTATTTTTATTTTTTTTTGAGACAGAGTCTCGCTCTGTCACCCAGGCTAGAGTACAGTGGTGCGATCTCGGCTCACTGCAACCTCCGCCTCCCGATTCAAGTGATTCTCCTGCCTCAGCCTCCTGAGTAGCTGGGATAACAGGCGCCTGCCACCAAGCCTGGCTACTTGTTGTATTTTTAGTAGAGATGGGGTTTCACCATGTTGGCCAGGCTGGTCTCAAACATCTAGACCTCATGATCTGCGCACCTCAGCCTCGCAAAATGCTGGGATTATAGGTGTGAGCTGCTGCACCCGGCTGCTGCTATATACTTAAGGCAGGTCAGTGGAGGTGTATGACTCTTCCTGCAAGGTGAATTCTAAGTGTTTTTGGCAATGTCTGTGTATTGAAATGGAGCAAACTGCACTCACCAGGTTGAAGTACTTAATTATTATTAATGGATCTATTAATTCCAGTGAGGAAAATGTCTATCATTGTAATTATAATTATTAGTTACAATTGGAGTTACCACTGGATCAAGGTTGTTATAATCTACTGTCATTTTTCATTCCCTAGACACAAGACACACAGGCTTTGGCTCATATTTTATCACCAATGTGCTGGTCACTTTGAGCAGAACACTGGCCACTTCTGGTCTTCGGTTTCCGTCTCAGTACAGTGAGCTATACCATCACAGTGAGCTCTCCTGGGTGATCTGTATGACAGCACTTCTGAGCTCAATATTAGGAGCCAAAGCTAATGCTTCATCATGATGGAACAGGTGACATTTCCAATGGCCCCTCCTTGGATTGGTGTCTGTCCCATTGATCAAGGCATTGAGACATACAGCCATTCTGAGTTGTGAGAAGCGACTCTGTAATACATGGAGGAAAATATAAGGAAACTCTACTTGACTATCTGTGCATCCATTCCTTCACTCTAAAGTCCCTGTTCTTCCTCCCTGGAGTTGTATTAAATCTGAGAAATTACATATTAGTACCTTCATTGTTGTTGTTGAGACAGAGTCTCACTCTCTCACCGAGGCTGGAGTGCAGTCGCGTGATCATGGCTCACTGCAGCCTTGTACTCTTGGGCTCCAGCAATCCTCCCACCTCAGCCTCTTGAGTAGCTGAAATTACAGGCGTGCGCCAACATGCCCAGCTAATATATATATATATTTTTTGAGATGAAGTTTCGCTCTTGTTGCCCAGGCTGGAGT
>NW_012118788.1:405174-409877 GCF_000951035.1 Colobus angolensis palliatus | reverse complement strand
CTAGGATGGTCTTGATCTCCTGACCTTGTGATCCGCCTGCCTCAGCCTCCCAAAGTGCTGGGATTACAGGCATGTGTCACTGTGCCCAGCCTCATTTATTTATTTTTTGTTTATGCCTACCTTTGTCACAAAAGGATGAAATATAGTTTATCTTAAAAGACTCATGACTAGATATTTAAAGTAGGTACAGAACAATGGAAAAGTTGTGTAGGGATGGGGGAATAAACATCTGCAAACTAACACTAACAGAGGTCCCATGTTTGAGTAACACTCTAAGCCATGAGCTTCCTGGCAGCCAAAGTATAAAGGGTATAGGATGAGTTTTCTGATCTTCCCTCAGAAGCAGAATGGCCTGTTAGGTACTCCTCGGTTTGTGGGGCTTTTCATGTGAGAGAGCAGAATTTTGAGCACATCCACCTGGGTTTTTAGGGGCTCCAACACAGCTCCCTTAGAGCCCTTCACACTCAGTTCCCAGTGATGGGACCTAGGAAGTTCCCATGAACATGTGGGACTGTGGCCAGGGACCAGGATGGGAGCGGATCTGAGAAAGCCCTCTCTCAGAAGTTCTGAGGAGTAGAGTTGGGATCCTGTTGACCCTTCAGCAGGTGAAGCAGAACCCCTCAGAGTGTGGGGGGTGAGGATCAGCCCTCAGTGCCAGGATCTAGTTGAGTGGCTGGACAGTGCTGAGTGGGGCAGGGGAGATAGGCCAGTGTCGTAGAGGGAAGTCCCAGCTGGTGGCTGATGTGCCTCTGCTGTGCATACGTCCAGGCGTGAGCATGAATATCCAGCCCATGTACCTGGGGGAGAGCGCCCCTAAGGAGCTCCGAGGAGCTGTGGCCATGAGCTCAGCCATCTTTACCGCTCTGGGGATCGTGATGGGACAGGTGGTCGGACTCAGGTAAGCACCCCTCCCCAACATGCATTGAGTATTTCGGAGATACCAGTAAAAACCTTTCTTCACCTAAATGTCTCCCCTACCCACTAGTAGATTAAAGCATTGTTGCTTTGCATGAAGGCATCGAATCCTCTATCCACATCTCTGCTGCCAATTCACAAAATGGGTATCAGTCAACATACTGCAATGTGAATCACCTTTTCCTATCCTCTCCAGGTCAGGGAGCAAAGAACAGGTCTTGACAGAGGAGAGGGTAAAGATTTGGGCTTTCAAAGAGAAACCTGTTCCAGTCATTCCAGAAAAAAGAGGAGAACGCAGAGTCTGGACTCTTGGGAAGGGGAGTTGCTAGGGATGAGGTGGGGCAGTGTCCCTGTCCTCTCTTGGTGCCAGCCTGGGTGGGAGGGATCTTGATGTTCAGACCTAGACTTGGATAGGAAGAGGCACAGGGCAATTGCAGACCCTCTGCAGGGAGGTGTGCAGGTGGGCAGGAGAGCAGGGTGGTAGGACTCTGGCAAAGAGCAATCTGGCCTGGCCTCTCCTTTGCCTCCTTAGGGAGCTTCTAGGTGACCCTCAGGCCTGGCCTCTGCTGCTGGCCAGCTGCCTGGTGCCCGGGGCGCTGCAGCTCGCCTCTCTGCCTCTGCTCCCCGAAAGCCCGCGCTACCTCCTCATTGACTGTGGAGACACCGAGGCCTGCCTGGCAGGTGAGTCTCTGTCCTTGGGCTCCCAGACTGCCTTGACCAAGGGGTGCATCTCCTCAGAGTATATGAGTCCCCATTTCATAGGTTTCATTTATCAAGGAAGAGCTATCCCTCTCTTTGTGTCTCAGTTTCATGATCTGCCCATACCTGCCTTCAGTCAGAACTCTTATCAAGTGGCTGTCCAAACTGTCAGGCAGCAAAATGGATCAGACGTAGCCACTGTTATTCAAGAACTCCAGAGTGGTGTGGAGAAACACGTGTGCGCGCACACACACACACACACACACGGTCAAACACCTGTACAAGACCTCACCTACCCAATGCCAACTGGGTGATGGTCATCTTATCAGTCAACTATGGCTACAATAAGAATGCCTAAGGAACAACTGCCACATTTCTGGTTTAAAGCAACAATTATTTACTGCATCTTTTATTCATTTGCTTGCCTGGCTGGCTGCGCAGCTCTGCTGATCTCAGCTGGGCTACCTCACAGCATGGGGTGGGGGACAGGGGCAGCGGTGAGGTTCAGCTGTGGCTTGGCCGGTCTGGGCTGGTCTGGACTGGAGTCATTCAGCTTTGCTACACTTTCTGTCCTCTCACTTTTGGTACCAATGGGTTAGCCTAGGAATAGTATGATGATGGCAGAGAAACAAGAAAGCAAATCCAGTTGCATAAGTGCTTTCCAAACCTTTGGTCCCCTCATGCCATTAACATTCCATTGGCCAAAGGGAGTCAGTCATGCTGCCAAATCCCAAGTCAAGGGATGGGAAAATTGATGGCATATCCTCTCCCATCGCAAGGGGTGTGGATTTAAGGAGGGGTGAAGACCAGAGCCCATTAGCCCATTAGTGTACTCTTCTCTGTCACCATGGCCACAATTATTACTTAGGTCTCTCCTCTGTGCAAAATGTGTTCAGTCCCATCCCAGGATCCCCCAGAGTCTCATCCAATCATGGCATCAGGCTTGAAGTCCCAGATCTTACACCACATTAAGTCTATGTGGGCCTTTTCTTGATCCAGAAACCTAGGATCTAGAAAGATAAGTCTTCCTCCCTTCCCACACTCAGCGTGCGATGGTGAAAAGTAAGATGAGGTAATCGGAATTAAAGCTCTCATTTCAAAAACGAGGAAGCAAGGCAGGCATGGAGCAGTCGCTAATCTATAACAATTCTGAAGTGCCCCTAGGAAAATACGGCCATGTCCCCTGCCTTGGGGGTAGGGAGTATTCTTTGTTCAAGTTCCGGCTCTGTCCCCTGCCCCCTAGGAAGGGCACCCCAGGCCATGGTTTTTTTTTTCTTTAATTTTTAGAGACAGGTTCTCGCTTGTCCAGGCTGGAGTACTGTGGCTATTCATAGGCATGACCCCATTGTTGATCAGCATGGAAGTTTTCTTTGTTTTTGTTTTGGTTTTTTGGTTTTGTTTGGAACAGGGTCTTACTCTGTCGCCCAGGCTGGTGTGGCGTGATCTCAACTCACTGCAAGCTCCGCCTCCCAGGCCCAAGCAATTCTCCCACCTCAGCCTCCTGAGTAGCTAGGACTACTGGCCCGTGCCACCACGCTTGGCTAATTTTTTTTTATTATTGTATTTTTTGTAAAGATGAAGTTTCACCTTTTGCCTGGGCAGGTCTCAAACTCCTGAGCTTAAGTGATCCATCCTCCTTGGCCTCCTGAAGTGCTTGGATTATAGGCATGAGCCATTGTATCTAGCTAGCACGGGAGTTTTGAACTGTCTCATTTCCAGCCTGGGCCAGTGCATTCCTCCTTAGGCAGCCTGGTGGTCCCTGCTCCTGGGACGTCACTATATTGATGCTGAACTTAGTGTAGACACCTGATCGGCCTAGCGTACTACAACCCAGAGCTCCTGGGCCCAAGCGATCCTCCTGCCTCAGCCTCCTGAGTGGCTGGGACTCTAGGCACACACCACCATGCATGGCTCTCCATGCTTCTTGCGTCTGTCCTCTGAAATGTTTTTCCTTTTCTATCACCTTCCTTGATTCCTTCTGAAGAGGGCATTGCACAGTGTGCTGCTTTTGATGGTTGAGCAAATTTCTCAGCTTGCTTCCTGCCTACAGAGAGTTGGGGCAGGCCAGGCACCATGGCTCATGCCTGTAATCCTAGGTAGGCCAAGGCAGGCGGATCACGAGGTCAAGAGATCGAGACCAGCCTGGCCAACATGGTGAAACCCCATCTCTACTAAAAATACAAAAATTAGCTGGGCGTGGTGGCATGCGCCTGTAATCCCAGCCACTCTGGAGGCTGAGGCACAAGAATAGCTTGAACCTGGAAGATGGAGGTTGCAGTGAGCCAAGATTGCACCACTACATTCCAGCCTGGGTAACAGAGCAAGACTTTGTCTCAAAAACAAAAACAAAAACAAAAAAAATCAAACTCCTGGGCTCAAGCAGTCCTCCCACCTCAGCCTCCCAAGGTGCTAGAATTATAGGCGTAAACCACCACCCCTGGCCAGTCTCTTCATTTTCAAAAAGTCTGGGGAGAACAATACTTAATCTGAAGGGGGAAAGCCATACCACATAAATTCTGTTATTTCAAGCTTTGCTGTAGGCAGAAAGGAGAGTAATTGGGGTACATGGCGGGGGAGGGGAGTGGGAATATTCACCTCAAGGCATACCATAGGTGAGCCTAGGTATAATGGTCATTTCCGTTAATGCAGTTTAGACTCTTTGAAGCACAAATACACACACACGTGTGTGTGTGATCAGGGCTTGTTAGAGTTGCAAAGAGTGGTCCCCAAGGATGGTCCCTCTGGACTGAACCACAGCCTCTCTTTCTGTGTGTTTCACTTCCCCCAAGGAAGAAGTCCCTCCTGGTGAATAACATCTTTGTGGTGTTGGCAGCGATTCTGTTTGGATTCAGCCGCAAAGCAGGCTCCTTTGAGATGATCATGCTGGGAAGACTGCTTGTGGGAGTCAGTGCAGGTATGGAGTGGGGGCTTCTCGTCCTACCTCTCTATGCCTATTTATTCACAAATTCATTAATTCCTTTTATTTCATTTCTTCCTTCATTTCCTCCCTTTATTTATTTATTTATTTAATTTTATTTTTTTGAGATGGAGTCTCACTCTGTCCCCCAGGCTGGAGTGCAGTGGCGCTA
>NW_012118788.1:392588-400064 GCF_000951035.1 Colobus angolensis palliatus | reverse complement strand
GGACTACTGGCCCGTGCCACCACGCTTGGCTAATTTTTTTTTATTATTGTATTTTTTGTAAAGATGAAGTTTCACCTTTTGCCTGGGCAGGTCTCAAACTCCTGAGCTTAAGTGATCCATCCTCCTTGGCCTCCTGAAGTGCTTGGATTATAGGCATGAGCCATTGTATCCAGCTAGCACGGGAGTTTTGAACTGTCTCATTTCCAGCCTGGGCCAGTGCATTCCTCCTTAGGCAGCCTGGTGGTCCCTGCTCCTGGGACGTCACTATATTGATGCTGAACTTAGTGTAGACACCTGATCGGCCTAGCGTACTACAACCCAGAGCTCCTGGGCCCAAGCGATCCTCCTGCCTCAGCCTCCTGAGTGGCTGGGACTCTAGGCACACACCACCATGCATGGCTCTCCATGCTTCTTGCGTCTGTCCTCTGAAATGTTTTTCCTTTTCTATCACCTTCCTTGATTCCTTCTGAAGAGGGCATTGCACAGTGTGCTGCTTTTGATGGTTGAGCAAATTTCTCAGCTTGCTTCCTGCCTACAGAGAGTTGGGGCAGGCCAGGCACCATGGCTCATGCCTGTAATCCTAGGTAGGCCAAGGCAGGCGGATCACGAGGTCAAGAGATCGAGACCAGCCTGGCCAACATGGTGAAACCCCATCTCTACTAAAAATACAAAAATGAGCTGGGTGTAGTGGCATGAGCCTGTAGTCGCAGTTACTAGGGAGGCTGAGGCAGGAGAATCGCTTGAACCTGAGAGGCGGAGGTTGCAGTGAGCCAAGATGGTGCCACTGCACACTGCACTCCAGCCTGCTGACAGAGCGAGACCCCATCTCAAAAATAAATAAATAAATAAATAAATAAAAGAAAAGTTGGGGCACAGAATATTTCAAATTGTCCTGGTCTTTTTTTTGTCCAAACTGGCAGAGCTTTTGCCAATACAACTTTCTCAAAAATGATGTGAGTTTTCTATGTATTTGAGGTTTTTTCATGTGCCAACAAACCACGCTCACAATTACTTTTGAGACAGGCTTCTCTCCCAAGGCCTAACTGCTGTTATTTAGGGTATGTCAGGCTACCCTGAAGCAATGCCCGCAAGCCTCCTAAATGCCCCCTTTTCTAGCTGTGAGGGTCTATGAGGCACTGCTTTAAGCCACATGCTTGATTTGATCTTTACTATGAGTCCATGGCTTCCTGGCGGTGCTCCAGATTTGATCTTTGCTCACAGACTGTTACTTAATTTGAGATTCTTTTGCTAGCTGGAGAGGATAGAGGCGAGAAAACATTTTTGTTGTTGTTTTCAACTAACCCAGCGTTTCTGAAATATGCTATGTTTAATCAAATTTTGTTGCCTCTGAATTCTGTTTGCAAACTGGCCAGTTATTTTCTGAGTTAATTCTGCATGTCTTACAGCAAGCTTAGAATATTCATTTAACAGCAACCAGTTCATGCTTTCAACATTTGGAGTTTTCTTTGCTCAAGTCCATAAGTTCATTGAGCCCATTTTCTTTCTTCCATGTTACTGCACTATATAACATAGCATTTCATTTCTTCAACCTCATCGCCATCCTCTGCCTGGTCTTGGAACTAATACCATATTTCACAGGTCTTTGTTATGGTAGCACCCACTCCTGGTGCCAATTTATTGATCAGCTTTCTATTGCTGACTAATAGACAATCATAACATCTCGGTGGTAAGCAAACAAACAAAAAAAGCAATTGTTTAGCCTAAGCCTCTAAGTCCTCTGGGCTGCGCTGATCTAGGATGGTTCTGGCTGATGTCTCTGCTGATCTTGGTCATTCCTGCAACTGCAGCTCAGCTGGGCATTGGCTGATCTAGAACAGTCCCAGCGAGGGTGGCTCATCTGGGCCCCTTTGGCTGTCCATGTCTCTTTTTTTTTTTTTTTTAAATTTTAATTTTAATTTTAATTTTTATTTTTTTATTATACTTTAAGTTCTAGGGTACATGTGCATAACGTGCAGGTTTGTTACATATGTATACTTGTGCCATGTTGGTGTGCTGCACCCATCAACTCATCAGCACCCATCAATTCATCATTTATATCAGGTATAACTCCCCAATGCAATCCCTCCCCCCTTTTTTTTTCTTTTTTGAGACGGAGTCTCACTCTGGTCCCCCAGGCTGGAATGCAATGGCACGATCTTGGCTCACCGCAACCTCCGCCTCCTGGGTTCAAGCGATTCTCCTGCCTTAGCCTCCTGAGTAGCTGGGATTACAGATGCCTGCCACCACGCCCAGCTAATTTTTGTATTTTTAGGAGAGACAGGGTTTCACCATGTTGGCCAAGCTGGTCTCGAACTCCTGACTTCAGGCCCACCTCTGCCTCCCGAAGTGCTGGGATTACAGGCTTGAGCCACCGCACCTGGCCAATGGCTGTCCCTGTCTCTTGTCATCCTCCTGGCTAGCCTGGAATGTTCTCATGGTAGCAGAAGAGCAAGTATAAGTGAGCAAGGCCTCTTAAGGCTTAGGCTGGAACATGGCACACCCTCACTGCAGCCTCATCCTATTGGCCAAGCCCGGAGCCAGGAGCAGGGATGTAGGCGGTACTTGCCCCTTTAGTGGGAGGACCTGCAAAATCACACAGCAAGCAGCATGGGTGCAGGGAGGGGTGAAGAACTGAGTTTGATAATGTGCTGCAATAGTCATGATATGTCCGCAGAACCCCGAGTTTCTTTCTAAAGCCTTTTTTCATCCACGGTAGCAACACCCCAACAGCCCTGAGAAATGTCAGGGCCAGGAAGATCATCTCCATCTGACCAGGGAGGCAAACAGACACAGAGAGATTGAGAGAGACAGAGGCAGAGAGTGAGCCAAGAAGGAAAGGAATGGTGTGATGGAGGAGAGGGTCCCTGTGTGGGGACCAAAGAGGGGCTTGGGGAAGGGGAGCTCAGTACCCTCTTCCCTGGCTCAGCACTACAGCGACTGCGGGGCTCCGGGGACTTGGCAAGGGAGCTGGAGGAGCTGGAGGAGGAGCGTGCTGCCTGCCAGGGCTGCCGTGCCCGGCGCCCATGGGAGCTGTTCCAGCATCGGGCCCTGAGGAGACAGGTGACAAGCCTTGTGGTGCTGGGCAGTGCCATGGAGCTCTGCGGGAATGACTTGGTGAGACCCCTGCCCCGCCCCACGCCCTGGGCCCCGGAGGCTTGGTGTTGCAGGCTGCTGGGAGCCATGGGAGGTGGAAGGGAGCCCAGGCCTGAAAGCCATGCTCTCCCAGATGTACGCCTACGCCTCCTCCGTGTTCCAGAAAGCAGGAGTGCCAGAAGCGAAGGTCCAGTATGCCATCATCGGGACTGGGAGCTGCGAGCTGCTCATGGCGATTGTTAGTGTGAGTCTGGAGGGTGCCCTTCCTCCACCAGCCCTTGGGGGAGGGACCCCCAGGTCCTCTGCATTAAACCAGTTTACACTCCAGCTTGTGGTGTTAAAATGCAGTCAGGGGCCGAGTGCAGTGGCTCACACCTGTAATCCCAGCACTTCGGGCTGAGGCGGGTGGATCACGAGGTCAGGAGTTCGAGACCAGCCTGGCCAACATAGTGAAACCTCGTCTCTACTAAAAAATACAAAAAATTAGCCGGACATGGTGGTGGGCACCTGTAATCCCAGCTACTCGGGAGACTGAGGCAAGAGAATCACATGAACCCAGTAGGTAGAGGTTGCAGTGAGCTGAGGTGGTGACATTGCACTCCATCCCAGGCGATAGTGCTGAGGTGGGATCAGGAGTTCGAGACCAACCTGGGCAATACGGTGAAACCTGTCTCTACAAAAAATACAAAAATTAGCCGGGTGTGGTAGTCTTTGCCTGTAGTGCTAGCTACTGGAGAGGCCGAGGTGAGAGGATCACTTGAGCCTAGCAGGTTGAGACTGCAGTAAACCAAGATTATGCCACTGTACTCCAGCCTGGGCTGGACCCAATCAATCAATGCAGTGAGTTAGAGAGCATCTATTGTTTGCGGGTCACTTCCAGCACCATTTTGAGATGCGGAAACTGTCTGAAGTTGGGTGATTGATTGACCAAGTTCCTTTAGGAAATTAATAAAGTCACATTGAAGCAATAAACTACCCCCACCTCCACCACCAGCTTTCTCAGGAGACCCCTTCCCATTGCCTGTCCCATACCTCAGGGACCATGGCTGGGTGCATGGGTCTGCTCTTTCTTCCTTTGAAGTGTGTGGTAGTCGAGAGAATGGGTCGGCGCGTGCTGCTCATCGGTGGGTACAGCCTGATGACCTGCTGGGGAAGCATCTTCACTGTGGCCCTGTGCCTGCAGGTAACTGGGGTGGATGAGGGCTGGAGGGTCCAGGCTGGGCTAACTTCCACCTCACCCCTGCCCCGTCCACGGCAGAGCTCGTTCCCCTGGACACTCTACCTGGCCGTGGCCTGCATCTTTGCCTCCATCCTCAGCTTTGGCATTGGCCCTGGTGAGTGGGCCCAAGGGGCTCTGGGCATCCGTCATCACATAGAAGGAGTGATGGGTGGCTGGGTGCACAGTGGTAGTGTGAATGCAATGTCCCCTGTGGGCCCTCAGAGACCACCTTGTACTGGGGCTTCTGGGAGGGAATGGCAGGAGGAGAGCCCTGAGGGGTCCCCCATACGGACTGGGCCTCGGCTCCCACTTCCATGTCTGGGCTGGGGTAGGGGAGAGGCAGGCAGGGAGCCCTGGCCAGCAGACCCCTGTCCCTGCCCCTCCTTCCAGCCGGAGTGACGGGGATCCTGGCCACAGAGCTGTTTGACCAGATGGCCAGGCCTGCTGCCTGCATGGTCTGCGGGGCGCTCATGTGGATCATGCTCTTCTTGGTCAGCCTGGGATTTCCCTTCGTCATGGTAGGCCTGCCCCTCCCGCTGGGGGCCCTGCCTTAGGCTGTGTCCCTGTCATCCCGAGAACCCCAGCGGGGGGCTTCCATCCAGGGAGACTGAGACTGAAAGGGAGGGGTCTTAGGGGAGCAAAGAGGGGGGCAAATCCCTCCTCACAACCTGTCATGGGCCTTCCGTTTGGGGCTGATGGAGCCACACCAGGTCTTGGGTTCTCTTTTAATCCACAGGAGGCCTTATCCCACTTCCTCTATGTCCCTTTCCTTGGTGTCTGTGCCTGTGGGGCCATCTACACTGGCCTGTTCCTTCCTGAGACCAAAGGCAAGACCCTCCAAGAGATCTCCGAAGAATTACACAGACTCAACTTCCCCAGGCGGGCCCAGGGCCCCACGTGGAAGAGTCCGGAGGTTATCCAGTCGACAGAACTCTAGTCCCAAAGGGGTGACCAGGGGCCAAAGCCAGCTGCTGTCCTGTCCTCTGCTTCCTGCCAGGGCCCTGGTCCTCACTCCCTCCTGCATTCCTTTGTTTAAGGAGTGCTTATTAAGCACCCTTTGTGTGCAGACATGATTCCAGGTGCTTAGCAATCAGTGGTGAGAGTGGTGTTCCAGGCTAAAGGTAATTAACTGACAGAAAATCAGTAACAACATAATTACAGGCTGGTTGTGGCAGCTCATGACTGTAATCCCAGCACTTTGGGAGGCCAAGGTGGGAGGATCAATTGAGGCCAGAGTTTGAAACCAGCCTGGGTAACATAGTGAGACCCCCTATCTCTACAAAAAAATTAAAAAAAAAAATTGAAAAATGAGCTGGGCATGGTGGTATGTGTTAACAGCTCTAGCTACTCAGGAGGCTGAGGCAGCAGGATCACTTGAGTCCAAGAGTTCAAGGTAGCAGTAAACTACAATCACACCACTGCATGCCAGGCTGGGTGACAGAGGGAGACTTCATCTCTTAATGTAATAATTACAGACTCAGGAAATGCAGTGAAAGAAAAATACAGGTTGGCCAGCCGAGGTGGCTGATGCCTGTAATCCCAGCACTTTGGGAGGCCAAGGCAGGAGGATCGCTTTGAGACCAGGAGTTTGAGACCAGCCTGGGCCACATAGTAAGATCCTGTTTCTACCAAAAAATAAAAAAATAAAATAAGTTGGGTGTGGTGGTACATGCCTGTGGTCCCAGCTACTCAGGAGGCTGAAATGGGAGGATCACTTGAGCCTGGGAGGTCGAGGCTGCAATGAATCCTAATTGAGCCACTGCACTCCAGCCTGGACAACAGAAGGAGACCATGTTTCAAAAAAAATAAATACAGGTTGTAGTGGGTATGGATATGCATACCAGGAGGACTGATGTAGTCTGAGAGGGGAGTGATCAGAATTTTCTGAGGAATTGATGTTTTTAATCAACTTTATTGAGGTATAATTTACACATAATCAAATATATCCATTTTAAGTCTATATTTGGTGAGTTTTGAGAAGTGTATACACTTGTGAAATACCACTGCAATCCAGATGGAGCGTTTACCCTGCCCCAAGGCACCCTCATGCCCCTTTGTTATCAATAACCCACCCCAGCCCCAGACCCAGGGAACCACTGACCTGCTTTCTGCCTCAATTAGTCAGATTTGCCTTTTTTTCAGAATCTGAAGTCATTCCATACTGTATGTACACATTTGTGTCTGGCTTGGCTTCAGATACAGATTTTTGAATTCATGCATGTTGTTGCACGTATTAGGAGAGACTCCTTTGTATTGCTGAGTAGTATTCCCCTCTGTGTTTAGACCATGATTTATCCATCAACCTGTTGATGGACATTTTGGCTGTTTCTAATTCTTGGCCATCATGAATAAAACTGCTGTGAATGTTCCTACACAAATCATTGTCTAAACGTATGTTTTTATTTCTTTTGTGTCTTAGTCCGTTGGGCTGCTATAACAAAGAACCATAGCCTGGGAGGCTTATAAACAACAGAAATGTATTTTTCATGGTTTTGGAGGCTGGGAGATCCAAGATCAAGGTGACAGTGGATTCAGTGTCTGCTGAGGGCCCATGTCTTGATTCATAGATGGCAGCGGTCTGCTCACTGTGTCCTCCTAGACATGGCAGAAGGGGCAAGGAAGCTCTCTGGGGTCTCTTATAAGGACACCAATCCCATTCATGCAGGCTCTGCCCTTATGACTTAATCACCTCCCAAGAGGCCCAAAGGCCCTACCTCCAAGTACCATCATATGAGGGATTAGGTTTCAATGTATGGGTAGGTTACCTGGGGAGGACATAAACAGTCAGTCTAGCTTTTTGGGTAAATGAATTGCTGGGCTTAATAATAAATGCATATTTAACTGTATACAAATTGTTTTCAAAAGTGATTGATTATACTATTTCACATTCTCGTTAACAATGTGTGAGAGTTCTGGATACTCCAAATCCTAACCAGCACTTAGTATTGTCAGTCTTTTCAATTTAGCCATTCTAGTGAGTGTGTAGTGGTATCTTGTCATTTAATTGTGGTATTTCCCTGATGACCAATAATGTTAGACATCTTTTCATGTGCTCAATATGGCCATTCGTGGGTTTTCTTTTATGAATAATTTGTTCAAATCTTTTGTCTACTTTTTTTTTTTTTTTTTTTGAGACAGGATTCTCTCTCTGTTGCCCAGGCTGG
>NW_012118788.1:389520-391808 GCF_000951035.1 Colobus angolensis palliatus | reverse complement strand
GGCTCACTGCAGCCTCTGCCTCCTGGGTTGAAGCAATTCTCCTGCCTCAGCCTCCTGAGTAGCTGGGACTACAGGCACACGCCACCACACTGCTAATTTTTTTTGTACTTTTAGTAGAGACGGGGTTTCACTATGTTGGCCAGGATGGTCTTGATCTCCTGAACTCGTGATCCACCCACCTCAGCCTCCCAAAGTGCTGGGATTACAGGCATGAGCCACCTGGCCCAGCCAAGCAGAAATTTTTATTTTGGTAAAGTCTGATTTATCAGTTTTTGGTTTTTGTGCTTCATGCTTTTTGTACCATAAGATATCTTTGCCTATCCCAATGTTGCAAAGATTTTCTTCTAAATGTTGGATAGTTTTAGCTTTTACACTTATGTTGCTGATGATGAATTTCAACTTAATTTTTGTGTATGGTGTGAGGGGTTGAGGTTCCTTTTTTTTTGGAACAGGGTCTCACTGTGTGTTGCCCAAACTGGAGTGCAAGTGACATGATCTCAGCTCACTGCAACCTCCACCTTCCAGACTCAAGCAATCCTCCCACCTCAGCCTCCTGAGTAGCTGGGACTACAGGTGCATGCCACCATGCCTGGCTAATTTTTGTTTTGTTTTATTGTTTTGTAGAGACAGAATTTTGCCATGTTGCTCAGACTGGTCCTGAACTCATGGACTCAAGCCATTTGTTTGCCAAAGTGCTGGGATTACAGGAATGAGTCACAGCACCTGGCCCTTTTTTCTTTTCTTTCTTTTTTTTTGAAATGGCTATCTTGTCGTACCAGCACTGTTTGCTTAAAAACAGCCATCTTTTCTTCATTATTTTACTTTGGTGCCTAAATTAAAAAATCAATGGACTATTGTTGTATAAGAAAGAATTTCACTTTTGTCAGGAAACAGTGACTGTTAAAGAGAAGTAGTGGCAGTGGGTTCTCTGCAGAGAGAAATATGTGGGTCAGGGGATCAGTAGGGGTCTCAGGGAGATGGTGACTCTGAGCTGGCTTCCCAAGGATAGGCTCAGCTGGGAGCCTTTTAAAAGCTAGAGCCTTGGTAGCATGTGCCTGTAGTCCCAGCTACTCAAGAGGCTGAGGTGGGAGGATCGCTGGAACCCAGGAGTTGGAGATTACAGTGAGCTATGATTGCACCAGTGCACTCCACCCTGGGCCACAGAGCAAAGCCTTGTTTCTACCAAAAAAAGAAGAAGAAAAAAAAAAAAACTGGAGCCACTCGGAGGCAGTAGCGTTGCGGGATGGGAATGAAGCCCCCGTGTCCAGTCACTGTGGAGTCCAGGAGGCAGGGGCAGCCCTCCCAGGTACCCTGTGTGTGGTCACTCTGACCCTCCGTGTCCATCCACCCTGATCCTGCATCTGTTGACCTGCTCCCCAGCTTACCTTTGTGCTCCAAATGGCTTCCCTGGCCGCCCTGGCTGCAGACCTCCAATGTAGAGTCATGAGTAAGAATCCATAGACAAGCACCCCTGAGATCCTGGGGTACATGCCACAAGCAGTGCAGGCATCAGGTGACACCCAGGTCCCGGCCTACCTCAGACACACTTGGTGCCCTGGTCCCCAGCCGGAGCCCGGCCCTCTCACTCACCACCCACCCAGCTGGAATTGGCTCTGGCCACTCTGGGAGCACAGGGTGGGGGTTGCAAGTCCCTTATTGCCCAGGGACCCCCTCAGTTAGGGAGAAGAGACAGGATCTCAGGACAGGACCTTGAAGACAAGGAAGGGCAGCGCAGAGAGGGGCGGGAGGGCCAGACTGGGTTTCTAGGGGGTGGTCCAGGGTGGGAGCTGACCTGTCTGCTGAGCCTGCGTTCCAGGTGTGAGCATCGAGGTCTAGCTCATGTAGCTGGAGAGGAGCCACAGCCATGCTCCCCAGCTCCAGCCCACCTCCCCAGACCCCAGACCCAGTGTGGCCTCTCCCTACCTCCCAGAGCATGTGATCAAGCCCCTCAACTAGCCCGAATCCCTCCCTCGTTTGTTAATTACCAGGACCTACATGTCCCAGCTTCCCAGGGCCAGGAGACAGGGCCCAGCCAGCCCATCTGGCAGGCTCGAGTTGACTGCCTGGCCTCCAGGATCCAGGCGGCGCTCACAAGGATCTGGGCTTGCACAGCCTGCCAAGGGCCGCTGTCCATTCTCTTGTATTTGCTCTCATCCTCTCCTTTCTTGGACCCTCTGAGTCTCTGGTTCCCTCTTGGGACCCAGATCACTCTGTGCCTCAGCTGAATCATTTTTCCCTTCAGTTCACACATATCCACCTAGGGTCCACTACATCCAAAGGCTTCCGCC
>NW_012118788.1:359789-389205 GCF_000951035.1 Colobus angolensis palliatus | reverse complement strand
CGAATCCCTCCCTCGTTTGTTAATTACCAGGACCTACATGTCCCAGCTTCCCAGGGCCAGGAGACAGGGCCCAGCCCATCTGGCAGGCTCGAGTTGACTGCCTGGCCGCCAGGATCCAGGCGGCGCTCACAAGGATCTGGGCTTGCACAGCCTGCAAAGGGCCGCTGTCCATTCTCTTGTATTTGCTCTCATCCTCTCCTTTCTTGGACCCTCTGAGTCTCTGGTTCCCTCTTGTTGGGACCCAGATCACTCTGTGCCTCAGCTGAATCATTTTTCCCTTCAGTTCACACATATCCACCTAGGGTCCACTACATCCAAAGGCTTCCGCCTCAGTCCTTGTCCTCAGGCTGTGCCCAGGCTTATGAGGATGGCGGTCGTCCTTACCTTGCAAAAAGAAACAGTCTTCCAGTGACAACAATGTTCAGGGATAACATCTATGGAGGGCTTTCTACATATCAGGACCATTCTGAGTGTCTTCCAAGTGTTAGCTCCTTTAATCCTGGAAAGGACCCCATGAAATTAGCACTTTTATTCCCCCTGTTGTACATATGAGAGACTGAGTAGAAGCCGGAGGCTTGTCCAGCGTCACCCAGCTAACTGGCCAGGAGTAGACCTGGTGACCATGGACCCCAGACCTTGATCACTGTACACGCTGCGTCTGGGGCCTCGCCTGGTATCTGAGGTCCGTGGCACGCTGGTGCTGATCATTCAGAGTGCTCATGGGCAGTGTAGTCTGGAGTCTGTGTGCTTCCTGATCTCCTTGATCTCCATTTTATTGAGGAGGCCTTTAGGCCACTCAAGGGGTCCAGAGTGACCCAGTGGATTAGCAGTGGAGCTGAACTTGAGCCAGTGCTCTTCGAGGCTTGTGTTCTACCCCCACTCTGGTTCATTCTGCAGGTAGCAGGGAATCATTGAAGATTCGAGAGAATCAAACACCTAGAGAGAGATGACTCTGCCCAGGGAACCCAGGCTCCTGTCTGGGTGCACATTCTAGGGCTAGATGGTGACTTCTCAGCTACTCTAGCTTCATAGGTTCATACGTGCATGTGAGCGTGCGTGTGGACACACACACACACGTGCACGCATACACACATGGACACATTCACACCGCTGTCTTTAGAATCAGACCATGAAAATGCTTCCTCAGAGGCCTAGGGGTGAGGAAACTGACAGGTGGGTGGTGCCTCCAGCTGGATGTGCTAGGATGGGGTGGGAGATGAGGTGACCACATGTGGGTGGCAGGGGCTCTGGGGCAGTGAACCTTCTAACTAACAGATCTGGGATGCTGCCATGAGGAGGAAGGGAGTTAGCAACCATGCCTGCCAATGCCTCCTGGAGCATTTGTCCATGGTTTGCAGATAATTATTGTGTCCCTATGGGTCCCAGGTGTATTATTTTTATTGCTCTTATAACAAATCAACACAAACTTTTAGCAGCTTCAAACAACACACATTTATTATCTCCCAGTTTCTGTGGGTCAGTAGTCCAGCATAACGTGACTAGGTCTTCTGCATCAGGACTCGCATGGCTGAAGTCAAGGTATCTGAAGGGACAAGGGAAAAATCCACTTCCAAGTTCAATCTGGTTGTGAGCAAAATTCAGTTCCTTGTGGTTGTACCATGAGGTCTCTGGTTCCCTTCATCTTCAAAGCCAGTAATGGACATCGAGTGCTTTTCTTGCTTCGAATCTGGCACTCTGGCTGGAGAAAATTATCTGCTTTTAAGAGCTCATGTGATTAGATTGGGTGTACCTAGATACTCCATGCTAATCTCCCTATTAGGTCAATAATCCTAATTGCATCTGTGAAGTGCTTTTTGCCAGGTAACATAGCATACTCATAGGTTCCAGGGATTAGTGCTTGTCCTCCTCCTGCTATTCTTTAGTGGGCAGGGGGTCATCTGCCTACCATGGAGGTAAGAGGTCAGGAGGTAGGCATATAGCAATGCCCAAAAAGAGACTGTCCCCACTGGCACGGGGTTTACTGCCTAGACATGCAGTCTTAACTCAGAAATATGGAGATAGCCTTGAAGGACAGGACAGGTGCTGGGCACATGTGGGAATGGACCAAGCCAGGTGCTCCAGGGGCTTTCCCAAGAACTGAGGCTGAGTCAAGAACTGGAGGATGAGTTGGAGACAGATGAGGGAAAATGTGGGCAAGCTGGATTTCAGGACCAACCCCCAACCCTGGAGCCAGGAGCCATGGTACTGAAGGACAGTGTGCCATGACTCACAGAACAAGGGAGGGTTGGCGGAGGCTCACAGGGCCTTGTGACAGTACAATCCCTAGTATCAGAGGAGACTGTTACTGGCATTTAGGCCACCTGGTGCTCATAACACCTCTATGTCAGGTGAACGCTATTGTCATCCCCAAATTACAGATGGGGAAACTGAGCCAAATGTCCATGCTAGTAAGAGGCAAATCATATCACTTCTTTGGGTACCCTTCTAGAAAGATGAGGCTGACTGCCACTGGAAACAGCTGGGGAGGGTACAAGGAGATGACAAGTGGCTCAGAGGCTGTCCTGGCTATAAGAATTAAAGAGGAAAGAAACACGAAGGGTGGCTCAACAGTCAACAAGGACAGGTTTATTTTAGAAAACAAACGAGAGGGGCTTCTGGTCGAGTTAGGTCAGAGCCACACTCTCTCACAAACTAAGGATATTTAAGGGTTTTGGAGGGGGTGCTTATCATAGGTTCCGAATGTTTCTGTGTGAGGGAAAGTTTATTGCGGGGTTGGAATGTCTCTGGTTGGAGGGGAGGCTGTCTCGGGGTTGGCATGTTTCTGGTCAGAGAGGGGTTTATCTTAGGATTGGAATGTTTCCGGTTATGCTGACATTAGCCATTAGGCTGATGTTTTGGGGCTGGATTTAGGTGGCTTTTAATTAAGGGGGAACTTAGAATGGTGGTGTTTGTTCAAGGTGGCAATGCCCCTGCTCCGTCACTGGCCAGGTAAGGCAACCCTTTGTTACAATAACAACCTAAGATTGACAGGGGCTCACTTCCAGGGGGCGCTCAGGTGCTTGCTGGCGAGGCTGCACCTTGTCATTCAGGTTCACAGGCAACAGGTCAACCAGGCCCTGGCTCTTCAGTCTTCTGCCTGGAGTGACTTATGTAATTCTGTTCAGCTTTCACTGGGCACAGGGAGTCATAGCTAAATCTGCTGCCTGGGGCTGGGAAACAGACTCCTCCCTTGAGGAGCAGCAGTCCACCATAGGGAAGTCACAGTGGTCCAGGCCAAAGGCGATGCAGCTAGTGCAGACTAGGCAGTAGTGCGAGGAATGGAGAGAAGTGGGAATAAAGGAATAGTGAAAGGAGGCACATTTCACTGGCAGGTGATCAGATGTAGGAGGACAAGTCATATATCTGGACTTTACAGAGCAGTGGACACTCAGTCGGTTGCTGTCAGCGCCTGGGGCTTAGGGGAGTGCCCCTGGCTGGAGACATGGCATGGAGTGCCATCATTTAGGGAGCCCTGGACACAGGTAAGAGAAGGTGTGACAGCAGGAGGGAAAGAGTCTGGGGCCCAGCTGCAGGAACCAACACCCATAGGCTATTTGTATAAATGGGCCATGAGGCCTCCCAACTGGAGGCTGGCTGGTGCCACGAGGGTCCCACAGGCATGGGTGTCCTTACTATATCATGTGGCCTTCACCGAGACTGGTATATGGATTGCACCTATCAGAGACCAAGGACAGGACCTCCCTGGAAATCTGAGGACCTGGCCTGTGACCCACTTGCCGCCTTGTCCTCTTCCTGCTATGTCATGGCTTATCTTCTTTCACCCATTCATTCATTCATTCATTCATTCAGCAGTATTAAGTCAATGTCTCTTGTATGCTTGGCACCTGCTAGATGGTCCCCGAGTTTACCATTAGTGGAAAAAGACAGTTAAGAAATTCAGCAAGTGCTCTATGAGAGGTCATACACGGTGGACCTGACTAGGGTGTGGCTTCCCTGAGGAGCTGAAGTTGCCCAGAGGCCCAGAGAAGTGGAGCTGCGCACGTTTGAACCACTGAACCTGGTCTCGACCTCACCTCCTTCCCTTAGGTGCCTCCCAGCATCCTATCCTCTTTAAAGAGCAGGGGTTCAGGGAAGTTCCCTGGATGGTGATTCGCAGGGGCAGCTCCCCTCTCACCTGACGCAATGCCTACCCCTCCCCATCTCAAAACACACAAGCTAATGCGTGCGGGGACTGGAGCCCTTCGGGACGCGAGGCCCAAAGACTCAGGACGTACAGGGGCTCAGTGCGTGCAGTGGAATCGACTGGGCTTCACCTCTGGAAGGGCCAGGGGCCATTTTCCGGGTTCACCACCGCACCCCCACTGCCGACACAGCGCCTCCTGGCGACTAACATCGGTGACTTAGTGGAAGGACTAAGAAAGACCCCAAGCGAGGCCGGGACAGGAAGATTTCTAGCGGCCACGTGGAGAACGGTTTGGAACAGTGCGCCGGGCTTAGCGGCGGTTGCTGGAGGAACCGGCAGAGTCGCCCAGGGTCCTGCCCTGCGGAGCGGAGCCCAGGCAGGCGGTGACGTCCCCACTGGAGGCGGAGCCGCAGCCTCGCGGGGGCGGGGCCTGGCTCCGGCGGTGGCGTCACAAAAGGTGGGGCCGCAGTAGTGTCCGAGAAGTCAGGCACGTAGCTCAGCGGCGGCCGCGGCGCGTGCGTTTGTGCTTCTGCGCGGGTGTCCAGGTTCTTCTGCCATCATGCCGATGTTCATCGTAAACACCAACGTGCCCCGAGCCTCCGTGCCGGACGGGTTTCTCTCCGAGCTCACCCAGCAGCTGGCGCAGGCCACCGGCAAGCCCCCCCAGGTTTGCCGGGAGGGGACAGGAAGAGGGGCTGCCGGCCGGACGAGGGGGTCCCGCGCTGGGAGCTGGGGAGGCGACTCCCGAACGGAGCTGGGGGGACGGAGCGGGGGGAGGACGGTGGCTCGGGCCCTAAGTGGACGCTTAGGGCTCGGCGAGGTCGCTAGGGCGGGCTGACCGCGCCCCTTCTTGCAGTACATCGCGGTGCACGTGGTCCCGGACCAGCTCATGGCCTTCGGAGGCTCTAGCGAGCCTTGCGCGCTCTGCAGCCTGCACAGCATCGGCAAGATCGGCGGCGCGCAGAACCGCTCCTACAGCAAGCTGCTGTGCGGCCTGCTGGCCGAGCGCCTGCGCATCAGCCGGGACAGGGTCTACAACTATTACGACATGAACGCGGCCAACGTGGGCTGGAACAACTCCACCTTCGCCTAAGAGCCGGAGGGCCCCACGCGGTCTGCGCTGGCTCGACCCGGGAACCCGCCACACGCAGTGTTCTAGGCTCCCCCACCCCAACCTTCTGGGGAAATAAAACGGTTTAGAGACTAGGAGTGCCTCGGTGTTCCTTGGTTTGCGGGAGGAATTGGTGCAGAGCCGGGATATTGGGGAGCGAGGCCGGGAACGGTGTTGGGGGCGGGCGTCAGGGCCGAGTTGCTCCCCTCGGAACCTGTTCGGGAGCCCTTTTGTCCAGCCTTTCCCTCCTACGCTCCCAACAGAGAAGCCCCAGTGTCTTTCCATTCTGTGGCCTATGAAGGGATGAGGAGAAGTTGGCACCCTGCCCTGGGCTGCAGCCTCGGGATCTAAGGCGCTTTGCCCACCCGAATCTGTTCCACCTAGGGCCACCGCGTGGGGTGCTTGAGGTGAGCCCACTACGGAAGAGGGGGAGGAGGAGTTGGAGTTGAGAGTCCAAGGTGTTCTAGGCCTAGACCTTTCTCTCAGCCCCACCTTCCCCAGCCTTCTTGATGGGCAGAGGATAGCCAGAAGACAAAGATCCCACCCAGAGCCACTCACCGCCATCTGCTTTGTTAGGTGCCTTAAATAGAGTTTTCAGGCGGGTGGGTGGGGGAGGTGCTGAGTTCTTGGTTCTACCGTTCCGTCCACCCCTGAGCCCTATGCCTGGATTCTGCTCCCTTCAGCCACCCAAGCCCCCACCACAACAGTTCCCTGAGGAAATTGGGCGTGGGGTTTCCACTGGGACCGTTCGTGTTCTGTGGTGCCACAGACATGTCTGTAAAGCCTTCAGTTATGTTTGGGCGCGGTGGCACACGCCTGTGATCCCAGCACTTTGGGAGGTCGAGGTGAGTGGAGTGTGACTCCTCTGCTTCTCTTAGTCTCCAGTCAGGTCTCCTGTCAGGTCTCCTCCCCAGTCCCATGTTCACTCGGTCATCCCGCCCAGCACCGGACAGCAAGATCTCCTTCCAGAAGAGCAGTGGGGCTGGGTGGGGTGAAGATTAGAAAGAGGAAGGAGAATAGAAGCTCCAGGGATCCTGGAAGGGTGGCACCCATCTTGGGGTGGGGTACCCCTTCCATAAAGGTCTCTAAAGCAAGGGCCTTCTTAGCTTACTGCCTGCCAGCTGAGGGCCCCAGTGTCACTTCAGTCTCATTGTTAACTCAGTGAGAGGGTGGTGGAACCCCTTGTCTGCCTCCCAGCTGGGGGAGGCATGGGGGGCATGGCATGGCTCCAGCTGTAGACAAAGGTCTCACTCCTCTCAGCCTGGCTTTCGGGCTTGAGGTTTCCTTCTTGGATCCGAGTACCTGCGGTGTAACAGGCACCCTCCTTGGCCCTGGCCTTTGTCACATCCCCTCAGCTCCTGGGTGCCCCCAGCCCCAGCCTCCCAAGGCCTGAGGCAGAGCTTTGCCCAGGACCCCCAGTTCCCCCAACAAGCTCTTTCTGCCTGGGGCCCCACACCCCACTAAGCCCTGGCTGGCCCCCTGGCCCCCACCCCACCTCAGCAGTCTTCACTGTCAGCTGTGCCACGGATGGGGAGAGCAGGGGCGCAGGGCTCCATGAGCATCTAATTCAACTCCCTCATTTCACAGATGAGGACACTGACCCCAGGATCCAGGGCATGGCAGTACACTCAATGCCATGCCCCCTGCAAGGGCCCTGTGGTCTCACATGAGCAAGTTGGACTCTTGAGGGCTGAGGAGGTGGGCAGGGCAGGCTGGGCACCTGCTGTGTGAGGGCAGGAGGGTTAATGGGAGAGCCGCCCTCCAAAAACAGGTGAGTGTCTAAGGTTCTGTGGCCCCCTGGGGGCATCCACAAGGTCATGGCTCCTTGGACTGCAGGAACAAAGTGGGTGTCTGTGGGTCGGGGACCTATCCACTCGCCTGCTGAAAGTGCTCCTAAGTCCCCTGGGACTAACAACCGGCCTGCTGCTGGGGAGGGCGGCTGCTACATCCTACCTTCAAGCCACACCTGCCCCCGTCGACCCTCATGCCATGGCCAGCTCCATTTCCTCCAAAGCACAGGCTCCACTGCCTGCCAGGTGGTGGGTCTCTCCCTCAAACCCCCGTTTGACTGCCCCAGAACCTGCAGGGTCAGCCTTGCAAATGCATTTCCAAGTAACACCACAAACCTCGAGGTACAGGACAGACAGGTGTGGGGCCCATCATGCTGCCTGTTCTCCATCACTCTGGTGGTACCATGTCATCTGCTGAGAAAGACTCCTGGCCTACAGGGTGACCCTCACTCTCCTCAGGGCCACTGTTTGCAACAGACGGACAGCCTGGCAGGCCTTGAACCTCATTTTATAGGTTCAAGGCCTGTCCCCATCTGTCCACTATAAGCCTCACACATACCATTCTTCCGGGATACCCTCCCTGAGGCCACCTGGTCAATGCCCACAGGCCCCTTTGCTTCAGCCTAGGTCCTGTTAGCCGAGGTTTCCCTTTCTGGGTGTGTCTCCTGCACATAGCTCCACCCAGTTCTGTCATCCGTTGGGCTTCTGGCCCCAGGGCCCCCCTTGGTACTTGTCCATTCTGGAGAGTCCAGCAATGTAGGCTTTTCCCAAGACTTCCCACCCTGCACGGCTGCCACCTCATCCCCTCCAGGAACGTCTTCGTTGCAGACACTCCCTCCCCACCACCCCTCACTGCCAGCCTCCATTCAGACCCCACTCCCTTCTGGGAGCTCGATTCCAGCAAGATCAGGATCAAGCCCCCACTCTGCTCCTTCTCCGGGCCTCAGTTTTCCCCATCTGTGAAATGAAGGGATTCATCAGAAGTCCTTCCCACATACTCAATCATGTAGGCATGACAGGGACATCTTACATCCTCAGAGGCACGATTAATCCAAGGAACGCCATGGGAGGGGAGGAGAGAGCAGGTGGCCTGTGCCTGCACTCAGGTCTTGATAAATTGTGAAATCTCTCCCTTACCCCTTCCTCAGAGGGCACTATTATTCCTGATGTGCCAGCCTTGATGGCAGTGGATAGGGAGGCAGGGACAGAGACAATGAGGAAGTGTGGTCAGGTATCTACTTAGAAGTCTCCAGATGGAGCTGGAAAGTGCTAGGAGGCCAGTGAGGCCAGTCTGTGCAGCAAGGCAAGCTGGAGCGGTATCCTGCTGGGATGCAACTGAAATGCATTCACTGGGAGCTGCTCCCCTACCAGCTCCACACTGAAGGGCTGGGTCTACCACTCACAGGAACTAGCAGGGCAGGCAATGAGATAACCCTACAACCTCTTATGCAGTAGATAAGATTAATGCAAGGCCAACCCTCATATCAGTGGTTTTTCAGTTACCTGGACAAGTACTGAGGGAGGGGCCCCTAGGGCCACCAGCCCAAAGACCACAGAACTGGGTGGAGCTCTCTCTGTGCAGGAGACACACACAGAGATCAGCTGATCCCTGGAACTTGGGATATTTCCAGGATTTCTGGGCCACCGACACTGTGTTTCTATAAAGCCCTCTTTGGCCATCTCAGTTCCTTTCCAGGCTGAGCAGTGAAAGCCAAGTCTTAGCTCTCCAGGCCTGGGCCTCCCTGAGTAATTTCCAGGACAATGTGGGGGACAATGTCAACCCACCAGCCAACTGCCCAGATTTCCCCTCCTGGTGAGTGAGGCCAAGCCACTTCATTTCTGTGTTTGAAGCCCATGTAAAAGAGACAGAGATTGTCAGTTTCAGAAACTGACTGTCCCTTCAGTCCTGGAACCTCAGGCCTCATCTGGTGACCAGGGGGTCTCAACTCACAGTTTAGCTCTCAAAACAGCCAGATAGAGCACTGAATTGAAAGGCTACAAATGAGAAGCTTCATCCCCCATGTCGTCCCCCCCGCCACAGTGACTTGGCTTCTTGCGTACCTAGCTCTCTTCTCAGTTTAATAGGTAATAGATTTACATAGCTCAAATTCAAAGCATGCCAAGGGGCCCCAGAGAGAAGGCTCCCTCCTGTTGCCTTCCTCCACAGGGTAATCCTCTCTCAAATTCACCAGATCACTGCATCCAGACAAGGAGACGCTGGATGTCTGGGTCATCATGGTTGCTTTCTTACCCCTCCCTAATTCCTTCCCAAACATAGCTACATCCCTTCCACTGTTACATAATCCTCCAATTTTAGTCAGTCAGGGAGATGGATTCAAGACTTATCTCCCATTCTCCTTGACTGCAGCACCCGAATAAAGCCCTTCTTCCTGGCAGTGATTGGCTGTGCAGCAAGCAATGGGACCTAGATGAAACCCCTGGTGTTTCGGTAACACATTCAAACTGCGGAACAGATTAACCCCGGCTCTCTAGAATTTGTTTTCTGAAGAAGAAACAAACAAAGCAATAATGTCTTATAAAAAGACATGAGTAACCCTAAGCCTGTAAACCCCATCCATCTGTAGGGCACCCCATCTTACAGCAAAGCATGAGTGACAGCTGTGTGCTGAGAAGAATCTGAAAAGTAGCCATGCTTCCGAGAATGTCTCCCTCATAACATGATGGGATGAGTCCTTAGTGAATTGCCAACCAAAACAAGAAATACAGTTGCTAAAAAGAAGTTTCCTCCTTTAGAATCCTTGTACTATCATATCAAAATATTGAGAAGGAGCATCTCTTAATTGACAGTAAGGATGCTGATGACTATTAGTGAATAAAAAGCCAGAAGAAGACATGAAGGACAAGAACTTATACACATTTAACATTTCGGCCAGGTCAAGTAACTACAATAACCTATATACAAGACAAACAAGACAAAGTATATTTAGAATACATGCGATGAGTACTAATGCAGAAATGGACATTTCTCAGAATAAGATATGACTTTACAGATACCATACAGAGAATATGATTTCATGCAGATGGAGAAGATGTGGGGGTTGTAGGGGAGCAATAGAAAATATATTTCCTGGCTGGGTGCAGTAGCTCACGTCTATAATCCCAGCACTTTGGGACGCCAAGGCCAGGAGTTCAAGACCAGCCTGAGCAACATAGTGAGACCCTGGTCTATATAAAATATTTTTTAAAAAGTTTCCTGTACCTAGAAACAAATCCAAGATGTACTCTACAGAGAACGTTTACAGAGAAAACTAACACCCTGGAGGTTATTGGGGAACTAAATAAATGAAGAGACTGACCATGTCTCTGCATTGGGAACAGGCCCCCCAAAACTGGCCATAAACAAAATCTCTGCAGCACACTGTGACATGTTCATGATGGTCATAATGCCCATGCTGGAAGGTTATGGGTTTACCAGAATGAGGGCAAGGAACACCTGGCCCACCCAGGGCAGAAAACTACTTAAAGGCGTTCTTAAACCACAAACAATAGCATGCGCGATCTGTGCCTTAAGGATATGCTCCTGCTGCAGATAACTGGCCCAACCCATCCCTTTATTTCGGCCCATCCCTTCATTTCCCATAAGGGATACTTTTAGTTAATCCAATATCTATAGAAACAATACTAATTAATGATTGGCTTCCTGTTAATAAATACGTGGGTAAATCTCTGTTTGGGGCTCTCAGCTCTGAAGGCTGTGAGACCCCTGATTTCCCACTTCACACCTCTGTTTTTTTTTATGTGTGTGTGTGTCTTTAATTCCTCTAGTGGCTGCTGGATTAGGGTCTCCCCTACCGACTGAGGTGGTCTTGGCATCTCTGTACTGGAGGCAATATTGTGCTGGTAACAGTTCTGTCTGGTTGATGATTCAGCACAGTCCCAATCGAAATTCCAACAGATTTTTCTGTGGAAACTGACAATCTAATTCTAACATTTATATGAGACTCTAAATGACCAAGAAGAGTCAAAACATTTTCTTGAAGGAGGCAAGGTGTGAGGACTTGCTTTCTCAATATCAAGACACATTATCAAGTTATACAATTAAGGCAAAGTGGAATCAGAACATAGCAGACAACAGACCAATGGAAAAAAGAGTAATCCAGAAACAGACCTCTCCACACACATGGACACAATATCATACTGGGGGAGCATTGAAATTCACGTGAAAAGAAGAACTCATTCAACTAGGGGTGCCAGGCAGCTGGCTACCATGTAAGAAGAAAGATCAAACTGGACTCCTATTTAACTCCCACACAAAAGTCAATTCTACATAGATTAGAGCCATAAAGAAAAGGCCACAAAGATCTTAAAAGATGATGTAGAAGAATATCATCTTTATGATTTAAGTAAGATAAAATGAGTACATGCAATAAGGAAAGATTGACACACTGATACACTGTAAGAATAAAAGACATGGTACAGTTTCTGCAACTGGTCTTAATGCAAGTGAGCCCCCCAACTGGGGCTCAGCCTGAGAGTGTTCTTGGCTTTGCACAGGAAATAATTTGTGACCCAACAGAAAAAAATGAAAGCAAAGCAAGTTTATTAGAGCATCAGAGTACAGAAAAGTGGGTTTCATAGAGCATCCATACAGATGGATGGGGTTTAGAGGGCTACCCCACAGGCAGAGCAGCACTCCTGGACTACCAGCTATCTATATGTATAGCTACTTCTTAATTATATGCTAAATAAGGGGCAGGTTATTCATGAATTTTCTAGAAAAGGGATCCGGAGTTCCTGGAACTGAGGGTTCCTCTTCCTTTTAAACCACATAAGATAACTTTCGGGTATTGCCATGGCGTGTGTAAACTGTCATGCTGCTGGTGGGAATGTCTTTTAGCATGCATTATCACTAGCATATAATGAGCAGTGAGGGCAACCAGAGGTCACTTTTGTCACCATCTTGGTTTCAGCTGATTTCTTCACTGCATCCTGTTCTGAACAGATTCTGTTTTGATCAGCGGGGTCATGACCAAGGTCTTGACCAGTGCTTGGAAAACAAGTTCTGCTGATCTCCTACCTCAACATTACATTATTAGGAAACCCTATTAAAAAAATGAGCAAAGGACTTTAGAAGCCACTTCACAAAACAGAATATCCAATGGAAAACTTGTTCATCCTCAGTAGAAATCAGGGAAATAGAACCACCATGACACACCACTACCAACCCCATCAGCCGTAACTAACGTGTCCACAATCCCACTCCTCGGTATATCTATCCTGGAGAAACTTGTATCTGGAAGCAACCCAATGTCCATCAAGAATTGAATAGATAAATTATGCTTGTTCATTCATGGAATTATTCAACAGCAGTGAAATGAACAAGCTATAGGTACAACTATCACCACAGACAAATCTCAAACACATTGAGCAAAAGCCACAAGATGCATATAATGCAGTTCCATTTATATGAAGTTTGAAAACAAGAAGCCCCAAATTGTATTGTTCAGAGGACGATGTGTAGGTCGGAAAATTGTGAAGAAAGCCAGGAAAACGGTTTCTATCACAGTCAGGACAGCAGTCCCACCGACCAGGGGCATTTGGGAGGTGACAGGGTGCTACAGTATTTTTCTGTTCTTACAAGTATCTATGTATATTTATTAAACCTTATGCATTTTCCATATCTCATATTCCCTGATACAAAAGTTAACATGCACAGTAGAAGGGAGTGAAGAGGAAGTGAAGAGCACCACCACCAGGCCGACTGTTGGGTACCGTGCCATGCAGAGGCACTGCCCAACTGCCCCATCCCTCTAAGACCTTGCCAGACACTGGCCCATATGGAGGGCTGTTCCCACTTTGTTGGCCTCTTCCCCAGCCCACCCCCAGCCTCCCTGAGCTTCCCACCACTGTTTCTCCTGGGATTGGGGGCCTTTCCTCCTCACCTCGTTTCCCCATGAGGTGCTTATGTCCCTAAACAAGCACCACCTTAGCACCCCCCGTCTAGCTCAGCCTTTCGGGGCCCTGCTTTGCTGTGTACTCCCTGCCTTCTGGCAAGTGCTGTGACCCTCACAACTGTGGCGGAGGCCCCAGGATTGGAATGGGAAGAAAGGCGTGTTTTATTTAAGCCCCCTTAAATCCAGCAGAGGCTTTGAGCTTTGAGTCCTCAAGTAACCACATAAAAGTCTTGAGGCTTTGGGATGCCTGGTGTGTGCACTGGGACTTCACGGGGACCACGCTGGCTTCTGGCCTTGGCAGTTTCCCACAGTGCTTTGGAGCCACGAGCTGATCCTTATGGTCTTAGGGTTGGCTTTTAACTAGTGGCCCAGGCCGGAGGTTCCACCTTGCTGATATAAATAAGGTCCATGTGGGGGTATGACCTTGGCAACTCAGGACAGTGCTCTGGGGACGGTCACGGCTCAGAGCCATGTGCTCCGACTACCGCACGGGCCTCCTATTAATCCAGAGACATGCAAAGGAGGCTACAGAAGAGTCCCAACCTCTGAGGCACGAATGGAGGAGGGCAGGCCCAGGCTTGCTGCCTTTCCTGTGTTCTCAGCCAGGTCTGAGATCACCACTTCCAACTGCGAAGGCAGCAAGGGGCCGATGCACCCTGGTATGACTCTTGTACCACCCACAGTGGAGTTGTGCCAGATGAGCTGCCCCCAAAGCCTCCTGCCAGAACAGGGACTGGGGAGGGTCCCTCCTGAACCCACGAAGCACATCCCTAGGCCTGCTGAGTTCGTCCCCTTGTGCGGCTCAGCTTTGCTGTGGATTTGTGCCTTATGTACATTTTGTTTTTTCTTTTTGGAGACAGGGTCTCACTCTGTTGACCATGCTACAATGCAGTGGTGCAATCAAGCTCACAGTAACCTTGAACTCCTGGGCTGAAGTCGTCTTCCCGCTTCAGCTTCTTGAGTGACTGAGACTACAGTTTTGTACCACCATGCCCAGCTAATTATATTTTTATTTTTGTAGAGACAGGATCTCACTAGGTTCCCCAGGCTGGCCTCAAGTGATCCTCCCGCCTTGGCATCCCAGAATATTACAGGGATCACAGAGATGAGCCACCGTGCCCAGCTATTACATACATTTTGACCCAGGAGTTGGGAGACTAAAGTCATGGCTTTGCCCACAGAATGGCAAGAGTTTGTTAATGGACAACAGCATTAAAGGGAATCAGAGCCCTTCAGAGAATATGCTATTTTCTTGGGTTGAGATAGAGAAACAATGAAATCAATACACATCTAAAGTTAGCAAGGGCCATCCAAATGGCTTTTGCTGAGAACCGCCTGTCCCAGGGAATTGGATTTACTTAGGAGATCCAGAAGGAACTGGAATGGTTTGAAACACATACCACAGTCTTACCCTTAGAAGGGCAGCAGTGGTGTCAGGAGGCAGGTTGGGCAGAGATGAGGGATCATGGGACCCTGGAGTGGGCCAGACCAACTTAGGGGACAGGAAAGCTCCCTGATGTGAAGGGAGGGCAGACGTTGGGAACAGATAGGGTCACCACCAGGGAACCAGGTGACCCAGAACACTCTTGAGGGGTGGCCATTCAATGCTGCAGACAGTGAGTGACTCTGTAAGAACCAGAAGCCATTCCATGAGCCAGGGCAGCCCTCAGAGGCTGTAGGGAATTTGGACAAATTAAAGGACAGAAGATCAGCATCAAACATTGAAAATATTTTGGGTACACTTGGGGAAAGTGCAGTTACTGTGGGTGGGTGCCTGGGGTTGTTCAGTGATTTGTTTTTCTAAGACCAGCCGGAGCGAGCACAAAAGAACCAGTGGGTAGGCAAGTGTAGGAACAAAACTGCAAGTTTATTTTGGTCACCTAAGGTGTGGGGAAGAGGTCTGTTGGCCTCCGGCAAAGAAGGCCGGCACAGTCCCCCCGGTGGGGCTCTCGGACGGAGTTCCCACAGTCCTGACATCCCGACAGGAGTGGGGCTGTGAGAAGGCCGCGTGGCTCACTGGCGGAGAGCGGCTTTTCTAGGAGTGGGAGGGCAATAGGTGGGGCACGGGCGTGTCAGGGGGCGTTCCGCAGGTGCCACCAGGTAAATCTTGGTCTCTTTGGATTGACGTCACCTGGGGCATGCCCGGTTGGTCTGCACCCTCCCTGGGCGCTGGCTGCAATTTCACGCGCGAGGGAAGAGCTGGTGGTGAAGAAGAACCCGGAAGTGCACCATCTTGCCTCCGTTCGGCCAAACACTCAGGTCCTAAGGGAATGCATTTTTTAAATGTAGGGATTAGGTGGCAAGGAGGGTTCAGTGGAGTCCTCCCTGAGGAGAGCACAGCCAGTCAGGAGAGAGGGGCTGACGGCAGGGAGGCTGATGGCCACGGCCGCCATCTCTTGGGTGCAGCCGTGAGACTGTTTCAACAGCAATTCTTGTGGCAAACCTGGGATTGCCTGGTTTTGCTTTCTGTTGCCAGGGGAGACCCCCAAGTGATAAAATCTAGAGGAATATGTCAGAAAAAGTAAATATATGGGCCAGAAAGCAAAGAGAAAGTAAAAGGAGGGAAGGCACTGGGGTTGAACACAAATGACTACCCCTGGTGTGAAGACGGCCAGCAGCCAGCAAAACTACCATGACCCCAGCTGAGCCATGCTGGGGATACGAGCCAGCAGTCGCGTGAGGAAGCACAGCTGTGGACATCTGTCCCTAGCTGCTGACAACTGTGCTGCAGTGTCCCGAGCCGTGAGGCCCGGAAATTGCCGCGGCTTCTGTTGCTTAAGCTCCCTATCATCAGAGACAAGATGGCGTATTTCCGGGTTCTTCATTAACAACTTTTCCCGCGCGCGCCAAAACTTTTCCCGCGCCCGCCAACCTTTTTCGCGCCCAGGAAGATATGCAGCCTACAGCAGGTGCAATTCTGTGCCCGGGAAAAATACCAATTAATGGCTCATGCGCGATTGTAATTTGAGAAAACCCAGCCCCCTCGTTACCGCCCTGGCCCAACCTCTTCCCCTGCCAGCCTATATAAGGCATTGCACTGCCACCATTAAACGAGACTTGATCAGGCTATTTGTCTTGTCTCCATTTCTTGTGTTTTCTTGTCTCCTCCATTCCCATTCCCCCTTTCAGGGTCCATTCGACTGTCCTGCAGGTCGAGACACTGCAGAAACTGTGCTGCTTAGGGCTGGGAACATCCCCAGTGGAGGACAGCTAGTGTCCTGAGAGCCAGTGGGACATAACCACTGCTCCCTGGTGCTCAGCTCAGCAACCTGCCGGGCTGCGCTCCACTGACTGGGGCAGGATCTCTTAGGGCTGAAGACACCCATGCAATGGGCACACAGAGAGAAATGGAAATGATGAGATTTCACACATATGAAAGGGAAGGTGGTGTTATAAATAAGACCCAGGCAGGTGATGACTGCTTGTACAGAGACGCTCAGGGAGGAGGATAGCAGAAGTTGCTTCCTGCTCCACCACAGTGGGGTCACCAGGGCTAATGCTAACCCTCCACCTGGTCAGCTATGCTGTGGGGTCTAGGGTTTGTCTTCCCTGTCTACTCTCTTTCCATCAGCTGCCAGGGCATTCCTGCTGGAGTACTACGGTAGCAGGAAGAGAGGGCTACATGGGGCTGGGTCCGGGATCCTGGAGACATCTCATGGCCTGCACGCTGCTCTAAGGACTTCCCTGTGGTTGGCGAGCAGGAAGCTGAGGCTATCACCATCTGCTCATTCCTAGTAACCCTGAGTCTTTTAAAACTGGAGCACATGGCAGGCCAGTGAAAATGCTGAGATGTGGAGAGAAGGATCTCACTTTCCAGGAGACACCCAGCCCTCCCGTGCCCACGGGCCACTTTGCTCACTGGGTGAGCACAGAGCCTTGGAGAGGAGGTTAACACCACTGGGCTCTGATGGGCCCCTGGGCTCTCTTTGAATGCTTTGGGCTTGAATCCTTTGACCTTAAGACTTTTTTTTTTGTTTCCCCTTTGGACTTTAACCTAAAAGGACAAGAGAACTTAATTTTTTGAGTTGAATTTGACCCTAGGGAATTTATGAAAGACAGTTCTAAGGTTGACTTTTTATCTAGGTATCTGGCATTTTATATATTTGCAGAACCTCTGACTCCAATTTGAACTTTGAGGTTGGATCTAATTTAGGATGGGAAAGTAGGAAGAGTAGTAAAATAATTTGTAGTCTGGGGTCCAAGTTGCCCTTGGAATCCAATAGCATGTAGTCTGGGGTCCAAGTTGCCCTTGGAATCCAATAGCATTGAATGATGACTCATTCCAAGTCCTAGGTGGGGGGAATCTATGCTGCCCCAGGTCTCCAGCGGGGAGTGGATAACACAGGGGCAACTGGGCTTAGCAAGTAGCAGCAATATCGCTGACCCCTGAGTTCAGGAGCAGGGGGCAGTTTCAATTCAGCTCCCCGGGTCTTCCCTTGGGATTTGGCCACTTTGCCATGTGGGTATCCTGTGGTGCCCTCTAATCTGGGTTGAAGCAGAGCAGCCTGCCCAACTTGTGAAGGTCTCTCTCCACCAACCCAGACCCCTAGGAACTCCCAACTGGCTGCTGATACCAGACTTCCTGCCTCCTTCTGGGCCCTAAAGAAGTAGTGTCCTATGTGATCCCCACCCCACTCTGGGACTCCTCCTTTTTATCCCCAATGCTACAGTCTGCCTCGGTATCACTCCCAGTTTCCACAGGCCTGTCCCAGAACCCCTTACACCTATTTTTTCTTCTGGAAATGAACCCTGAACTATCATTTTAAGTAATTTTTTTTTAAAGGACCCACTCTGTCCACATTGCAACAGGCAGAATATGTTCTGATAGTGGAGGCCATGGGGAGCGGAAGAGGGAAGAGGAGAGCTTACACCCACTGTCCATGCTGTGAGCCTGCGGTCCCCTGCTGCTGGGGCCTCTGCAGGGAGTTGGTGAGCCTGATCCCTGGGCCTAGAGACTGAAGTGAGACTTTGGCTTTGCAGTCCCTTGCTGAGTCAGACCCCTTGCTGATCCCTGCCTGGTGGTCTCCCAAAGCCCCCATTGCAGCCCCTGCTGAGCATCCTCCTGCATGCAAGTTCCAACCTTGGGGGACCCTTCTCCTGGTACCCCCAGCCTCAGCTGGTTCTCTTCCCTGAAGGCCCTTGGAGGGGTAGGCTGGGCTACCCCAGCAGCAGGGAACTGGCTGCATCAGCAACTCAGTTTTCCAGGCGCAGGTTCTAGGGTACCCACATGTTGAGCTCAGTCCCTCCGACACCCAAGCCAGGACTCTCTGACGGCACCTGCTTCGGTCAGGGTGTGGGAGGTTGGCTTGGGCAGGACTCTTCCTCCTAAGGCAGGGTCAGTGTTGAGTAAAGGCCAGGGCCATTTCCCCAAACAGGCAAGGCAGGGCCCAGGCCTAGGTCCAGGGCCTCTGAGTTCACATCCCCGCTTTGGATGTGGGTCATGAGCAGTTTCTGTGTAAGTGGCCTTTTACACTTTCCCAAGCAATTTCCCCAGATGTTACCTCATGTTATCCTCATGAGGACCACCCTGTGAGGTAGGAATTAGCAGCCCTGCTTTAAAGGGGAAACTGAGATAAGGTATGAGGCTTTCCTGGCAGGGCCAGCCTCTGGCACGGCAACAGGGGGACAGTGAGGATGGCCCGATCTGGGTGCCCCTCCACACTGCCCTCCCTTCCAAGCTACAGTCTTTTATTCCAATTCTTCTACTCTTTTTCTCTCGTTTCCCCTCCCCTACTGCCATGTTTTTTATGCTTGTGGACGTCTTATGTAAGAGTGTTCAATAGCTCCTCCCAACAGTCTTAGAAGGCAGTGTAAAGGTGACCAGACACGGAACCCCGAGAGTTCATTCAGGGTTCCCAAAGGCATGTATAGGATCCAACGTGTTTTTTCTGCCTCCCACTCTGCCCCCTTTCAAGAAGTGCACCTGTGGTTCAAAGTTCAGCTTTGAGTGCCCATGCATGTGCAGCATAGGACAGGGCAGGCTAGAGCCCTGCTAAGGGCCCGAGAATCTCATTCCACCCAGAGGAGGGTTCTTTTAGGGGGTGGGTACAAATCACAGAACCTCCCCACTGTATGTATCAAGAAGGGGGTGACATGGGACGTGTTGGGGGGAAGAGCAAGCTGCAGCCGGTGCAGCTGCAATTATTCAGAGCAGAGGTGGCTTCACAGACAACATGAAGCTTAACCCTCAGGGGTCCTCTTTGCCTTGGGAGGAGCCCTATCAACGCTTTTGTCATGTGCCTTTGGAAAATATGTAGAAGCCATTTTTACAAGTTGGTTGCGGCCCACTGTCTCGTTTCAGTTCATATTCTCCCTCATGCATCTGTCCTGTTGGAATGGCTGTGGCTATTTTGGATATGGCTAAGGGATAAGGTAAAATTGGGGATCACTTTGTGTGTGTTTAAGTGGGATGGATTTCTGGGTTTTGAAGTCACTTCTGTATCTACTAAAAATTGCTATAGTTATTTTTGTGCATAAATTACTTCTGGCTGATGCAGGCAAACCCCTATATAGGGACTCAGGCCGGGAGGGTTTTTGGCTTTGCTCAGGAAAGAATTCAAGAGTGAGCTAACAGACAAAACTGAAAGCAAAGTAAGCTTATTAAATCAACACTGTACAGCAAAATGGCTGCTCCATAGACAGAGTAGCACTCCAGGATCGCTGGCTAGCTATATTTATTCCCACTGTTAATTATATGCTACATAAGGGGCAGCTTATTCATAAACTTTCTGGAAAAGTAACAGGAAGTTGCTGGAACCATATAAGGTAATTCCTGGGTTATTGCCATGGGATCATTTGTAAACTGTCATGGCCCTGGCGGGAGTATTTTATGCAAATGCATTATAATTCCTAATCGGAGCTGGTTTTGGCCGTTATTTGTTATTGTTATGTTCTGTTTTGATCAGCAGAGTTTTGACAGGTGCTTGGAAAAGTCCTGCTCATCTCCTACCTGACAGGGACATGCCTACTGCCAAAGGAGAGACAGAATTATCTCTCTATTCTCTCCATAGAAAATATTACAAAATCACTGTCACACGAAAATGTGATCAGAGTCTGCAGCCAAAAAATATGGGGGGGGACAGAGTATTTTAAAGGCGCAGATGTGTCTGTCACTTAGTAAAAATGTCAGAATGTTTTTATCCTGGAGTTTGTGGTGTTTGTCGGCTTTTCAAAATTTGTCGTTCTTTAATCTAAATAATCACTTTATAGAGAAAAAAAATTACTCATCAGTGTTGATGATGCCCTGGTTTTCTGTTCAGCTTTGTTTTCCAATCAACTCTTCACCCAAGACTCAATCCTCCACCCTCCAACACTTCGCTCAAGACTCAATCCTCCCCTCCCAGTGCTTACTGATCAGCCTCTTATCAGTTATTAACGGGACCTCAAACATTCTCTATGGCTCTGTTCTCATGCCATGCAATCGCAGGAACTGAAGACCCCACTTAATGCATTTAAAGTATAATGTGACCCAATCGCTTCTTTTTTTTTTTTTTGTGTTGAGACGGAGTCTCGCTTTGTCACCCAGGCTGGAGTGCAGTGGCCGGATCTCAGCTCACTGCAAGCTCTGCCTCCCGGGTTCACGCCATTCTCCTGCCTCAGCCTCCCGGGATTACAGGCGCCCGCCACCTTGCCCGGCTAGTTTTTTGTATTTTTTTGTAGAGACGGGGTTTCACCGTGTTACCCAGGATGGTCTCGATCTCCTGACCTCGTGATCCGCCCGTCTCGGCCTCCCAAAGCGCTGGGATTACAGGCTTGAGCCACCGCGCCCGGCCTGACCCAATCATTTCTTTATCCTAAGCTTATTGATTCCTATAAGAATCATCATCCTCAAGTTGCACACAAGGAAACTGAGGCCAAAGCCAATGCTAAGGCTGATGGAAGTGACAGATGTTGAAGATGACACAGCATGATATGAGGGATGAGGTCAAGGCTATTGATGAGGTCAAGACAGCTGCTGTGCTTTGTCCCAAGGCCATTCCAGTTGGTGACAAAATAACTGTAACAGATTCCTGACCAGGGCTTCTCCCTCAGAGCAGCTGCCTCGTACTGAAGCCAGAAATGCCTTGGTTTATACAGTTTCACTCATAGGCTGTCTTAGCTCTATTTAAGCAAGAAAGGACTGAAATGACTTGCCCAAGATCACTCAGATAGTAAGTGACAGATGAAGGTTTCAAATCCAGGTCCCTAGACTCAGGGCAGGGCCAGAGAGAATGAGGGCAAACAGACTGGCAGCTGATCAAACTGACACAGCCTTCCTGGTAAAGGGGACAGTGAGGAGAAATTGACCATAGCAGGAGGCTCTGGCCACCGCAGGCTGCCTCCAGTCTCTTCTCTCACCAGTGGCCCCCAAAGCCACGTGAGCTGGGTTTTCTGACAACACTTTATTGCATTTGCAGACCCTACACACTTTAAACACGCTTTTAGTATCTCACTGGGTCTCTAACAACCCCAGGAGTGGGCAGGGCAATAGTTATTTCACAGTTGACAAAGCAGCTTCACAAAAACACTGGAAGCTCAATAACTTCCCTATTGCGATGCACCCCCAGGAGCTGTTCACTTAATGTCACAGCAGGTTCTGTAGGGAGAAAACCAACAAGGTCTTCCCTGTGGGACATGGGCTTAAATCCAAAGATAACCTACACCATTTTGTAAGCCTCCCAACATTTCTCATCCAAGTACTAACCAGGTCAGACCCTGCTTAGCTTCTGAGATCAGAAGAGATTGGGTGTGTTCAGGGTGGTATGTGAAAGATTCTCTCCAGGGCCTGAAAGCTTAGAGGGATGAATAACTCCTCCCTTCTCAGGCCCACTCCCAAGGCGCAAGGCCACTTGCGCTAGCTAGCAGCATGTGTCAGCAAGATAGCAGAAGCAGGAAGAGAGCTGGCCAAAAGACAGGTACCCCTGAAGACCAAGAGAGAGGTCAACTGGGTACCACGTAGCCATTACGTCGGACTGGGACACTTCCTGTTTACAGGAGACTATAAAACCCCTGCCCCATCCTCACTTGGAGCTGATGCCATTTTAGGCCTCAGCTCGTCTCCACCCAGGCGCTCATTAAAACAGTGTGTTGCTCCACACTGCCTTGTGCTGTTTGTTGGCACGCTCTCAGGGTTCGAACCAATGCAAGAGCCTTACAGTATGGCCATAGACATTTCTCAACATTTCACAGACCCTGGTCGGAGTAAAACATTCCATGGGGGTCCAGGCCATAAAAAAATATTGCCTAACCACCTAACTATAGGAAAACCTCTATCAAATCCTCCTGGACGAAGGGCCCAAGGAACATCTTCAACATCCTGCCGGGTAGCAAGCCATACTGCCTATTCTCCCCCCATCCAGACCTGTAACTGACAGAGCAGGAGCACTGCCATCTTGAACAAACACCACCATTCTAAGTTCCGCCTTAATTAAAAGCCGCCTATATCCAGCCACAAAACATCAGCCTAATGGATAATGTCAGCATAACCAGAAACATTCCAATCCTAAGATAAACCCCTCTCTGACCAGAAATATGCCAACCCCAAGACAGCCTCCCTTCCGACCACAGACATTCCAACCCCGCAATAAACCTTCCCTCACACAGAAACATTCAGAACCTACGATAAGCCCCCTTCTGAAACCCTTAAATATTCTTAGTCTGTAACAGAAGTTAGTCTGAGCTAACTCGTCCAGCAGCCCCTCTCAAGTTTGTTTTCTAAAATAAACCTGTCCTTGTTGACTGCCCAACCACCCGTTGTGTTGCTTTCCTCTTTCTTACAGTTAACTATCCCAGTCTGTAAGCGGGACTCGTGATCTGAGACTAAGCTGGTCCCCTCCCCCTCACAGGTTTGTGCTGGCAATAAACCTGTGTCACTGTTAAGCTGCCAACAATTTCTTCAACCCTCACTTTTCCTTTAAAACCTAACAAGGATGAATGAGGCATGATCATCAAGACAGAGGGTCAAACCCAAAGAGCAGATTCCATGAGAAGTCTCCCTATTGACAAGGGTTACTAAGGATGGGGTCTTCTCTGGACCCCCAGTCTTAGACTTAGTCCACCACAACCAGAAGCTCTTGAAATAAGATTGCAGTGCTTCCGGCATAGCCAAAAACAGAGATTTCTCTTAAAATCAGTGCCTAGCTCTCCCCAGGCTGGGCCCTCACTGTTAGTCCAAGCTGTATTATTTTATAAATCTTTCCAACATTTCATAGACCCTGGTCAGAGTGAAACATTCTGCAGGCGTTTGGGCTGTAACATCCTCCCCAACTGTCTGACTTCTTTATCACATCTCGTTGCGACAAAGGTTTAAGAAATATTTTTATTAACATCCTCTTGGGCGGTAAGTTGTACCATTCCAGATCCCTCATCCAGGCCTCTAATGATTCCAGGCTGTAAGTGCTAGTGGGGCTTTGGCATTAATTTGGTCCCCACCTCTCTAGGATGTGTTAATAAACGTGTGTTGTCGAGTCGTCAACTTTGTCTTTAACTTTAACCCTCATCTTTTTTCAAAAACCTAACACTCATGTGTCCTCTCCCTCACCTTCTCCTGGCATTCCTTGTCACTGTCCCTCTTTCCCCTCCTTAACCCGAAGGGAAATCTCTCCCGAAGGTAAAAGTCTCCCAGGGGTTAAAAGGGAGCTTGAGGCACCAGAAAGAACTGCAGTCACAGCCACCTGTGAAAGCCATCTCTGAGGTCCCTTCCTGTCCAAGAGCTAGGCTCCTGACTCAGACCAAGACAGCTTTTGTTTCTTTTCCTTTCTAGCCCGCGACTCCCCACCCACCTTTCTGCTTTCTCATATAGGCTCATTATGGTTTACAGGGCTAAGGAACGTTGCCTCTTCTGCCCTCCATTTCTCCCATCTCCCATCTCCCTTCTTTCCCCTCCACTTTTTCTGAGTCCACCCCTTTTCCCTTCTCCTTCCTTCCCTCTGGGACGCTGCGCAGTTCCTTCCACCCGACACGGACTGGGACTCTAGACTCTCTCTGAAGGTACGAAAGTATTTCCTTCCCTCCCAACGACCCGAGCTTTCGGCCCTTGATTCAAAACAATCTGAGGTCCCTAGGCCCTTCGCTTTCCGCCTCTGCGCTCTCCATGGGGTCCGGGGTAGTTTTCCCGCCCCTTCCCTGCAGCTCCCGAGGCACTCGGACACAACGGAGCCATCCAGCGCCCTCAAAGGCCCTGGGCACACTGGCAGATGGTCACCGCCTCCTAACGGAGCAGCGCGCGCCCGTTGCCCGCTGCCGGTTGGCGGTTGCCGGTAGCCTGTAGCCCTGTAGGGCGGGGCTGGTGAGGAAAGTGAGTCCTTACGTCCCCAGCATGCTCCACGCGGGGCCGGAGCTCCAAGGGGCCAGGCGAGGGTGGGACCGGCGTGGTCAAACCAACCTATCAGCCTCCAGCATGCTCCGTGGGGGGGCGGGGCTCGGTTTGTGTGCCCTTCCGACGTTTCGCCCGTCCATTCTCTGAGATGCTGCCACGCAGATGTATGGGCCTAATTCGCTAATTTCCACTCTATATCCTGTTCCATCCTCTTGTAATGTGCGTTTGGAGAGTTGCCAATTATTTGCTATTATAATGATTGTAATAGCATATTAAATAACTTGAACATAGTTTGATTGTCATAACATTAAATATAGCGTCTTAAATATACAATTTGAGCGTGCCAACCTGATGGGTGTGGAATGTAATATTCATCATAACTTTGATTTTCATTTCCCTACTTTGAGTAAGTTTGAACTTTTTTTTTTTTTTTTTGAGACGGGAGTCTCGCTCTGTCTCCCAGGCTGTCGTGCAGTGGCTCAGTCTCCGCTCACTGCAAGCTCCGCCTCTCAGGTTCACGCCATTCTCATGCCTCAGCCTCCCGAGTAGCTGGGACTACAGGCGCCCGCCACCACACCCAGCTAATTTTTTGTACTTTTAGTAGAGACGGGGTTTCACCCTGTTAGCCAGAATGGTCTCGATCTCCTGACCTTGTGATCCGCCTGCCTCGGCCTCCCAAAGTGCTGGGATTACAGGTGTAAGCCTGGACTTCTTTTTATGTAATTATTGGCTACTCTGTTTTCATATTCTGAGGATGCCTGTTTATATTTTTTGCCCATTTTTCTATTGGGTTGTGATTTTTATTAACTGGTAGTTCTTTATAATTTTATGGATACCAGTTCAGTGCATTAATTGCAAATATTTGCTCCTACTCTGTGGCTTGCTGCTTTTCCACCCCTAATTCCTAGGGTGTGTTTTTGAATCTCAAATTTAAAATTGTAACACAGACGACTATCTTTTCCTCTATGATTTGAGCATTTTGTGTTTTGCTTAGAAACTCAGCCCTTGTCCCAAGGTCACAGAGATATTCTCTTGTATTTTCTACTGATTCACCCCCCATATTTAGGTCTTTGGTCCATCTGTATTAATTTTTATGTGTGATATGAGATAGGGATCCTACTTTATCTGTATTGTGTTAACCAAAAAATAACTGAGGTGTCTCAAGCAATAAAGGTTAATTTAGCCAAAGTTTGAGGATATGCCCGGGAAAAATGCAAGTCTCAGTTCCTAATATTAACCCCTTGCATTTAGTAGAAATGACCTTCAAGGTTCTCTGTAGCAGAGATGTGGTTGAAGAAGGAAATGAAGACATAGGGTTTGTAGATGGCCGTAGCTTCATGGAAAGAGACGGAAGAAGGGCAGGATATGTGGTTCTCTCCCTATGGAAAACCACAGAGGCCAAAAGCCTCCCTGCCCAAACTTCAGCCCCAAAGACTGAGATAATAGCCTTAACCAGAGCCCTGGCACTAAGAAAGGACAAGGCTTTGACTGTTTGTACAGACTTGAGATATGTGTTTGCTGTGATCCATGCCCATGGTGCAATCAGGTAAGAAAGGGGACTTCTAAATGCCAATAACAAATAAATCAAATGTACAATATAAATATTGGCACTACTGCACAGTGGAAATGACTAGACAGATCGCGGTGGTCATCTAATGGGGGACTTTGAAATAATGAGGGGAGCAACCTGGTACGCACAGGGAGGGAAAGTCCCTGCTTCCTTCAGAACCTCTTTATGAATATAAACCAATAAACCAAGACACTCCCCTGGAGAATTACAGGAAAGAGGGAGATCATCAGAGTTCCCTCTCAGAGGGATGGGCCCTAAATAAGAGAGGCAGGATTTGGGTGCCCAGAAATCTGAGTTGGGCTATTATAAAGCCTGTCCATGATCTCCCAAACTATGGCAAGGAGGCTATGCACACCTAGCTCCTCAGGATAATAAGGACCCCAAAAGCAAAGAAAATGATAGGTAAAGTGGCTGACCAGTGTGTCTATTTTCAGAGAAACAATGCTTAAACCAGACCTCCCATATCTCCCTTGGCCAAAGTGGTACAATTCAGGGGAACCATGTGAGGGGAGGACTAGCAAATTGACTCCACTGTTATGCCTATATCTTCTAGAGGATTTAAATCTCTTGGTGCTTTCTTGATGCCTTTACTGGTTGGATAGAGGCTTTTCCATGCTGGACTGAAAAGGCAGAAGCCATGAAGGCTTTACTAAAGGAATTTATCCCTCGATTCAGTCTCCCTGAGTCAGTCCAGAGTGCTAACGGACCTGCATTCACTTCTAACATAGTGGTAAAAACTACCCAGGCCTTGGTCATAGAGTGGAAGTGGAATGTAGTCTAGAGACCAAACTCCTTGGGAAAGACTGAAAGGTCTCATAGACTCTCTTTTTTTTCTTTTTTTTTTTTTTGAGACAAAGTCTCGCTCTGTTACCCAGGCTGGAGTTCAGTGGCCAGATCTCAGCTCACTGCAAGCTCCGCCTCCCGGGTTTACGCCATTCTCCTGCCTCAACCTCCCAAGTAGCTGGGACTACAGGCACCCGCCACCACGCCTGGCTAATTCTTTTGTATTTTTATTAGGGACGGGGTTTCACCATGGTGGCCAGGATGGTCTCGATCTCCTGACCTTGTGATCCGCCCATCTCGGCCTCCCAAAATGCTGGGATTACAGGCTTGAGCCACTGTCCCAGCCCTCATAGAACTCTCAAAGGTATCCTAGCCAAGTTATGCCAGGAGGCCCAAGAGAATTGGTTAAAGCTGTTACCCATAGCCTTGGCCCAAGTATGGGTAGCACTCAGAGGAAGAATGGGTCTTAGCTCCTTTGAAATGTTATATGGGGCTGGGCGCTGTGGCTCATGCCTGTAATCCCAGCACTTTGGCAGGCTGAGGCAGGTGGATCACTTGAGGTCAGGAGTTCGAGACCAGCCTGGCCAACATGGTGAAACCCTATCTCTACTAAAAATATAAAAAAATTAGCCGGGTGTGACGGTATGTGCCTGTAATCCCAGCTACTCAGCAGGCTAAGGCATGATAATTGATTGAACCTGGGAGGCACGGGTTGCAGTGAGCCCAGATCATGCCACTGCACTCTAGCCTGGGTGACAGAGCAAGCCTCCATCTCAAAAAAAAAAAAGAAAGAAATATTATATGGGGTTGGGTGTAGTGACTCACACCTGTATTCCCAGAACTTTGAGAGGTGTACCCGTGAAGAGGATCACTTAAGCCCAGGAGTTCGAGACCAGCCTGGGCAAGAGAACAAGACTCGGTCTCAAAAAAAAAAAAAAAAAAAAGAAGTATTATATGGGGCCGGGCGTGGTGACTCACACCTGTATTCCCAGAACTTTGAGAGGCCCGCCCGTGAAGAGGATCACTTAAGCCCAGGAGTTCGAGACCAGCCTGAACAACATAGTGAAACTTCATCCCTATTTAAAAAATAATAATAATAACCAGGCATGGTGGTGCGCACTTGTAATCTCACCTACTTGAGAAGCTGAAGGAGGAACACTGCTTGAACCCAGGGAGGTCAAGATTGCAGTGAGCTATGATGACACCACGGCACTCCAGTCTGGATGACAGACTCAGTCTCAAAAAAAAAGAAATGTTATACGTAAGGCCTTATCCAGGCATGGCCAGCCCCTTCTCTTGCCTGGATGGGGAGATAGAAAGGGTGATGAAGCATATCGTATTATTCATCTGCAGTCATTGGTTACTGTTGTCAACCACCTCTGCAACCCCAGCCTCCTGGTCCCCTCTGGGGTAAAACTTCATCTGTACAACCCAGGAGACTGGGCATGCCTCGACCCAGAAGGCTGAGTACCCCCAGGACCAGCTCAGCCCGGTATGGATGGGGCCCTACCTAACACTTCTAATCACTCATTCTTCTCTTAAACTCCATGAAGTAACCCCTTGGATCCATCGCTCAAGAGTGAAGAGGCTGGGCATGGTGGCTCACACAGAGTGGGGAGGATCACTTGAGGCCAGGAGTTTAAGACCAGCCTGGGCAACATGGTGAGACCTTGTCTCTACAAAAAATAAAAGAATTAGCCAGGCACGGTTAATTGGTGGTGCATGGAGGCTGAGGCAGGAAGATCCCATGAGCTTAGGCGTTCGAGGCTGCAGTGAGCTGTGACTGAACCCCTGAACTCCAGCCTGAGTGACATAGCGAGACTCTGTCTCTAAAAAAAAAGAGTGAAGAAAACCCAGAAGCCCCAGAAGATGCCTCCCCAGCATACATTTGTGAACCCATCTCAGACCTCAAATTGATTTTTAGAAGAAAATGCTGACAAGTCAAGCGTGCCCCTTGCCCTTCTCTTACCATAGTAGGCATCTTCCTTATCCCTGCAGGAACCCTCATGCTGTTGCCATTTTACACTGTGGAGATGCTTAGGTGGTGGCAAATCCCTTCATAGAACATCTTAAAATGGCCCCTCTCCTTCCCTTATGCTTTTTGGCCCTTTTGGTTGCCACAGGCAGTGGTCTCTGGGAGGCCAATGTAATAGTGAAGGTCTCCTGTATCACAGCTGGTGGGAACAATCTGTTCGAATGTTGGATGTGCCATAGGCATCCCCACACTTGGATGGGGTGACCTGTTGCTTATCCTTTGAGAGGAGTCATTAACATCACAGGGTTGGCCAGGCGCGGTGGCTCACGCCTGTAATCCTAGCACTTTGGGAGACCGAGGTGGGCGAATCACGAGGTCAGGAGATCGAGACTATCCTGGCTAACACGGTGAAACCCCGTCTCTACTAAAAATACAAAAAATTAGCCGGGCTTGGTGGCGGGCGCCTGTAGTCCCAACTGCTTGGGAAGCTAAGGCAAGAGAATGGCATGAACCTGGGAGGCGGAGCTTGTGGTGAGCAGAGATCGCGCCACTGCGCTCCAACCTGGGCGACAGAGCGAGAATTCCATCTCAAAAAAAACCCCAAAAAACAAAAAACAAACAAACAAAAAAAACAAAACATCACAGGGCTGTGTGGACCTCACTTGCTAGGGGCAATGTCACTAGGAGAATAGGCCAAGTTTATTTACATTGTTCAGGAAAAGGAGAAAAGAGGCAAACATGCTACAAAAGAGTATTTACAGTGTCTCACTCTTGTTTAGGCAATGTAATATGCCTAGGACAGTATACTGTGGGCTTTCTGGGGCCCCTCAGG
>NW_012118788.1:357704-359729 GCF_000951035.1 Colobus angolensis palliatus | reverse complement strand
GCCTCCCAAAGTGCTGGGATTACAGGCTTGAGCCACCGCACCCAGCCTGCTGCCCTTTCTAAACCTCCATATGCCCTCCTTGAAGACACCATCCCAGCGCCCATTTTCTGGCCCTCAGAGGCACTAATCTCTTTTGTAGCCTTGAAATTAGCATTTTCCACACCCCTGATCTTGGCTTGCTGAATTTTGACAAATCTTTTCACTTCTATTACCACGAAAATAATGGAATTGCTGGAGGTATTCCACGACAACCTTTTGCCTCTCAGATATATCCTATATTTCTCATGCCAATTGAACCCTGTGGCAGCAGGCCTGCCCTCATGCCTGCATGTGGTGGCTGCAGCTGACTCTGTAATTGACAAAGCCAGCACTCATGTTAGGCTTACCCATTTTCTGTTATGTTCCCCATGCTGTCCTTCTTCCAAGTTTGTAAGACATAGTACCTCTCCACATGGCAACAGACCTATGAACAGGTCCTGTTAACCAAAACCTCCATTATCTTACATCATTGTGCCACTTTAAATCTGGCTACTCAGCTGGGCATGGTGGCTCATACCTGTAATCTCAGCACTTTGGGAAGCTGAGGTGAGTGGATCACTTGAGCCCAGGAGTTTGAGACCAGCCTGGGCCACATGGCGAAACTCTGTCTCTACAAAAAATACAAAAATTAGCTGGATGTGGTGACACACACCTGTGGTCCCAGCTACTTGGGAGGCTGAGGCAGGAGAATGACGTGCACCCAGGAGGCGGAGCTTGCAGTGAGCTGAGATTGCGCCATTGCACTCCAGCCTGGGCGACAGAGCGAGACTCACCTCAAAAAAAAAAAAAAAGGAAATATTTAAACAAGCAGGACAGCTGCATTCCTTCAACCAGAAGGGTAGCTCAACCAACGAGCTACCCTTGGAATGCAGTGAAGTCCGCTATACCTCACTTCACCTCATTGGTGCTGTGGCCCCTAGTGGCCTCTGTTCTGTTACTTTTCAGTCCCTGTATATTTAAACTGATAGTGAACTTTGTGTCCTCATTTTGTATAACAGCAGCAATACCAGCTCCTCTGAGCAACTTCAGGTGACCCAAAAACTTATTTGAACTCAGGACCCTGAGAGTTTCACTCCTCTAACTTTAGTAGCCTCACTGCTCCCTGTCAGCATGAAGTAGATAGAGAAGAATGACCTTCATCCCTAACCCCTCAAGAATGAGGGGTGGGATGTTTCAGGGGGGATTTGTAACTGCGTCCAGATTGGCTTAGCTTTTGTGTGTGTGTGTGTGTGTGAAAGAGTCTTGGTCTGTGGCTTAGCTTTTGTGTGTGTGTGTGTGTGTGTGAAAGAGTCTTGGTCTGTCAACCAGGCACTGTACTCCAGTACAATGGTGTGATCACAGCTCACTGCAGCCTTGACTTTCTAGGCTGAAGTGATCCTCCCACCTTAACCTCCCAAGTAGCTGGGATTACGTGTGCGTGTCAGCATGACGAGCTAATTTTTAAAATTTTTTTGTAGAAATAGGGTTTTGCCACATTGCCCAGGCTGGTCTTGAACTCCTGGGCTCAAGCAGTCCTCCCACCTCAGCCTCCAAAAGTGCTGGGATTATAGGTGTGAGCTATGGCGCCCATCCTGGCTCAACTTTTATGTAACAAAGTTGTGAGTTTTTGTTCAGTTGCCGCGGTCCTCAGGTTGAATTCGAAGGTTATTTAACCTGACTGTGTCCAGATGAACCAGGTATGCAGCTCACAACTTTGTTACATAAAAGTTGAACTAGATTGGTCTGGTGTGGTTATACAGCTACACTGAGAGGGAGACAGTTAACATGGACTCACATATCTCAGAGACATTGTGAGTCTCCCTCAATATTTTCCTAAGTTCTTAAAGCTGGCTTAGATTCCGTAGCCTTGACCCAAGGTTCCACTCTTGCCAATATGTTGATCTTTTACTTTGAAAATATATTAAGCAGGCCAGGCGTTGTGGCTCACGCCTGTAATCCGAGCACTTTGGGAGGCCGAGGTGGGCGGATCACCTGAGGTCAGGTGTT
>NW_012118788.1:347296-351394 GCF_000951035.1 Colobus angolensis palliatus | reverse complement strand
CCCATAAACGATGTTTCCAGGGGAACATAATAACCACTATGTCATAGTTTCCCCACAAGAAACACTTGAGGTCCTCCTTGGCCACAGTAAAGTAAAACCCAAGCTGGGGAATTTATAGCTCTTATTAAAGCTTGTGCATTGGCAGAAGGGAAACTGCCACTGTTTATACCAACTCCAGTTGGAGTCTGCTGATTATTGGTGCAATCTGGAAATCCTGAGAATTCATTTTTTTGGAGAGATAGGGGGTCTCAGTATGTTACCTAGGCTGGTCTTGAACTTCTGGCCTCGAGCAATCCTCCTGCCTCAGCCTCCCAATGTACTGGGATTACAGGCATGAGCCACCATACATGACCAATCCTAAGAATTCTTAAACGCTACTGGTACTCCTATTGCCAATGGGCATATAATTGTTGCCCTACTACAGGCTATTCACCTCTCAAGAAAAACTGCTGTTGCTCATGGTTTAGCCCATACTAAGGAGACTGGTGCTATATCTTTTTTTTTTTTTTTAAGATTGAGTCTCGCTCTCTTGCCAGGCTGGAGTGCAGTGGCACGATCTTGGCTCACCCCAACTTCCACCTCCTGAGTTCAAGTGATTCTTCTACCTTAGCCTCCCGAGTAGCTGGGGTTACAGGCACATGCCACCACACCCAGCTAATTTTTGTATTTTTAGTAGAGACAGAGTTTCACCATGTTGTCTTGGTTGATCTTGATTTCCTGACCTTGTGATCTGCCCACCTCAGCCTCGCAAAGTGCTGGGATTACAGATGTGAGCCACCACACCCGGCCCTGATGCTATATCTCTAGGGAATGATAGGGCTGACAAGGCTGCAAAATACACAGCCAGAAATGGATCCCCCTGCATCCTTTTTCCATGCAACTTATCTGTGTCTTTATCCCTGACTGATATTATTGATTATTTTTAGTATTACCAGGCAAATGCCCCACAATCTGAAAAAGACAAATGAATTTAAAAGGACAGCAAATAATTACCAGACAGATGATACATTGGACCGAATAGACTTTCCGTGGCTTCCCTTCTTTTGACCTTTTGGCTTGCACTTATCAAATGGGACATATGGAGATGGAGGATAGCTAAGGAACTAAAATATAATTAATTCACCCTGGCATCCACAAAACTTCTGGCCACACTGTTTCCCAGTGCACAACTTCTAGATCTCATGGAATCTCTGGAGGAAACCAGCATTCCTTGGGGAGTCCTCCAAGGCCCACACTGCCCCTTGTAGGACTCCAAATGGATTTCATTGATTTACCTCTGGCTTTAGGGCATTCCCACTGTTTGGTTACTGTCTGAATGTTTAGTGGATGGACTGAATGCCATTGGACTGGATGTGCTGATGCCACAACACTGGTGAAGAAATTAATAACTCAGCTGGCCATGGAGGCTCACACCTGTAATCCCAGCACTTTGGAAGGCTGAGGTGGGCAGATCATGATGTCAGGATTTTGAGACCAGCCTGGCCAACATAGTGAAACCCCATCTCTACTAAAAATACAAAAAAATCAGCCAAGCATGGTGATGGGCTTCTGTAATCCCAGCTACTTGGGAGGCTGAGGCAAGGAGAATTGCTTGAACCTGGAAGGTGGAGGTTGCAATGAGCTGAGATCGCACCACTGCACTCTAGCCTGGGTGACAGTGCGAGACTCTGTCTGAAAAAAAAAAAAAAAAGAAATTAATAACTGAGATTATTTCTCATTTTGGCTTTCTGTTATAGATTAAGTCAGACCAAGGAACTCATTTTATAGCAGAAATAAACAATTTGATTGCAAAAAAATCCTCCTTTGGGGTATTCATTAAAATTTCACACCCCATACCACCCCCAATCCTCAGCTCAAGTGAAATGTAAAAATCTAGACGTAAAAAGGACATTAGGCCATGTAAGACACAATGAATTTCTCTGAGTTTCTCTTCAAAGATTTAGTTTGCTGACTTCCTTGTCCTTTGTTCTCAAACTTAACTTTCTTGTTCCTCCTTGCCCCTAGTTACTGTAAAACAGCCTACCCCTGCCTGGTGCAGTGGTTCACACCTATAATCCCAGCACTTTGGGAGGCTGAGGTGGGTGGATTACCTGAGGTCGGGAGTTTGAGACCAGCCTGACCAACATGGAGAAACCTCGTCTCTACTGAAAATACAAAATTAGCCCGGCGTGGTGGCACATGCCTGTAATCCCAGCCACTAGAGGCTGTGTAATCCCAGCACTTTGGGAGGCTGAGGCAGGAGAATCACTTGCATCTGAGAGGCAGAGATTGCGGTGAGCCGAGATTGTGCCATTGCACTCCAGCCTGGGCAACAAGAGCAATACTCCATCTCAAAACAAAACAAAACAAAACAAAAAACAGCCTACCCCCTTCCATCAACTCTAATCAATAACTCACATCTGTTCCCTTGGTTACCTGCACCCGTTGTTCTCCCAAAACTGCATCTGCATGTCTCACATTCTTCACCACAGTACCTCACGCCCCTCTTCCCTTCCATATTTAGAACAATATTTACAAATAGCCAGTCGGGTCAGCTCAGATTGTGCAGTCTGACCCCAGCCCATGGGGGAGTGACACAGAGGTAAGAGCCCTTCTAGGAACAGAGGTCAATGGATACGACCATTCCAAGAGTTTACTCATCAGTCTACCCTTAGTCATCTTCAAGTGTATGTACAGTAGTATTGTGGTGAACCCTTACTGGACACTCTGCCAAGTAACTGGAGAGGCACTTGTGCTCTTGTCCAATTGGCTATCCCTTTCACCCTGGTATTTCATCAACCTGAGAAAGAAAAACTACAACACCAAAAAATAAGAGAAGCCCCTTATGGGTCCTTTGACTCTCAAGTTTACATGGATGTCATCAGGGTCCCCCAAGGAATGCCTGACAGATTTAAAGCCCGTGACCAAATAGCTGCCAGATTTGAATCCATATTTCCACAGGCAACTATTAATAAAATATAGCTTGGATAAATTACATCTATAATAATCAGTAGTGGTTTATTAATTACACGAGGGATGCTATCAAAGGAATAGCCAACCAGTTAGGGCCTAATAGCCAAATGGCTTGGGAAAACAGAATAGCTCTAGACATGTTATTAGCTGAAAAAGGTGGAGTCTGTGTTATGATTAAGACCCAATGTTGTACCTTCATCCCAAACAACACTGCACCCGATGGGAGCATAACAAAGGCCTTACAAGGACTTACTGCTTTATCCAATGAATTAGCTAAAAATTCTGGAGTCAATGACCCTGTTTCAGGATGACTAGGAAACTGGTTCAGTAAATGGAAAGGAATCATAGCCTCAATTCTTATGTCTCTTGCAATCGCAATAGGTGTATTCATTCTTGTTAGGTGTTGTGTCATACCATGCATCCGTGGGCTAATACAAAGGATTGTACAAACAGCACTTACTAAAGCCTCCCTTAGTTCTCCTCCACTTTATTCAAGTAAGCTTTTCCTTTTAGAAGATCAAATTGAACAGCAAAGCCAAGACATGTTTAAAAAGTTTGAAGAGAAAGAATCGTAAGAAAATTAAAAGGGAGGACTTGTAAGATACAATGAATTTCTCTGAGTTTCTCTTCAAAGATTTAGTCTGCTAACTTCCTTGTCCTTTGTTCTCAAACTCAACTTTCCTGTTCCTTCTTGCCCCTAGTTACTGTAAAACAGCCTACCCCCTTCCCATCAGCTGTCATCAATAACTCACATCTGTTCCCTTGGTTAACAGGAACAACTGCACCTGTTGTTCCCCCAAAACTGCATGTCTTACACGGTTCACCACCGTACCTCACATCCCCCTTCCCTTCCATATTTAGAAAAATATTTGCAAATAGCCAATCGGATCAGCTCAGATTGTGCAGTCCAACCCCAGCCCATTGGAGTGACACAGAGGTAAGGACTATGCATCAGAGATAAAAACTCCCTGCTCTCCTTTGTTCAGTGTGCTCTTGCAATCTTGATTGACTTGACTGGCACCCTTCTGCAGAAGTAAATTGCCTTGCAGAGAAAACTTTTGCCTGAGTGCTGGTTTTACTTTGTGGCACCAAGCATTTATTCCTAGAGCATTTTTATATTCAACAGGCTGGGTGCTGGGGCTCACA
>NW_012118788.1:336279-346701 GCF_000951035.1 Colobus angolensis palliatus | reverse complement strand
CAGGATGGTCTTGATCTCCTGACCTCGTGATCCGCCCGTCTCGGCCTCCCAAAGTGCTGGGATTACAGGCTTCAGCCACCGCGCCCGGCCGACTGTGGGGACTTCTTAAGTGAACAGTGCAATGCTATGACAGCTACATAAAGGAACTAACTAGTAATCTTGGAGCATATAAATCAACAGGTAAAAAGGGCGTAGCTTCTGCCAACTAACAAGTCTTGCCATGCTTTTTGACCAGGAGATTAGGTATAAATCAAGGTTTTTAGAAGGAAGCATGCACTGTCACCAATGTTTCAGTCAACGATGGACCAAATATACAATGGTGTCCCCATAAGATTACAATGTCGGTGAGCCACCACACCTGTCATCCCAGCACTTTGGTAGGCAGAGGTGGGTGGATCATTTGAGCCCAGGAGTTTGAGACCAGTCTGGGCAACATGGTGAAACCCTGTCTCTACAAAAAATACAAAATAAACCAGTCATGGTGATGCATGCCTGTAGTCCCAGCTACTTGGAAGGCTGAGGTGAGAGATTCACCTGAGCCCAGGAAAGTCAAGGCTGCAGTGAGCTGTGATCGAGCTATTGCACTCCAACCATGGCAACAGAGTGAGATCCTGTCAAAAAAAAAAAAGAATTATAATACCATATTTTTACTGTAGCTTTTCTATGTTTAGATACAAAAACAATCATTGTGTGGACTGGGTGGGCAGCCAATTGCACAGTGTCGGGACTGATGGGTGAGCCAGTCTGGACCCCCATCCACTCACCCGCCCCCTGTGGGGCCACCTGAGGACTCTGACCCCGCTCCCACCGCCTGGAGCCGCCTGATGGATCAGGATTGGCTAGCTTGGGGCCGCCAGCGCCGGAGGTGAGGCTGCCAGGAAGGGGTTGGGGGCATGCGAGCATCCCTCTCTGCCCTCGCCTACCCCACTTCTCCACCCCCGCCCGCCATGACTCCCGGCAGTCTCCGGAGCCCGACACAGACTTCTAGTGATAGTCAGACCTTATCATCCTGTCATACAATGGAACCGTGTTCATCATGAATTTTTCCAAGCCCTTTATTATGCCGAACAAGCATTTTAAAAAATGGAAAACTATTTGAGACATAAACAGCTGTGCCATGTAATTTTTGTTGCTGGTGATTGCGAATTCCAGCTCACAGACTGGTGCTCTCCTCTGGCTCAGACTATTTTGCTGCCATGTTTACTAATGATATCACAGAAGCAAGGCAAGAGGACATAAAAATGGAAGGTGTAGAACCAAATTCATCATGGTCCTTGATCCAATATGCTTATACAAGCCATCTTGAATTAAAAGAAGATAATACTGAGTGCCTGCTATCTACAACTTGCCTTCTTCGGCTTTTGCAGATTCTAAAAGCATGTTGTAAGTTTTTGTTTGTTTGTTTTGAGACAGAGTCTCGCTCTGCCACCCAGGCTGGAGTGCAATGGTGCAGATCTCAGCTCACTGCAACCTCCGCCTCCCAGGTTCAAGCAATTCTCCTGCCTCAGCCTCGCAAGTAGCTGGGATTATAGGCGCCTGCCACCACAACCAGGTAATTTTTTGTATTTTTAGTAGAGATGGGGTTTCACCATGTTAGCCAGGCTGGTCTCATGCATCACTAGCTTTCTACCCCCACGTCCTCATGCCCTCACCTGTTTACACTCACGTCCTCACCACCTGCTTCTTTGTTTCATCACCAATAAACAGTGTGGGCTCCCAGAGCTCGGGGCCTTTGCGCCTCCAATCTAGCGCTGGCCCCCTGGACCCATTTTATGCACTTCTAACTTGTCTTTTCTTATTCCTTTAACCACACTGGACTTTGTAGCCCCCATGGCCTGGTGTTGGGCCTGATCACCCCAACATGTACACTATGTGCACGGATGTCAAAAGGAGAGGTGGCATAGGAGTAACGACCTGGAGTGGACTGCTGTATGCTATAGGGGAACACGATGCTCTTGCATCCAACTTGACTTCCAGACTCTCTGACCGTGTGGAGACATCTGATCCCAAAACAGACATGTAGACTATAGTAGAATCAGTGAGCATCAGCAGAGATGAAGTGGGGGTCTGTTTACTTGGTGATAAGTTATATGCCATTGGGAAGTATGATGGACAGGCATACCTGAATACAGTGGAGGCTTATGGTCCCCAGACAAATGAGTGGACCCAGGTTGCTCCACTGTGCCTAGGAAGAGCTGGAGCTTGTGTTGCAACTGTAAAATTATAATTTAGTGCTCTGTTTTCTACATGAAGACACTCTTCCTTTATTAATTTAGTATAATTATTCTACTATCAATGGATACATTTTTAGTAAACATGCATTGCCACAATCCTGGGCACAAAGTGCCGATCTCAAAGCGAAGATGGTAAAATCAGGGAGGAAGGAGTGGATGGACTAGGATTAATTGCTTTCATTTCTTTTTTTCTTTTTTCTTTTTTTTTGAGACGGAGTCTCGCTCTGTCTCCCAGGCTGGAGTGCAGTGGCCAGATCTCAGCTCACTGCAAACTCCGCCTCCCGGGTTTATGCCATTCTCCTGCCTCAGCCTCCAGAGTAGCTGGGACTACAGGCGCCTGCCACCTCACCCAGCTAGTTTTTTGTATTTTTTTTAGTAGAGACGGGGTTTCACCGGGTTAGCCAGGATGGTCTCGATCTCCTGACCTCGTGATCCGCCCGTCTCGGCCTCCCAAAGTGCTGGGATTACAGGCTTGAGCCACCGCTCCCGGTCTGCTTTCATTTCTTAGTAAATGAAAACTGCAGCTGGTGGATTGTGAACATACATTCCTGACACAATATATTAGGGCAAATGCACTGCTCTGGAACATAGCCCAGTGCTAGCAGGGGATTTCATTTATTCAGTCAAGCACATCTTACTCACATCCAGATTTATTTTCTTACAGTGCAAACACACCAGATGGAACTTCTAAAATGTTGCTTTCTGTAAGTTTATCATATATGAGTTGCAGTAATGCGTTTGTTTGCTTGTTTGTTTAACCACAACCACTATTTGAATGATATACAAAAGATAATATTACTTAGTTTTTTCAGAAACATCGGCATTGTGTGTGTGTTGGCTGTGGATTTTGTTTCTAAAATTGGCTTAGTCCAATAAATAAAGAAAAGCATTAAAGACTTAAAGCAACGATAACCAAATACAAACTTGCTAAGATCTTTGAAGTCGATTTAAATATTAATTCCATTACATCTAGACTCACCAAAAACTATATGTCAAGAAGTTGAAACATGATGTTTCACATTAAATTTAAGATGTGCAGCCAGGCATAGTGACTCACACCTGTAATCCCAGCACTTTGAGAGGCCGAGGCGGGTGGATCATGAGGTCAGGAGTTGGAGACCAGCCTGGCCAACGTGGTGAAACCCTGTCTCTACTAAAAATACAAAAATTTGCCGGGCATGGTGGCTCACACCTGTAATCCTAGCTATTCAGGAGGCTGAGGCGGGAGAATTGCTTGAACCCGGGAGGTGGATGTTGCCGTGAGCTGAGATCGTGCCACATCTTTTATAATATAAAACAAATCCATTTAGTTAAGTACTAATTAGGTGAAATAACATTATAGGGTATATAACATTTATTTTCTCTACATAAATTTGCATATCTTAAATTTATTTATTTTTTATTTTTATTTATTGTATTTTTACCTGAGACGGAGTCTCGCTCTGTCACTCAGTCCTCCTGGATTCCTGTGAATCACACCAAGCTAGACCCACATCAGCACCCTGAGGACAACTGGAAGACCCTCCCTACAGGTGACCCTGAAGTAACCATTTCCCAGACTGGTTCCCAGGCCTCAGAAGCAGATGACATTTTAAAGTAGATAGCTTTTCTCAAGATCGTGGATCAAGAAACTTCACTTCTACCTATTTTCTCACATTGGGACTCCTTGTCCAAAAAACAAAAGCCAAAAGAACCTCTTCCTTTTAATGAAGCCTCCTTTTTCTCTGGCCATTTATTAAAAAGCTGACTGGAAATTGGTTGCGTCAATCCTGTCCTCTGATTCTCCCTCTGACCCTCCACTCTGGGTTCTCTTTCAGATTGTGTCTCATTCTTAGGAACCCTTACTGTTTTCTCAACAGGTCAAAAACAGAACTGACACCCTGTTACACCAACTCTCCAAATCCTGTCCACTTTAATTAATCTGATTGCTGGTTATGTCAACATCTAGATCATGCAGAAGAACTTGAACCAGTTTTCATTCCTGCCAATGCCAGAACTCAGTGGGCCAACTATGAAAACTGGGTATGTAACAAGGTGTGGCATTCACAACTGAGAAAACAACATCACTTTACTTCTTTTGATGGATTAATTGGACATGGACAAACCTCTATGGAAGCTCAAGGTCTGTCCTGTGCTCAGGTAGTCATTAGAAGGAAATTTGCCAGGTACGGTGGCTCAAGCCTGTAATCTCAGCACTGTGGCAGGCGGAGGTGGGCAGATCGCTTAAGCTCAGGAGTTTGAGACCAGCCTGGGCAACATGGTGAAACCCTGTCTCTACACAAAATACACAAAAAATTAGTAGGGTGTGGCGGTGGGCGACTGTGGTCCCAGCTACTCAAGAGGCTGAGGTGGAAGAATCGCTTCAGCCTGGGAGGTGAAGAACGCAGTGGGCTGTGATCACACCACTGCACTTCAGCCTGGGCAACAGAGCAAGACCCTGTCTCAAAAAAAAAAAAAAAAAACCACCCACACACGCACACACACAGAGCAAAGAACATGTTCCTTTTGTTTTAAAAACAGGTATGGTGCTGAATAATTTATAGGTGACATAACAAGATGATATTACAGTTGAATCCTGTGATTTGGTTCCACAGGTGGTATCCTCAAGCCTCCCATGAAGGTTATAGAAGGTTCTGGCACTGACTCTTATGGTACAAATACTTGCCATATCACCAGATATTACAGTAAGCTCGCAATCCTCCTGTGTGTAACATGGCATAGCTCATCTGCTCTCTTCATTAGACTGCCAAACACCAGACATTAAATATGGGTAGACCCAAAATCTGGATGAACTTGGTCACATGACAAAACCAAGCCACATACATGCAAAGGCCAAACTGCAGGCCTCCTATATCAGATATTTTGCATCCCATTCTTCTCCTACAGACTGACAAAGACACATGGAAGATGGACTTGTGCAGATGCCTACATGATAGGTGACAAGACACCAGCCCCCAACCTGGTGGGTCATGAGTTCCACCCTGACTTTATCTGTGAACAACACTGGTCTTTTTATCTTATGTGGCAACAGATTATATAAAGGTTCTCACCTAAATGGTCAGGTCAATGTAGACTTGGATACCCAACACCTTCTGTCACCAGATATCATCTTAAATGCCAGCCAAATCACACACTTGGGCTCATTTATACACAAAGTAATACTACATAAACATACTAGATATGACACCATGGAAAACCCACTTGTGCATTACAATTCTAAGTTATTTTCAGTATTGAGATCCTTTTTTCCAGGCATTGGAAATTATATGATGGAAAGGGCAGTTTTAAATCTTTCCATAGTAATAGAACAAGAATTCAATATTACTCTGCAAAAATTGGAAGCACTCCAATTAGAAGTTAATTGTTTAAGAATTTGTGGCCCAGGGAGGGGCAGTCTCTCTTGGATCAGCAAGGCCTCAGGATGTCAAAGCAGTCCGGGTGCGGTGACCCACACCTGTAATCCCAGCACCTTGGGAGGCTGAGGCAGGAGACCCACTTGAGGCCAGCACTGGGCAACATGGCAAGACACCAGTACTACAACAACAACAACAACAAAAATTAAAAATTAGCTGAGTGTGGTGGTGTATGCCTGTAGTCCCAGCTACTCAGGAGGCTGAGACAGGAGGATCACTCGAGCCCAGAAGGTCAAGGCTGCAGTGAGCTATAACTGCACCACTGCACTCCAGCCTTGGTAACAGAGGGAGACCCTGTCTCAAAAAACAAAACAAAACAAAACGTATGAATGAACCTAGGAAATCAATCAACCATAACACAAATTTTAATTAAAAGTAATGGCAGGCCAGGCACGGTGGCTCACACCTGTAAGCTCAGCACTTTGGGAGGCCAAGGCAGGTGGATCACTTGAGGCCAGGAGTTCGAGACCAGCCTGACCAACATGGTAAAACCCTATCTTTATTAAAAATACAAAAATTAACTGGGCATGGTGGCACGCACCTGTACTCCCAGCTACTTGGGAGGCTGAGTCAGGAGAATCACTTGAACCCAGGAGGTGGAGGTTACAGTGAGGTGAGACTGTGCCACTGCACTCCAGCCTGGGCAACAGAGTAAGACCCTGTCTCAAATAAATAAATACAATAAAAATAATGGCAAAAACCACAATTACTTTTGGATCAACCTAGTATAATTGCACCACTGCACTCCAGCCTGGCAGAGTGAGACCCTGTCTCTACACAAACGCAAAATAAACATTAAAAAATGTCAAAGCATGATAAAGTACAGGCAATAAAGACCATGATTAATCTAAGACCCATCACTCCAATCTTTGCCTCTGTTCTGGCATTCCCCTATGTGTCTTCCCATCACCCTCCTTCTGGGTGACTCCTTTGTGGCGTGTTTTGTTTGTTTTGTTTGTTTGTTTTGAGATAGATTCTTGCTCTGTTGCCCAGGCTGGAGTGTAGTGGTGTGATCTTGGCTCACTGCAACCTCTGCCTCCCAGGTTCAAGCGATTCTCATGCCTCAGCCTCCCGAGTAGTTGGGATTACAGGCATGCGCCACCATGCCCTGCTAATTTTTGTATTTTTAGTAGAGACGGAGTTTTGCCATGTTGGCCAGGCTGGTCTCAGACTCCTGGCTCAAGTGATCTGCGCACTTCAGGTTCCTAAAGTGTTGGGACTACAGGTGTGAGCCACCGTGCCCGGCTACCCCACTCATTTTGAATGTAAGTAGATTACCAATTCTGAAACGGGTTTTGAGCAGTAGCAACACTGACACAAATTTATAATATTTTCAATAAGATACTTCCTTCAATATGTAAAATACAACAGATATCATTTGCAATTATACATATATACATACACACATATGTGTGTGTGTGTGTATCACCATGGAATAAGTTTGAGCTGAAATATGCATTACTTAAAAAAGAAAAAGCTTATAGACAGGATCTTGCTCTGTCATCCAGGCTGAAATACAGTGGCACGATTGTGGCTCACTGCAGCCTCGACCTCCTGGGCTCAAGTGATCCTCCCACCTCAGGCTTCCAAGTAGGTGGGACTATAGGCATGAGCTACCTCGCCTGGCCTGCATGGCCTTTATGAAGAATGTCATAGAAAGCTTTTTGAAAGCCATTAAAGTTGACCTAAACAAGTGGGGATCTATGCTGTATGCCATGCTATTACTGGGGAGGAAAAAATTCTCCTCTACATTCTTAGGGTCTTTGGTGATCTGGGCCTAAGAATTAAACTGAAATAAGACAGATTAACAGAAGAAAATCATTCAAGTTTGTCTAAAATTTCAATGTGCGTGGGTACTTTCACAAGAGAATGAAGGTCTAAAGAAGTGACTAAAGTAGAAAAATTTTTCATCTTTTAGATAGAAAACAATGCTTCTTTATTTCTTTTTCTTTCTTTTTTTTTTTTTTTTTGACAAGGCTGGATGTGGTGGCTCACGCCTGTAATCCCAGCACTTTAGGAGGCCGAGGCAGGCAGATCACAAGGTCAGGAGATCGAGACCATCCTGGCTAACACAGTGAAACCCCGTCTCTACTAAAAATAAAAAAAAAAAAATTAGCTGGGCGTAGTGGCAGGTGCCTGTAGTCCCAGCTACTCAGGAGGCTGAGGCAGAAGAATGGCGTGAACCTGGGAGGCAGAGCTTGCAGTGAGCTGAGATTGCACCACTGCACTCCAGCCTGGGCAACAGAGTGATACTCTGTCTCAAAAAAAAAAAAAAAAAAAAAGACAAGACAAAGGGGTTTGGATTATAGGCAGTAAATTGTGGAGAAGGGACTAGGACATATATGGGGGCAAAATTAAAAGATAAGGATTATTTTGGTTGTGTGTTTATACAGATCCACTGGAACCTTGATTCACAGTCACTTGTGATGACAATGTTCTTCTCTTCCTGGTAAAGGGAGGGTGCCTTTCTTGTGGGCAATTGTGTGGCCTATTCTTAGGTAGAAAATGGCAGGTCAGAGAGTCTTTCCTGCATGTGCTATTTCTCAAGTGCCTTCAGCTCAAAATAACTGATACTCCAAAGCAGCATATTTGGGGTGACATGCCCTGAATTCCTTCATTTCCCCTGCTGCAGACTTTCCTAGAAGTTTCACATATTAAAAGCTGAGTTGGTGGCCATGGAGATACGAGCCAGATTAATAACCAGGGATCTCCAAAGGGGGAGAAGAACATAGATTAGGATAGGAATGAATAAGCTGAAAGGAACAGATCTAAGCACATTTCCCCATAACCTGTTAAACCAGTATCCCATTGCTGGGACTAGGTTGGTAAAACAGAATGAATGCACCTCTTTTATTTGATGGAGAGTGTTTAGCTTGTTCTTCAACAGGTGCAGCTTAGGCACTGTTTGTCCCAATGGATTTACATAGAATAGCCGTATCCACCAATGATCATGCAAACTCCTCCTTTTGAGGCTGTCAGTGTGTCTAGGGTGCAACAGTTTTGGAATACATCAGAAGCTAAGCTATTAACTTCTTTTGTTGTTGTTGCTGTTGTTGTTGTTTTGAGACAGAATCTCGCTTTGTTGAGTGCAGGCTGGAGTGCAGTAGTGAGATCATGGCTCACTGCATCCCCGGCCTCCTGGGCTCAGGTGATCCTCCCACCTCAGCCCCCAGAGTAGCTGGAACTACTACTACGCCCTGCTAATTTTAAAATTTTTTGTAGAGACAGTCTCACTATGTTGCCCAGGCTGGCCTCAAACTTCTGGGCTCAAGTGATCCTCCCTCCTCAGCCTTCCAAAGTGCTTGGATTAGAGGCCTGAGTCACCATGCCTATATCGCTTTGACATCTTGAGGCTTTACTGATCCAAGAGAGACTGCCCCTCCCTGGGTCAGCTAATTCCTACAGAGAATAAGTGATTTGCTTATTATGTGCCTTTGATGTGCCAACCAACCAATTCATATCTTCAACGTAACTTTACCAGCCACCTTTCAACAGGTTCCTGCAACCTGCAACTATTTCCCTGCCCCAAATCACTCCAGGGACAGGTACCAGGTAACAAGGGACCACTCCTATAGCCCAGAGCCCATCAAAATTATTCAAACTAGCCAGTCCTAAGTCTGTTTATCCTGTCTGGCCTTCTTACAAAAAACACAGCAAAGCCTTTTGTCCACCTTTTGCCCTCACTCATTCTGCCTCCTGACTTACCCTGGTGCTTCCCCATGACCCTGCATGGTGTGGCATGTCCCCCCTATCGTCTTGGGAACTGTGAGTAACAAACTGTCTTTTAAATGGCTATCACCTCTGATCTGTGCCTCACCATACCTGAATAAAGCCAAAATCCCAGGTACATTTTAAAACAAGTCTACAAGTCAAGGAATGCCAAGGATTTCCAGCAACACCAGAGCTAAGAGATAGGCATGGAACAGATTCTTTTTTAGAACTTTCAGAAAGAGAATGGCCTTGTTGATACCTTAATTTTGGACCTCTGGTCTCCAGAACCATGAGAATAAATTTCTGTTGTTTAAAGTCACGCAGTTTGTGGTACTTTCTTACAGTAGCCCTAGGAACCTAATACATTGTGTTTCTTGAATTTGAAAGTTCATGTCCTTCATTAATTTTCACCATTCTCAGTCTCCATATCTTCAGTATTGCCTCTCCCTGCCATTTCTCCTCTCTCCTACTGGAACTTGAGTTAGGCATATGTTAGACCTCACTCTATGTTCCCATCTCTTCTCTTTCATACTTTTTACTTTTTCTCTCTGTGTGCTACATTCTGGGTAACTTCTTCAGATCTTCATGAGTTCTCTCTTCAGCTCTTTTTACATTTAATGATTGTTTTTGATTTCTAGAAGTCGCATCTGTTCTTTTTCACATCTACCATGTCTTTTTTGATTCATTGCTCAAGTTTTAAACTCTGTCTTTTGTTTCTTTAAATATTTTCACTGGGTGCAGTGGCTCATGCCTGTAATCCCAGCACTTTGGGAGGCCAAGGCAGGCAGATAGCCTAAGTTTAGGAAGTTGAGACCAGCTTGGAAACATGGCAAAACCCCATCTCAGCAAAAAACACAAACATTAGCCAGGCATGGTCTAGCTACTTGGGGGGCTGAGGCCAGATCTGGGGCTTGTCAGGGGGTGCGGTCCGAAGCTACAGTGAGCCATGCTCGTGCCACTGTACTCCAGTGTAGGTGACAAAGCAAGACACTGTCTCAAAAAATATTTTTCAGGGCCGGGCGCGGTGGCTCAAGCCTGTAATCCCAGCACTTTGGGAGGCCGAG
>NW_012118788.1:333350-334894 GCF_000951035.1 Colobus angolensis palliatus | reverse complement strand
TTTTTTTTTGAGACGGAGTCTCACTGTGTCACCCAGGCTGGAGCGCAATGGCGTGATCTTGGCTCACTGCAAATTCTGCCTCCCGGGTTCAACTGATTCTCCTGCCTCAGCCTCCTGAGTAGCTGGGATTTAAAGGGATGTTAGTTCAATCACATCCAGCATGTTGAGGTAATTTATAGCAGTGGGACATTTTTGGTTACCCATCCCTCTCATTACTGCTGTGTATATTTTATTTTATTTTTATTTTATTCCATTTTATTATTGTTATTTTTTGAGACGGAGTCTTGCTGTGTCACCCAGGCTGGGTGGTGTGATCTCAGTGGTGTGATCTCAGCTCACTGCAACTTCCGCCTCCCAGGTTCAAGCAATTCTCCTGACTCAGCCTCCCGAGTAGCTGGGACTACAGGCACCAGTCACTGCACCCAGTTAATTTTTGTATTTTTAGTAGAGGTGGGGTTTCACCATGTTGGCCAGGCTGGTCTCAAACTCCTGACCTTGTGATCCGCCCGCCTCAGCCTCCTGAAGTGCTGTGCTGGGATTATAGGCGTGAGCCACTGCACCTGGCCATGTATATATATATATATTTTTTTAATTTTTGAGACAGGTCTGTTGCCCAGGCTGGGATTGCAGTGGCACAATTAGAGCTCACTGCAACCTCCGTCTCCTGGGCTCAAGCCATCCTCCCATCTGAAACAGATGTGCCACCAGGCCCATCTGACCCTCCTCTTCTGAACACACGCACCCACTGGAGAAGCTGAAGGTCTGTTCGTGGGAGAAGTTTCTGACTTTTCCTGAAGCTGAGTCAAGTTGGAAAGCTGAGCTGAGCAAACTACAGTGGTCAGAGGAGGCAGCAGAAAGGCCCTGGGAGCTCACTGGGTCCCCAAGCAGCCCATTCCTGCCTGACACCACAGGGATCCATCAGGAGGGTGGCCAGAAAGCAAGGGGTAAAACTCCACAGCTCCACAGGGAGAAGGAACTCGCTAGCTGAACTTTGTAACCGTTTGAATGGGGTGAGAGGCCTCCTGGCCAGAACCCAGGGGAGGACGTGAATCTGGCTTGCAGACTTCACAGGTGGGGGAAGAACTAAAGCCCTTTTCTTTCACAGCTGGGAGGTGGAAAACCTCAGGCAAGCTTTCAAGTTCGTCTAGTTGCGCCCTCCACCTGGAAACAGTCTGGGGGCTGTTTGTGGGGCTTCGTGGGAGTGAGACCAGCCCTTCAGTTTGCATGGGAGCTGAAGGAGGTCTGGGACAGCTGGCTTCCCCCCACTTCCTTGACAACCTGCATGACTCAGCAGAGGCAGCGGTGATTCTCCTAGTATAGTGCTGTCAGTGGAGTATTGAAGTCCCACAGAGGACTAATATACAGAATCTACAACAAACTCAAACAAAAATCAGTGAGAAAAAATTCCATCAAAAAGAGGGCTAGGGACATGAATAGACAATTCTCAAAAGAAGATACACGGCCGGGCGCGGTGGCTCAAGCCTGTAATCCCAGCACTTTGGGAGGCCGAGACAGGTGGATCACGAGGTCAGGAGATCAAGACC
>NW_012118788.1:318976-331037 GCF_000951035.1 Colobus angolensis palliatus | reverse complement strand
TCTGTCTCCCAGGTTCAAGCAATTCTCCTGCCTCTGCCTCCTGAGTAGCTGGGATTACAGGCACTCACCACCATGCCCGGCTCATTTGTGTAGTTTTGGTAGAGATGGGGTTTCACCATGTTGGCCAGGCTGGTCTCCAACTCCTGACCTCAAGTGATCTGCCTGCCTTGGCCTCCCAAAGTGCTGGGATTACAAGCGTGAGCCACCGTGCCCGGGCGGAGACCAGAAATTTAAAATGGATTTCTCTGGACCAAAACCCAGGTGCCAATAGGGTTGTACATCCTCCAGAGGCTCTGAGCAGGGAAATGGTTTCCTCGATTTTTCCAGCTTTTGGAGCTGCCTGTCTTGGGTCGTATAGTCCCTTCTTCCATCTTCAAAGCCCACAGTGTAGTGTCTTCAAATCTCTCTCTGCTTCCATCTTCTTCGGCCTTCTGTGTCAAATCTCCCTCTGTCTCCTCTTATACAGACACTTGTGATTGCATTTAGGGCTCACTCAGATAATCCAAGACAACGCCTCCATCTCAACATTCTTCATCAATTCTGCAAAGTTCCTTTTGCCACAGAAGGTAATACTCACAGGTTCCAGAGATCAGGACTTGGATATCCTTAGGGGTCATTATTCAGCCTACCACGGGAAGGAAAGAGAAGGTGTCCCTGTACTATGGTTTGAGTGGGTCCCCCACAAAGCATGTGTTGGAAATGTAATCCCCAATGCAACAGTGTTGGGAGGTGGGGCCTAATGAGAGCTGTTTATCTCATGAGGCCTCCACCCTTATGAATGGATTGATGTGGATTCTAAAAGGACTTTGAGGCTGTGAGTTCAACCTCTTGCTCTCTCTTACCCTCTCTTTTTCCTTTCACCATGGGATGATACAGCAAGAAAGCTCTGGCCAGATGCTGGCCCCTCAATCTTGGACTTTCCAGCCTTCAAAACCATGAGCCAACAAATGCCCACTCCTTATAAATTATCACTGGGCGTGGTGGCTCACGCCTGTAATCCCAGCACTTTGGGAGGCCGATGCAGGCAGATCACCTGAGATCAGGAGTTCCAGACCAACCTGGACAATATGGTAAAACCCCGTCTCTACTAAAAATACAAAAATTGGCCCGGCTCGGTGGCTCACGCCTGTAATCCCAGCACTTTGGGAGGCCGAGGTGGGCAGATCACGAGGTCAGGTGATCCAGACCATCCTGGCTAACACAGTGAAACTTTGTCTCTACTAAAAATATGAAAAATTAGCCGGGTGCAGTGGCAGATGCCTGTAATCCCAGCTACTCTGGGGACTGAGGCAGGAAAATCAATTGAAACTGGGAGGGCTCCCAGTGCCAGGGACCTTACCCGTTTCCAGGCATCGCCCTGACCCAGAAACGACTGGGCCCCGCCGTCCTGGAAAGGCCCCAGCGCACAGTCATCTGAGGTTCGTTCAGAGTTTTGTTTCTCGGCGCTGCAAGGCGGCAGAAGGGAAGGAGTGAATGGAATCCTCTAAAAGGGATCTTAGAGTTTCACCCAGTTGGATGTGACACTTGCAGGTGTCCCAGACTGGTGGGAACCTTGACTGGAAGGCTGGGGTTAAGGATGAACTTTCTACCATCCCCTGCCGAGCAGCTGCTGCCAGGCAGCAGGAGCTCTCGCTTTGTGCACAGGAAGGGGCAGGGAGCTTGCAGCAGCCACAGGGGGCAGGAATGACTGCACGGGAACCTCCTTTCTTCTCCCTGAATCCCAGGCCTGGCATCTCACCAGGGGGCACAGTGAGGGTCCAGGGCTGGGCCCAGGACTCTAGCTGAATCTTTCAGAGTATTCCATCCCTCTGGCCAGTGGCCCAAGCGAGTGAACCAGAACGCTTCCTTGGGGGTTTTGAAATTGGAACTGGAGGGAGGAGCTCCCTATGGGGAGGTGAATGGGAGCTGGGGCCACCTGTAGTGACATTTCCTGAGTTCATAGAGTAGGCGAGTCTCAGAGAGAAAAGCTGACTCAGAGAAAGGGAGTGGTAGCCGGGGGCGTGGTGGCCCACTCCTGCAATCCCAGCTACTCAGCTCGGGAGGCTGAGACCCAAGGATCACTTTAGGCCAGGAGTTTGAGATCACCTTGGACAACATAGGGAGACCCTGTTTCTCTCTCTGTCTCTCTTTTTTCTTTCTTTTTTTTTTTTTGAGACAGAGTGTGGCTCAGTTGCCTGGGCTGGAGCGCAGCGGCATGATCTTGGCTCACTGCAACCTCTGCCTCCTGGGCTCAAGTGATCCTGCCACCTCAGTCTCTTGAGTAGCTGGAAATACAGGCATGCGCCACCATGCCTGGCTAATTTTTGTATTTTTTGTAGAGACGGGGTTTCGCCACGTTGCCCAGGCTGGTCTTGATGTCCTGGGCTCATGTGATCAGCCCACCTTGGTCTCCCAAAGGGCTGGGATTGTAGGCATGAGCCGCCGTGGCGGGTCCAAGGTTTTTTTTTGTTTTTGTTTTTGTTCTTTTTATTAGTGGGGTATGGTGGTGTGCACCTGTAGTCTCAGGTACTCCAGAGGCTGTAGGGGAATGACTGCTGGAGCACAGGACTTGGAGATTGCAGTAAGCCATGATCATGCCACTGCACTCCAGGCTGGGTGACACAGCAAGATCCCAGGTCAAGAAAGAGATAGAGGCCGGGCGCGGTGGCTCATGCCTGTGGTCCCAGGACTTTGGGAGGCCGAGGCGGGCGGATCTCGAGGTCAGGAGATCAAGATCATCCTACGTAACACGGTGAAACCCCGTCTGTACTAAAAATACAAACAATTGGCCGGGCGTGGTGGCGGGCGCCTATAGTTCCGGCCTTTGTGGCAATGGAGCAGCTCTCCCTGGAAGATTGGTGCTGACGGAGGTGATGGAGGTGAAGCTGGGGCTGAGCCCCAACCCCAGCTGTCCTGTCTTCCCTGCCCACTGCTGTTGGCTGTGACCTCTGCCAAGACTGGCCCAGGCTGGCAGTGTGGCGGACCCATGTGGAGGCCGCCCTGGATACTGAGCTCTTCCTGGAGGCCCACAAGCTCATTCTCTAGCCTCAGAACCACAGTGAGGCTCAGCGGGACCCCCAGCTGGCCCAGAAGCAGGTGCAGTTGTGGCTCCGCTGAGTGGGTGCAGCCCACTCCACTGCACCCTGCTGTCTTCAATAAACACGCTGCGTGCTCTTCGCTGGTCTCCAGGTTTACTCTGTCACTGGAAGTGGGGTGAGTCCCATTTCTGAGCCTAGACATATTAGATCACACAGCATAGAGTGAGTGGCACTCGGTCCCCCACGTGGGGCTCTAGTTACTTTCCTGGGCCACCAGGTGCACAGTCTGGCCACTGCAGCCCCAACCCAGGCCAGGAAGTTTTCTGGGCTCCTCTGCATGGCACACACTGGAGGATTAATTAGTACAGGAAGGGTATAACCACCATTTTTGGGGTATGGGCCCGATAACTTACTTAGCTGACATTACTGTGGGGTGTTAGGATGTGGTGTATTAGGTAGCACGGATACTTTTGGATTCTCACGGGTGGGTTCAATTCCTGTAATTCGAGAAATAAGAGGGTTTAAATCTCTGTAATTTATTCTATCAAAGTAACTCTTTTGTGAGACATATTTCTTATGTTTGGGGTGGGATGCTGGAGGTTAGGACTGGCATGGAGAAATGTCATATGAAAGTACTAGTGTGAGTGGTAGAAAACTTTTTCATAGGAGATGTATGAGCTGATCATAATGGAATCGGGAGTATGATGTTCCAATTCATTAAAAAAGACTTGTTAAAATGAGAGTTCGAGTGACGAAATTTGTGGTATAGAGTTCTGGCATATATATGTTATGCAGTGCTCCTAGGAAGACAATAGTGGTTAGGGTATTTATTATTTGTTGTTTATTTATTTTTTGCCCTAGGGCGAAGGTGGCTTTTATTTCCTCTCTTAGGGAAGGAGGGGAGGGGAGCTTTCCCAGGCACATCAACCTAAGGAAGGGGTGGTTGGGCCCCCTGCAGCGAGGGGCTGGAAGAGCTGATCATTTGGAAGAAAGGGTTCGTTCTTGTCCATTTCCTGGCCTTCGGCTGCAGGGTGTGCTGGCAGGGGTCACTCCCCTTGGGGCAGCAGCTCCTGCATCAGCAGAGGCAAGGAGCTACCTGCTGGTGTTCACAAAGAGGAGGGGGCAGGTGCCCTGAGTGAGGGAGAGAGGGCTGGGGTGGGCAACCCCACGCCAATGCCTGCTCAGTATGATCACTTTCATAAGGTCTGGCTGGTGGGACTCCTCCGGGAAGGGCCTGAGGGGTCCCTTGGCAGTGCTCCACGCAATAGCTGGTGCTTTAAATGTCCATCTCAAACTGTGCTTCTTCACCACCCACCCCACTTATCTTCTGGACTATTGCGCAGATGGCCCTGGTCGGCTTCCGTGGAGGGGGATCATCACCGGCAGAGCTGATGACCCCGGGAACGGCAGGCTGATCCCTCGGGGGTGTTTTGGTCACCGGTAAGTTTCGACACTCCATCAGGAATTTCCGGTGGTAGATGACCCTGGTACCTCCCGGGGTGGTGCTGAAGAGCATGCCGCCTGGGGTCGGTCATGCTGTATTCCCCGGGCGGGCGGGAGCTGCATGCCTTCGCCGAGCACCAGCTGACAAATGGCAAGGATGGCCCGGCTTGGGGTCTGGCTGCAGCTGCTGTCCGCAGACATGGTCTCCTGTGCGCTGCACCCGGGAACCTCTCGCGGTCCTCAGGGCATTTATTATAATGATATTTATATACTCTGCTGTAGGCAAATGGGCCTGCAGCATATTTGACATTAAAGCTCGAGACTAATTCTGATTCCCCCTCTGTTAGGTCGAAAGAGGCTCCGTAGGTTTCTGCTAATATGGAAATAAATCATATTACGGCCAGAGGTCATGATGGTAGGAGCAGCCAGAGAAATTCTTGTGTTCCAATGAGTATATACAAATTAAATGAACCACTTATTAATAGGACTGCTAGGAGGGTAATAGCTAGAGGGACTTCATATGAGATTGTTTGGGCCACTGTGCGTAGTGCACCTATTAATGCATATTTCCAATTAGATGCTCATCCTGATCACAGGATAGAGTAGACAGCTAGGCTTGATGTGGCTAATATAAACAGGAGGCCTATGTTAACATTAACTAGAGAGTGGGGTATGGGCAGAGGGATTCATGTGAGGAGGGCAATACACAAGGCTAGAGTTGGAACAATAATGTATGGGGGTGTATTTTATACATTATTGTACATTATACAACAATATGTTAAAAGTTTTATTGCATCTGTGACTTTTATTGCCGAGTGCCCCCTGACTTCCTGGTAGTGGTGTCCCCACTACTCCCGAAGCTCCCGGGCTCCTGTGTCTCTTTCTCCCAATTTCTTTCTAGTCTAGTTCAGGCTTCATTCACCTGTGGATACTCCCAGTCTCTACTTCTAGAATCTTCCAGAGATCATTCTCATTGCCCCTTCCTCATTCTGGACCCTGCAAAGCCCCTTTCGTCAGGTTCTGCAGTGCAAGTCCAGCCATGGGAATTCCCGGACATAATCTCTTTTCAGACAGGGTGTCTGTGAGGTGGTGCCACGGGGCACAGTCACATGTGGAAGAGGGAGACTAGGGTCACAGCTGCCACACCTTTGCCACAGGTCTCTCCCCAGCGTACTCCTGGGCCTCCTTAGAATTCTTGCTGCCATAAGAATTGCAGGCTTCCTGGCCTTATGACAACACAAAGGGAAACAAGAAGTTTCCCTGGGGAACACAGGGTCCTGGGTCCAGATTGGAGAGGGCACAGGGCCAGGGACTCTGGCCAGACATAGGCCCAGGTCTGTGGCTGGCCAGCTGCAGCTGTGGGGCCCGGCATGTGTCTCAACATGGCCCTGGAGCTCTACATGGACCTGCTGTCAGCACCCTGCCGTGCCATCTACATCTTCTCGAAGAAGCATGATATCCGGTTCAACTTTCAGTTTGTGGATCTGCTGAAAGGTTAGCTCCCAGTGCTGCCCAGCAGGCCTGGTCCTGGGGGAGGCAGGGCACACACATTGGGGCTTGTTTTTTCTTTTTCTTTTTTTTTTTTTTTTGAGACAGAGTCTGGCTCTGTCACCCAGGCTGTAGCGCACTGGCACGATCTCGGCTCACCGCAAGCTCCACCTCCTGGGTTCATGCCATTCTCCTGCCTCAGCAGGAGGCATTTGTGTCTCTGGCAGTTCTCTCTCCCCTGGAGTCCCACAGCCTCAGACCTTCCCTGCCCCTCCCAGGTCACCACCACAGCAAAGAATACATTGACATCAACCCCCTCAGGAAACTGCCCAGCCTCAAAGATGGGAAATTTATCTTAACTGAAAGGTAAGTCTTCCCCAGGGCCCTTGCACCATCTGTCTCTGCTCCTCCTGGGAGACTCAGTGCGAGCATTTGTCTATTTCACCATGGAAAACCTCACACATACACTAAAGAAGAGTGAATACTAACTAATGAGGGGCATGAGGAACCCCACAAACCCATTGTCCAGCTCCGACTGTTGCCAACTTGGGGTCCATTTTACATCATTTCTGTTCCCCTGCTTTCCAGATACCCCATCATTCCAGTCATAAATGTTTAGGGGCCTGCACACACCTGTAATCCCAGCACTTTGGGAGACTGAAGTGGGTGAATGGCCGGAGCTCAGGAGTTCAAGACCAGCCTAGCCTGGACAACATGCCAAAATTCCCATCTCTGCAACAAATATAAAAATTCGCCAGTGTACAGGCCGGGTGCGGTGGCTCAAGCCTGTAATCCCAGCACTTTGGGAGGCCGAGACGGGCGGACCACGAGGTCGGGAGGTTGAGACCATCCTGGCTAACACGGTGAAACCCCGTCTCTACTAAAAAAATACCAAAAAAAAACTAGCCGGGTGTGGTGGCGGGCGCCTGTAGTCCCAGCTACTCAGGAGGCTGAGGTAGGAGAATGGCGTAAACCCAGGAGGCGGAGCTTGCAGTGAGCTGAGATCTGGCCACTGCACTCCAGCCTGGGTGAGAGTGAGACTCCGTCTGAAAAAAAAAAAAAAAAAAAATTCGCCAGTGTGGTGGCCCACACCTGTAGTCCCAGCTGCTCAGGAGGCTGAGGTGAAAAGACTGCTTGAGCCCAAGAGGCAGAGGTTGCAGTGAGCCAAGACTGAGCCATTGCACTTCAGCCTGGGCAACAGGGCAAGACCCCATCTCAAAAATAAAAATAAGTAAGTAAATAAATCAATCAAATGTTTAGGAACATACCTCTCAGAGATAGAAGTTCTTTCAAAAAAAAAAAAGGCAACAGACTGGGCACGGTGGCTCATGCCTATAATCCTAGCACTTTGAGAGGCTGACACGGGAGGATCGCTTGAGGCCAGGAGTTCACGACTGCAGTGAACTCTGATTACGCCACTGCACTCCAGCCTGGGCTAGGAGAGAGGGTAGGATCACTACATTACCATTAAGATACCTCATAAAATTAACAATAAGTCCTGAATTTCATCTAATGTCTGGCTCCTGTTCAGAACTCTCTGATTATCTCCTAAATATTTTCTTGGCAGTTTGTTTGGATCAGGATCCAAACAAGTTCTGAATCTTGCAGCCGGTTGCTGTCTCTCCCGCCACTCTCTAATGAATAGCTCTCTCCATACCCTGATCTTTTTACCTTGGCAAGGTTGCTGTTGATGATAATAAAGGAGCCCTTGCACTGTGGAGGTTCCCACACCAGCCATCAATCAGCAAGGCCTAGGACACCCCTCCGAAGCATGTCTTCCCTCCGTCCCCTTCCCTCTGTCCCCATGACGTCCACCATTCCCAGACACCACAACCTTCCCGATAGTTGCTGGCCCCCTATTGTCCATTCTGCCCCCTCGGGCTCACCCTCCATCCAGCACCAGAGAGATGGATCCTTTCATGCCCTGGTTTATATAACACCTAATCTTACAGATTAAGTCCATAACCTCCCTGCATCTCCTCGGGCTACCCTCTGTGGCCTCCACAGTGTCTCTTGCTGCCTCGCCACTCCCCAACCACCCCCACCCTCCTTCCAGTTGCACCCACCTACTGTCCGTTTTTCAGATTCACCTTGCTGCCCTTACCCTGGTATTTCAGCACGTGTTTTTCCTTGTTGGTTTTTTGAGACAGAGTCTTGCTTTGTGTCCCAGGCTGGAGTGCAGTGGCACGGTCTTGGCTCACTGCAACCTCTGCCTCCCAGGTTCAAGCGACTTCTGTGCCTCAGCCTCCCAAGTAGCTGGGATTACAGGTGTGTGTCACCACACCCAGCTAATTTTTGTATTTTCATTTTAGTAGAGACAGGGTTTCATCATGTTGGCCATGGTCTCCAACTCCTGGCCTCAAGGGATCTGCCACCACTCCCAAAGTGCCAGGATTACAAGTGTGAGCCATCGTGCCCGGACTGTTTCTGTTTTTCAAAAAGGACTTGCTCCTTCACCCAAGCTGGAGTGCAGTAGCGTGATCTTGGCTCACTGCAGCCTCAGAGTCTTGGACTCAAGCGATCCACCCGCCTCAGCATCCTGATTTGACACGTGTTGTTCCCCTTGCTGGCCTACTCTTTGTTATACCACCAGCCCCCAACTCCTACCCACCCTGCAGGGCTCCTTCCCTGCCCTTACTGACTGTCAGACGGACAGCTCTGGTGAAGGCCTTTCCCGGGGCCATTTGGGCTTCTCCTTGCTCTGGAAGCCCCAGCAGTTGGGCCCAGTGCACACCAGGGTAGTTGACGCAGTGCACTCAGGAAGGCAAGGGCAGTGCCCCTGACCAGTCCTTTCTGCAGTGTGGCCATCCTCTACTACCTGTGCCGCAAGTACAGCGCTCCATTACACTGGTACCCGCCAGACCTGCACACACGTGCCCGTGTGGAGGAGTTCATGGCTTGGCAACACACGGCCTTTCAGTTACCCATGAAGAAGATAGTCTGGCTCAAGGTGAGCAGGATCACTTCCAGGGCCTGGGAACAAGGGCACAAGGGAGTCAGGGAGGCTGGAGGCCAGTTCTGGCCCTGCTGATTGCCAGTGAACTCTAGTAAGTCAGTCTCCCTCCCTCTCTCGGCCTCATTTCCTCAGCTCCTTCTCCTGCCTGCCTTACGGAGCTGTCAGGAGTGTGGACTGAAACAATGCGTATGAAAGAGTCTTATTAGGGTGAGGGAAGGGCATACAGGAGGGGCTGATATGACTCACCCAGGACAGCATTCGAGGCATTTCATTCCGAACTAGAGAATCTCAGCGTCGAAAGGCCCACAGAAGGCCGGGTGTGGTGGCTCACAACTGTAATCCCAGTACTTTGGGAGGCTGAGGCAGGCAGATCACTGGAGGTCAGGAGTTCAAGACCTACCTGGCCAACATTGTGACACACTGTCTCTACCAAAAATACAAAATTATTCGCTGTGTGTGGTGATGGGCACCTGTGATCCCAGCTACTCAGGAGGCTGAGGCAGGAGAATAGTTTGAACCCAGGAGGTGGAGTTGGCAGTAAGCCAAGATTGTGGCATTGCACTCCAGCCTGGGCAACACAGTGAGACGCCATCTCTAAAAAAAAAAGAAAGAGAGAAAGAAAAAAGAGAAAAGGCCTACAGAAAATTGGAAGATGACAAATAACCAGTACATGTGTTCCTACTTCGAATTCTATGCCTGTGATAGGCATCACTAACCAATCACAGGATTTACACCTGCTGAGCTCCCCAAATCCTTGTGAACACATGGTTCCCCACAACTTCCACCAATCAGAACTGCTACAAGAGGTGAAACTACTTTATGTCCTGGGAACTGTCCAGTATCTATCCAGCAGACAAGAGTACAGAGACCAGGCAGGGCAGGTGGCCCTGGAGTGTAGCCTCCTCTTCCCTCCTCTTCCCAACCCTGGCCAGTTGCTGATTCCAAAGATAACAGGCGAGGAAGTTTCAGCTGAGAAGATGGAGCATGCAGTGGAAGAGGTGAAGAACAGCCTCCGGCTCTTCGAGGCGTATTTTCTGCAGGATAAGCTGTTCCTCACCGGGGACCAAATCTCACTGGCTGACTTGGTGGCCGTGGTGGAGATGATGCAGGTGTGGGGTGGGGTGGAGGAGGGTTAGACCTTGGGCAGAGGTGGGAATCCTCTGTGACCAGTGGAGCCATCACTTGAGGATAGGCTGGAGAGGCGGGAAAGGCAGGTGGTGCTGCCACGGGGGCTGTGGGAGCCAGGTCTGGGGGCCTGGACTCAATCTGGGGGCAACAGGAAGCACAGAATGTTATCAATCAGGGAGGATCACAGTTCTACACATTTGACAAGGATTCTTCGGTGTGGGAGGAGCTGGAGGGTGAGCCTGGGACAGAGAAGAACACTGCATTTCCTGGTCAACCCACCAGCATCCCAGATACCGCCTCCTCTTGCTGGACTCTCCAGGAAATGTTCACTGGCCCTGGGGTTCCTTCTGGCCCTGCCTCGTTCCCAGAGCTCCAGACAGACAGCTATAGAGGACAGCTCTCCTGGCTGGGTCTGAGGGACATCCACTGTGCATTTGGAGGCACACCTGAGTGTGGGGCATTTATGTGGCCTCTCCATGCAGGGGAGGGTGACCAGTTCTGCCTCTCAAGACACTGGCCAGGGTCTAAACTGGCCATCCTGCACACCAGCTAGGGCACTGCACACTGACCAAAGAGACTAATTTTCATATCAGCCAGAGCTATGCCCAAGAGGAGGCACCTGGGATCCTGGTGGCTTGGCCAGGAAATGCAGTGTTCCTTTCCTCATCCCAGAGATCTCTGGCTGATATGAAAATTAGTCTCTTTGGCCTGTTTGCAGTGCAGACCAGCACCAGGAAAACTCATTCTGGCCTGCCCCCAGGGCTCAGACATATGCTTCGTCCCCACCCCTTACATTTCACCCACCACCCACCCCTTCTTGGGCTTCCCAAAGACCTTGGGTGCAAGGCCAAAGTCCAGGGTAGACTGTCTTAGTGAGCCAGCCAAACTCCAGGGTAGACTGTCTTAGTGAGCCAGCCAAACTCCAGGGTAGACTGTCTTAGTGAGCCAGCCAAACTGCAGGGTAGGCTGCTTGCCAGGTCTCCCATTCTAGCCCCTGAGCCTGATCCCAGTGGGAAGTTAAACATGGGGGAAAAAACCTGAGTTCTCTCCCTCATGCACATATACACCCCTGGGATAAGGGGTTTCCTTGGAAGAAGGCAGGATTCATGCGAAGTCACCGTCTGGAGAAGTGGGAGCTGCCTGGGCCGGAAGCCCTCTCAGCATGGTCCAGAAAGCTTAGAGCAAGAAGACCAGTGACTAAGGACCCTGAGGGATTCTGGATCCTCCATCCCCAGCTATATCTAGTACATAGTTTGTAACCCAATGCTCAGGCCTTAGGGGTCAGCAGCCTAATTCTTTGCAGAGGCAGATGTTGCTGGGGCCGTGGGGGGCTGAGGCTGTGGGAGAGGACCCGGGTGGGGCTGGTCCCCAGGCTGACCACATTTTCCTCTTTGTCTATCCACAGCCCATGGCAGCCAACTACAATGTCTTCCTCAACAGCTCCAAGCTAGCTGAGTGGCGCACGCGGGTGGAGCTGAATATCGGCTCTGGCCTCTTTAAGGAGGCCCACGATCGACTAATGCAGTTGGCCGATTGGGACGTTTCCACATTGGATCCGATGGTCAAGGAGAATATTTCTGAGTTGCTGAAGAAGAGCAGGTGACCCTAGGCCCAGCCCATCCTGCAGGGCCTGGCTGGCTTAGCAATCTGAGCCACCTTCCTCAAAGGAAATGCTAAAAAACACAAACAAAAACAAAAAACTGTTCTTTGCCTAATAAAGAGCTGGAACAACCATCACAGCTGCTGAGCAACAGATAGTTGGCACATGCACAGGGTCTGATATGGGAGTGGGTGGTGGTTACAGATCCTTCCAATGTCCAAAAAGAATTTTAAAAGTAAAGGGTTAATATGGTTACATTGTCAGTAATAATAGTTGGTGACTTCAATACCCCACTTTCAGTAATATATAGAAAAATACAGAAGATCATCAAGGAAATAGAGGACTTGAAAAGCACTATAAACCAATTGCACACACTAGACATGAACAAAATGTTCTACCCGACAAGAGCAGAATAAGCATTTTTCTTTT
>NW_012118788.1:313955-316930 GCF_000951035.1 Colobus angolensis palliatus | reverse complement strand
TCTCAAAAAAAAAAAAAAAAAGCTTTTCTTGAGGGACTGTGCTAGGCTCTACAGCCACAAACACCATGGAGGAAGCTCTCTGCCCATTAGAAGCCCAGAGCCCAGAGCAAATCCTCACCTTCATTGGAGCTGGATGGGGACACAAAACTATCTGATAACTAAGATGCAATTTTACATCTCTTACCTTGTTTAATCCTCACAACCACCCTGGTGAGTAGCATTATTATTCCCATTTTGTAGATGAAGAAAAAAATTCTTCAAGGGGAAGGAATCCTCAGAGTAGCATATGAATGAGAGGCAGAACCGGAGTCAGGACCTATATCTTGTCTTTTCCTCACTAAAACTAGAGAAGTACCCACAACCAGGCAATGTTTTTGGTGCAGAGGAAGCAGTAGTGAACAAAATAGACAAAAATCTCTACCTTTAGTGCTCACATTGTTGTGGAGAAAGACAAACAATAAGCACAGTAGAGAAGTAAAAATTAGAATGTTTTGCTAAAAAGTCCATACAATTGAATATTATTCAGCCATAGGAAGGGATGAAGTACTGTGATATGCTACAACATGGATGAACCTTGACAACATTATGCTAAATGAAAGAAGCCAGTCATAAAAGGCCACATATTTCATTATTCCATTAGAATGAAATCTCCAGAATAGGCAGATACTTCCTGTCCACAGAGGTAGAAAGTAGATGAATGGTAACCAGGAGCTAGGGGAAGAGGGAAAATGGGGAGTCACTCTTTATTGGGTACAGAGTTTCTTTTTGGGGTGATGAAAATGATCTAGAATTAGATAACTGTGATGGTGACAAAACTTGTTAATATACTAAAAACCACTGAATTGGTTTTAAAACCAATTGAATTTGAAAGTATACTTTGAAAGGGTGGATATTATGGTACGGGAATTATATATCATAATGAAAATAAGATTACATTGTTCAAAAGCATATGGAAGCAGCTACAAAAATATGAAACATAAATTGTGACTCTCTGTTCTAAAGTGTAGAAATTGAATATTTATCTTGGCTGGGTGCGGTGGCTCAAGCCTGTAATCCCAGTACTTTGGGAGGCCGAGATGGGCAGATCACGAGGTCAGGAGATCGAGACCATCCTGGCTAACACGGTGAAACCCCGTCTCTACTAAAAAATACAAAAAACTAGCTGGGCGAGGTGGCGGGCGCCTGTAGTCCCAGCTACTCCGGAGGCTGAGGCAGGAGAATGGCATAAACCTGGGAGGCGGAGCTTGCAGTGAGCTGAGATCCGGCCACTGCACTCCAGCCTGGGTGACAGAGCAAGAGGCTCCGTCTCAAAAAAAAAAAAAAAAATGTCAAGATGGCAACAGCAAAGCTTTAAACCAAGTGCATGGCCCTGCTGCGTTGTAGGCCCATGAGGCAGGTAGACTGGTATTCACGTCCTTGTATAGCCCCCTCCCCTTGAGTGTGGCTGGGGTCTGTGCTCTGTTGCTTGGAAGCAAGACTTATCCCTAAGCCTTGTTTTCATGGAGGTGGATTTGAGAGCTATTATCCCACATCCTTGCTTGGTGCCCTGTGAATAAATCTTTTGTCTTTTGCAAAACTCGTATCATGTTGATTAATTTACTGTGAGATGCCAGGCATTGTTGGAAACCTCCGGGTAGGCCTCACAGGGCCTCAGCCATCTGGGGGAGGCATTAGCTGGACTGTAATAAATACGACTGGGGAGGGACAGCTCATTCCTTCATGAGGTGTGGGGCTGGCAGCCCCGCAGGCAGCCAGCTACCCTTCCTCTCTGGCCTGCATCCTGGGCACTGGGCCCAGGCACTGGGCAAGGAGGCTGCTGCACCGCCTTTCTTCTCTTCCCTTTTAGTGGGAAATATACCTGCAGCCTAGATTCCCAGAAAGGGGTGGTGAGGGAGCAGACACGCCACTGATTGACCCAAAGTTCTCCGGAGCCAACGGATGAGTGAAGAGGGCATGGCCGGACTCAGGGCTCCTGGTGTGGTGCACTGCTGCAGGCTCGGCGACCCAGCAGTTCCTGCCCAACCCCCACCTAGCCCCAGCCGTTGCTGCCCGCCGCCCCCCACCGGCCATTCCTGCCCTCAGTTCCTGTTTCTGGGCCTGTTCCCAGGACCCGTTCCCTAGGTTTAGGTCTGCCCTTCCACACCCCACCCCATTGCCCCTGCCATGGGTCTGGAGCTGTACCTGGACCTGCTGTCCCAGCCCTGCCATGCAGTCTACATCTTCGCCAAGAAGAACGGCACCCTCTTCCGGCTTCCCACAGTGGAGCTGACTAAAGGTGGGCTGGGCAGCTGGGCCCAGGGTATACCGGCTGCGGATCCCTGCCTGTCCACACTGCTTTGCAGTCGGGCCAGGAATGCAGACTAATATGAAGAATCAGACTCTCCAATGTGGAAACTATTGCATAATTTTCTATTTTATTATTTTTACCTTTTGGAGACAGGATCTAACTCTTATCACTCAGGCTGGAGTGCAGTGTCACAATCACGGCTCACTGCAGCCTCGACCTTCCAGGTTTAAGCGATCCTCCCGCCTCAGACCCTGAAGTAGCTGGGAGTACAGGTGCCTACCGATATGCCTGGCCAATTTATTGTTATTATTATTATTATTGAGAGGAGGTCTTGCTGTGTTTCCCAGGCTGGCCTAGAACTCCTGGGCTCAAGCGATCCTCTTGTCTTGGCCTCCTAAAGTGTTGAGATTACAGGCATGAGCTGCCATGCCCCGCTGGTTGTCTATTTTAATCGAGGCTTTATCTTTGCTTTGTGAATACAAAACATTCTTCAAAATACAGGTTAAGAGAGGGCAGAGCAGGTGCAGAAGGAGGGTAGGGAAACGGAGTGGGGCCAGAATATCTTCACTGCATGTGCTTGGAAAAAACAATGAAACTGCCTCTTTGTTTCCTAAGTAAAATAGTCCCTGTCTACCCCTGCCTGTGTCTCTTCCACTTTTTTATTATTTATTTATTTATTTATTTATTT
>NW_012118788.1:307309-310075 GCF_000951035.1 Colobus angolensis palliatus | reverse complement strand
GAGACCAGCCTGACCAACATGGAGAAACCCCATCTCTACTAAAAGTACAAAATTAGTCGGGTGTGGTGGTGTATGCCTGTAATCCCAGCTACTCAGGAGGCTGAGTCAGGAGAATTGCTTGAACCTGGGAGGTGGAGATTACAGTGAGCTGAGATCACGCCATTGTACTCCAGCCTGGACAACAAGAGCAAAACTCTGTCTCAAAAACAAAACAAAACAAACAAACAAACAAACAAAAATATACAGGGACATCTTGTGTAAGAAAAAATTGATTAAACATAAAACAAGCAAAAAACTGCGGGGGGATCTTGGTAAAAGATATGTCAGAAGGAAGTGATGTTCTTTAGGATGCTTTTAGAAACCCGTAAGACAGGCCTGGCGTGGTGGCTCACCCTTGTAATCCCAGCATTTTGGGAGGCCAAGATGTGCAGATCACTTGAGGTCGGGAGTTTGAGACCAGTCCCGGTCAACACGATGAAACCCCCTCTATATTAAAAATACAAAAATTAGTCAGGTGTGGTAGCACACTCAGGAGGCTGAGACAGGAGAATCACTTGAACCTGGGAGGTGGAGGTTGCAGTGAGCTGAGACCATACCACTGCACTCAAGCTCCAGTCAGAGCGAGACTGTCTCAGAAACAAACAAACAAACAAAGAAAAATAAGAGAAACCCATCAGACAAAGAGACAGGGAAAAAATGAGTCACAGTTCACTGCAGCCTAGATCTCCTGGGCTCAAGCAACCCTCCTGCCTCAGCTGCACAGATAGCTAGAACTACAAGCGCACACCACAACACCAGGATTCCTTTTTTTTTTCTGTAGAAAATAAAGAGGGGAATCTTGCCTAGCCTGGTCTTGTACTCCTGGACTCAAGCAATCCTCCCTTCCTGGCCTCCCAAAGTGCTGAGATTACAGGTGTCAGCCACTCTGCCTGACCACAATTTCAATCATATTTAAAATGTACAATTCAAGTGATTTTGCCACACTAATCAGAGACTTATGTTTAAGCCACACCAACAGATTTCCATGTTTTAAATAACACATTTTGCCACCCCCTGGTGAACAGTGGCTCACCATCGGCACAAGAGGCTACACAGGCAGATGTCAGTGGGGACCAGGCGGGGACAGGAAATGTCGTGAACCCAAGGGTGCCTGCCCAGCCCCACTTGCGCCCTCACATGTAACCACATCTCCTGACTGCCCAAGAGAAGCGCAGATTTTCATACTGAACATAAAATTGCCTGACTTCGAAATGGTGGCAAATCATTCAAAAAACATTTAAACTTCCGTTGCATTGTTTATTAGGGTCGAACTTGGGGAAGACCCCTATAGGGGTGTGTGTGTGTGTCTGTGTGTTAGGGGTGTTCAGACCTTTAACAGAGCTAGGAACCAGGCGACCATAGCGCGGAAAGCTTACGGGAAATCCACCCGGTGCTAGGCAAGAGGGTCGGGGAAGCGACAGGGTGTACCCACCACGCGGTTAAAGACTGGTAGTGCGTGGGGCTACACATAGGATGGGGGCGATGGGACTTTTGGAAAACAGAGCCGGCACACGTGACTTTTGTTTGCGGAAGCGGGATATACTCTAGGCAGCCAATCGGGGAGCGCTGAGTCTCTGTCCAGCCAATGAGAAGCCAGGTTGCTGTGGCGCCTCGCCCCTCCTCCCTGGTCCGCGAGCCTCCGGTACCCAGAGCTGCTTCTCTCCCAGAGCTGTTTTCTTTTCTCTGCCTGCTATACCCTTCCTAGAGCTAGACAGGAATTTGCCCAACAACCGAGTGCCCGCAGGGCTGGGGAAACGACTCTGCGCCGCCGCTACCTCTATCCTGAGCAAACCTGCGGACGTGAGCGTGGGCCAGGCAGCACAGGGCGAGGGGAGGTTGGTGGGCCAGGGGTCCAGCCCTGTCCCTGCTCCGCCTCCCCCACAGCGACCCCGACCCTTTTCCCCAGGGACCACTCCCCCCTCCTTTCCGCACGCCAAGTTCTGACTTTCCGTGCTCTAGGATCCCGCGGCTCCCCCTCCGCACGTCTTTCCCTTATCGCCCTCCCCAGTCATGAGCCGAACGTGACCTTCAGGGGCCTCGACCTGTACTGGGATCCCTGTCCCCACGAACACTCCGCGTTTCGGCTTTCCCGCGCTTGGGTCGGGTCCCCTAGAGGTAGCCCTGCCGGCCCCAGCTTCAGGTAAAACTTTTCATGTCCCCCTCAGCACATGCAGGTGACAGTGCGTACAGGCCTGGCGGTGGCGCTGAGCGGGTCCACCGAGCTCTGCGCGCAGCCGTCCGTCTCCTCCATCTGCGTAGTGCTGAGGACAACCGCAGCCACAGCGCCCACTTCTTTGAGTTTCTCACCAAGGAGCAAACCCTGGGCCAAGACTGGTGCGTAGGGTAGTGGAGGATCCATTTGGGACTGCCGCAGACTGGAGCCAGTGATCCTGCCTCAGGGGGAAAAACCCATTTATTGCCCTGCCCACTAAGAACACATCAGGGTCTGGGGCCCTGGGGCCCCCTGACCCCTCAGGTTCCTGATGGTAGGACTGTGCTCAGCGCGTCCTCGGCCTCCGCGCCCATTCTGGCGGCGCGTGAAGAGCCCTTCAGCCCGCCACCGCACTGTGGAAGCCCCTTTCTGGGCTGGCTGAGGCAGAAGCTGCCTCCCTCTTCTTGTGGGGAGGTGTGGAGGGAGAGGCGCGGGTGGGAACCCGGGCTGCGCTCGCTGGCCTGTGTGAGTTCCGGTGGGCGTGGGATAGGCGGGCCCCGCACACGGCAGCCCAG
>NW_012118788.1:298648-306779 GCF_000951035.1 Colobus angolensis palliatus | reverse complement strand
TGAATACACCAATCAGCACTCTGTCTAACACAGGGTTTGTGAATACACCAATCAGCACTCTGTCTAGCTCAGGGTTTGTGAATACACCAATCAGCTCTCTGTCTAACTCAGGGTTTGTAAATAAACCAATCAGCACTCTGTGTCTAGCTCAGGCTTTGTGAATACACCAATTGGTACTCTGTATCTAGCTAACCTAGTGGCGACTTGGAGGACTAGCATTCTGTGACTCTCTGACTAGCTCAAGGATTGTAAACGCACCAATCAGCACTCCGTCAAAATGGACCAATCAGCTCTCTGTAAAATGGACCAATCAGCAGGATGTGGGTGGGGCCAGATAAGGACATAAAAGCAGGCTGCCTGAGCCAGCCAACTGCAACTTGTTGGGGTCCCCTATCCACGCTGTGGAAGCTGTGTTCTTTGTTATAAATATTGTTGCTGCTCACTCTGGGTCCACGCTGCTGTTTGAGCTGTAACACTCACTGGGAAGGTCTGCAGCTTCACTCCTGACGCCAGCGGGACCACAAACCTACCGGGAAGAACCAACAACTCCAGACGCACTGCCTTTTAGAGCTGTAACAGTCACCACGAAGGCCTACAGCTTCACTCCTGACAGGGAGACCACCATGCACCAGAAGGAAGAAGCTCCAGACACATCTGAACGTCTGAAGGAACAAACTCCGGACACACCATCTTTAAAAATTGTAACACTCACGACAAGGGTCGGGGGCTTCATTCTTGAAGTCAGTGAGACCAAGAACCCACCAATTCCAGACACATTTTGGTGACCACAAAGGGACTATCGGCTATCGCCAAGCAGTGGGACATCAACTATCCCCGAGTGGTGAGAATCCAACGGACCCTTTTCGCTTGCTATTCTGTCCTATTTTTCCTTAGAATTCGGGGGCTAAATACCGGGCACCTGTTGCCAGTTAAAAGCAACTAGCGCAGCCTCCGGACTCAAGATACGGGTGTCAGGCTTTCTGGGATAAGGGCTCTCTAACAACCCCCGACTCTTCGGAGCTGGGAGGGTTGGTTTGCCTAGAACCAGCTTCCACTTTTCCTGTACTTCTGGGCTGAGCCGAGGGTCGACTGAGAGGAAAGCCATGCAGCTCCGGGATCCCAACAAGTTGATTGACCCTGCGGCCATGAGTGGAACTCTCAAAGGCATGTCACCCAAGCGAGACTCCCCCATCTATTCTATCTACCTTAACCCTTGCCCCCCTGGGTCCTAATGCCTGCCAGACAAACCTCTTTTCGCCTCTCTTCTCTGAGGTTGGTCCTGCTTCTAAAAATCGCTCCGTGTCTCTGGTGCTTTTCTAGTTTCTCCTATAAGAATGACTTCTAGTGTAAACTGCAGGACTTTGTTACCTTCTTTCTTTAGGCACCCAGGCTCACCAATCAAAAAGACATAATTTTTGCCCAAATCCCTGTTGTGGGGGGACTATCTGGAATTTTAGGGTCCCTCAGACTAACAGGCCTAACAAAAGCTATTCCTGAAGCTAAGATATGGGGAGTCTCAGCAATTGTATCCTTCCTATTCATATAAGTGAGGACAAAAGGTCACTATTCCAACCCTGGAGATCCATTCCCTCCCTCAGGGTATGGCCCTCCACTTCATTTTTGGGGCATAACATCTTTATAGAACAGGGGTAAAGTTCACTTATGGTACAGACATTAGTGGTGGTGGGGTCACCCTGTGCCCAGCCTTTGAGAAAACAGGTGGCTGAGGCACTGTGCCCTTAGGGGATTAGGAGGAGGCAGGTTGCCCTTCAGCCCACAAACTAATAGAGATGAGGGAGCGTACAGTGCACACACTGAGGCTACTGTGTTGATGTTGAGTGTCCTAGGCGGGTCATGCTGATGTGCGGCTACCATCCCACACCTGAGTGTCCCACTGCCCTGCTGGGAGTTGGGGGAAGATCATTACTGGGATGAGCAGCTTTGCAAAATGGGCTGAGGCGGGAGGATCAATTGAGCCCAGGAATTCAAGACCACCCTGGGAAACAAAGTGCGACCCTATCTCTACAAAGTCATAAAATTAGCCCAGCATGGTGGCATGCGCCTGTGATCCAAACTACACGGGAAGCTGAGGCAGGGTTGTTTAGGCCCAGGAGGTTGAGGCTGCAGTAAGTTGAGTTTGCACCACTGCACTCTGCACTCACTCCATGCTGGCTGCCTTTGGATTGTTCCTAATTGCATGGTTTTGCTTTCAACAGACACTCCAATAAAGAACACGAAATAAACAGTCCCAGTGCTGTGTAGGTGGCAGTAAGTCCGGGAGAGCGACATCAGCTGAACTAACCATGGTGTGCTTCATTGTTAAACGGGGCCAGCAGGATCCCCAGGTCACCTGGCAGGAGCAGGGGCAGGGAAGGGTCCTGAGAAGTGACCTTGAGTTCCACTTAGTGCTCTTGGCAGAGGGAAGGGCTTGGGCTAGCGCTGGAGGCATGAAGATGGGGGTGTGTTCAGGGCTCTCCAGCAGTCCAGGCATGGGAAGGGGACGCTGTTGCAAAGGTTGAGGCGACACTGGGAAGGGAACTGTAGCAAGGTGAAGACTGGCTTTTGGCCATGTGACTGAATTGCATTGCCTGTGTGTGGTGCGTGTGTATGTGTGTGAATGTCGGTGACTGTGAACGTGAGTGAATTGTGTGACTGTTTATGTGCGGGTGTATATGTGTGTGATGCAAGTGAACTGTGTACATGGGTATATATGTGAATTTTAGTGAATTGTGTGTAAATGTGAGCAGTGTGAATTTGTGTATGTGGGTATATGTGTGTGAATGAATTGTGTGACTGTTGAATTGTGTGCATGTGTGTGAGGGGGTGTGTGAGTGAACTGTGTGATTGTGAATGTCAGTGAATGGTTGATTGTGTATGTGTGTGGGGGTTTGGTCTGTATGTGAATTTGAGTTGTGTGACTGTTGGATGTGAATTGTGTGATTGGGTGTATATGTGTGTAAATGGTACGATTGTATATGTGGGTGTATATGTGTGAATGTGATGAATCGTGACTAGACGTGGGTAGATGTGTGAATGTGTGGTTGTGTGTCCAACAGTTAAGTGTGCAAGTGGCACCGTTGTGACAGGAGAGAAGACACAGGAAACCTTATAGACCTGCCACGTGTACCCCCAGCCATCCTCCCGGCCTGGGGGCCCCTGGGCTGGAAAGGTTGTGAAAGCTGGTGCTACTCCCAGGAAGGGGCGATGGGGCGGCTGAGAGGAGGGTTGGAGTCTTGCCAAAGGGAGGGAGTCAAGGCTTGCAACCCTATGGAGGAGAAGCAGACTGGGGACCCTGCTTTTGGAAAACCAGTGACCAACCCTCAAAGGGGACCCAGGCAAACCCTGCCTCCACTCTACAGAGGCCGGGAGAGGGGCGTGGCAGGCTGCCCAGCCAGGCGTGGAGGGAGTAGGCTTCAGGAGTATAGAAGCCTCAGGTCAGTAGTCTCTACTAAAAAAAAAACGAAAAACTAGCCGGGCGAGGTGGCGGGCGCCTGTAGTCCCAGCTGCTCGGGAGGCTGAGGCAGGAGAATGGCGTGAACGCGGGAGGCGGAGCTTGCAGTGAGCTGAGATCCGGCCACTGCACTCCAGCCTGGGCGACAGAGCGAGACTCCGTCTCAAAAAAAAAAAAAAAATTGGCCGGGCACGGTGGCTCAAGCCTGTAATCCCAGCACTTTGGGAGGCCGAGACGGGTGGATCACGAGGTCAGGAGATCGAGACCATCCTGGCTAACAAGGTGAAACCCCGTCTCTACTAAAAAAATACAAAAAACTAGCCGGGCGAGGTGGCGGGCACCTGTAGTCCCAGCTACTGGGGAGGCTGAGGCCGGAGAATGGCGTGAACCTGGGAGGCGGAGCTTACAGTGAGCTGAGATCCGGCCACTGCACTCCAGCCCGGGAGACAGAGCGAGACTCCGTCTCAAAAAAAAAAAAAAAAAAAAAAAAAATTGTAACACTCACCACGAGGGTCCGGGGCTTCATTCTTGAAGTCAGTGAGACCAGGAAGGCCCCAGCTTGATCAGCTGCTCACACCTTCCCACAGGCCTGCAGATGGGTGTGGAGAACAGAGCCTCCAGGCTGAGGCTTCTACCACCAGATCTGAGCACTCTAAACATATCAGACAGTAGCCCTGAAGATGGAAATCATCCCCCTCCAGGTTCCCTATGGGCTTATCTCCCAGCCCTGCTACCCATGGTGGCCCAAGATGCCCAGGAGGGATAATTAGAAGGTAAGAAGTCATGTTTGAATGAGGAAGCTCTCTTCATTTATTTCATATGAGGATGAAGAGGATGATGTGATCACAGGAATGTTGCATGTGGAATAATCCAAAGCTGGTTATCACTAGGCCCTCACTCTGCCAAGAGATCTCTCTGGAAGAAGCAGCCAGCTCATAGATGTCCTGGATCCCTCCGTGCCAATCATAAAAAAGTCACGACCGTCCCTAGCTTGCCAATCTGCCAGGATTCCAGGGGGAAAAAGCGGATAAATATCCTTCAGGAGACAGAGAAAAAGATATCATCAGCTCCTTGGCTAACACCACATCTTGCAGGACCCCTGCCAGGTACTCCCACTGTGGGTACTCAGGACAGCCTGCCTCAGTCCACCAGGCATTTTGCAAACCTGCTCATCCCAGTAATCTTTCCCCAACCCCCAGCAGGGCACTGGGACACTCAGGTATGGGATGGTGGCTGCACATCAGCATGACCCAACTAGGACAGATACACAATACAGTAGCTTCGGCATCTGTGCCATACACTCTATCATCTCCATCAGTTTGTGGACTGAGAGGCACCCTGCCTCCTCCTAATTGCAGGCTTCCTAAGGGCACAGTACCTCAGCCACCTGTTTTCTCAAAGGCTGAGCACAGGGTGACCACCCCAGGCCCGGCCCCGCCAACCCCCACCACTAATGTCTGTGCCATAAGTGAACATGCCCCTCTCAGAGGTAACAGCAAGTTTCCAGTGAGGAGCACCAGAGCTTGGGATAGCCTGGCTTCAGGGGGCAGAAGTATGAACAGCCTCAGTCTTCTCATAAAATTGGCATACCTCATGGGGACAGCATGCCTTGTCTGAGCAAAGGGAGAGGGGACAGGGATTGTAAGGATCAAATGGGATCATGAGTGTACAGTACCTGTAGAGTACCTAGCACATGGTAAGCATTTGTATAACACTTGTTGGAATAACAGTTTTCCCTCAGTGTCCGTGGGAGATTTGTTCTAGGATCCCCAGAGGAAACCAAAATCTACATTTGTTCAAAATGATGTAGTATTTGCATATAACCTACACACATCCTCTCACATACTTTAAATAATCTCTGGGTTACTTATAATACCTAATATAATGTACATACTACGTAAATTGTATTGTTTAGGGAATAATGACAAGGAAAAAAGTCTATACATATTTTCAGTATAGATGCAATTATGAATTTTTTCCTCTGATATTTCAATCCATGGTTGTTGGAATCAACAGATGCGGAACCCAGTGATACAGGGGGCTGACTGTATGATTCCTCTGTAGCTTGAGGGAGGACCCAGCAGGATCAGCCATTCCTCATTGACCTTCATGGACTAACAAAGGCTCCATTTCAGAAGGTCTTTTTTTCTGAGACACGGTCTCACTGCCACCCAGGCTGGGGTGCAATAGCACAATCACACTCACTGCGGCCTCAACCTCCTGGGCTGAAGCCATCCTCCCACTGCAGCTTGCCAACTGAGACTACAGGTGCACCCCCCCATGTCTGGTTAATTTTTTTTTTTTTTTTTTGAGACGGAGTCTTGCTCTGTCGCCCAGGCTGGAGTGCAGTGGCCGGATCTCGGCTCACTGCAAGCTCCGCCTCCTGGGTTTACGCCATTCTCCTGCCTCAGTCTCCCGAGTAGCTGGGACTACAGGCGCCCACCATCTTGCCCAGCTAGTTTTTTGTATTTTTTAGTAGAGACGGGGTTTCACCGTGTTAGCCAGGATGGTCTCGATCTCCTGACCTCGTGATCCGCCCGTCTCAGCCTCCCAAAGTGCTGGGATTACAGACTTGAGCCACCGCGCCCGGCCCTGGTTAATTTTTAAAACTGTTTTGGGGGATGGCATCTCACTCTGTTACCCAGACTGGTCTCCAACTCCTGGGTCAAGTGAACCTCCTGCCTTGGTCTCCCAAAGTGCTGGGATTTACAGGCATGAGCTACCATGCCTGGACAGTGTCCTTTCAAGCTTCTCATGCCCTTATTTCCTCTTAGGCATGGATGTGGCTCAAGAGTATCTTTTACCCAACAAGAAACTTTAACTCGGTCACAGAAAGCCAGGTTTGGGTTGTAGAGGCTTCTTGTGGGGGAGGGAGGTCATTTCCCCTGTTTTCACAGAAGAGGAGGTTGCCAACTGGAGATGGTTCATTTCCAAGTTTGTCTGGGGTCCCCGAGCTATGCAGGACCCAGAAAGCAGATGTCTAAACATCCAGGCCAATGCTCTTTCACTACTCTGAGTCTCCGGTGAACCTCACCTGGAACTTGGTTGGGACAAAGGTCCAAAAGACAGCTTCAAAACATACCCAGAATTCCTTCTGACCAACCTGGAAAAGTTCTAGAAAATCACACTTCAGCCAAGTGTACCTACCCTGCCAGGTGCCAAGGCAGGTACAGCACACAGACAATCCCACATGACCCTTGCACTGCCCCTGGGAGTGCTAAGAGAGAGCCTTCCCCGTTCACAGACTTACACACTGAGGAGCAGAGCCAGAAATTCTTTCAATCCTGCTCACACTTTGAAGATGGTCCTACGGGGAACCTGAGGGGTCAGGGGGCCCCAGGGCCCCATACCCTGATGTGTCCTTACTGGGCAGGGCAAGAAATGGGTCTTTCCCCTTGAAGCAGGATCACTGGCTCCAGTCTGCCGCAGTCCCAAATGGATCCCCGAGTACCCCTACGTACCGGTCCTGGCCCAGGGATAGCTCCTTGGTGAGAAACTCAAAGAAGTGGGCGCTGTGGCTGCGGTTTTCCTCGGCGGTGCCAACTACCCCGATGGAGGAGACGGATAGCTGCGCGCAGGGCTCGGTGGACCCGCTCAGCGCCATGGCCAGGCCTGGCCGCACCGTCACGTTCACGCGCTGACGGGGACATGAAAAGTTTTACCCGAAGCTGAGGCCGGCCGGGCTACCTCTGGGGACCCGACCCGAGCGCGCGAAAGCGGAAACGCGCCAGTGTTCGCGGGGACAGGAATGGACCTGAAGGTCATGTCCAGGTCATGACTGGGAAGGGCAATAAGGGCAAGACGTGCGGAGGGGGAGCCGCGGGATCGTGGAGCATGGAAAGTCAGAGCTTGGTGTGCAGAAAGGAGGGGGGAGTGGTCCCTGGGGGAAAGATTCGGGGTCACTGTCGGGGTGGCGGACCCCTGGCCCACCAACCTCCCCTCGCCCAGTGCTGCCCGGCCCACGCTCACGTCCGCAGGCTTGCCCAGGATGGAGGCAGCGGCGGCGCAGAGTCGTTTCTCCAGCCCCGCGGGCACTCGGTTGGCGGGCAAATTCGTGTCCAGCTCTACGAACGGCATGGCGGGCAGAGGAACGAAAACTGCTCCAGGGAAAAAAACGCGGGGGGTACCCAAAGCTCCGGGACCAGGGAGAGGGGCAAGGCGCCACAGCAATCTGACTTCTCATTGGTTGGACAGAGGCAGCGCTCCCCGATTGGCTGCCTAGGGTACATCCCACTTCTGCAAACAGAAGTCACGTGTGCCGGCTCTGATTTCCGGAAGTCCCGTCGCCCCCGCTCTAGGTGTAGTCTCACCCACTACAGGTCTTTTTTTTTTTTTTTTTTTCACTACAAGTCTTTAACTTTGTAGTGGCCCTACCTTGTCTCTTCCCCAGCCCTCTTGTCTGGCGCCAGGTGGATTTCCCTCTCAAGTTTTCCGCGCTGTGGTCGCCTGGTTCCTAGCACTGTTAGGTCTGAACACCCCCAACACAGACACACACACACCTATAGGGGTTTTCCCCAGGCTCCACCCTAATAACCAATGCAACAGGAGCTTAAAAATTTTTTGAAGGCCGGGCGCGGTGGCTCAAACCTGTAATCCCAGCACTTTGGGAGGCCGAGACAGGTGGATCACAAGGTCAGGAGATCGAGACCATCCTGGCTAACACGGTGAAACCCCGTCTCT
>NW_012118788.1:291838-298208 GCF_000951035.1 Colobus angolensis palliatus | reverse complement strand
AACCCGGGAGGCGGAGCTTGCAGTGAGCCGAGATCGCGCCACTGCACTCCATCCTGGGCGACAGAGCGAGACTCCGTCTAAAAAACAAAAAACAAAATTTTTGAATGATTTGCCACCATTTCGAAGTCAGGCAATTTTATGTTAAAGTATGAAAATCTGCGTTTCTCTTGGGCAGTCAGGAGATGTGGTTACACGTGCAGGCGCCGGTAGGGCTGGCCAGGGCCCTTGGGCTCACGACATTCCCTGTCCCCACCTGGTACCCATTGACATGTGCCTGTGTAGCCTCTTGTGCTGGTGGTGAGCCACTGTCCACCAGCCTCTGTCTCAAAAACATTAAAACATGAAAAGGCCGGGCGCGGTAGCTCACGCCTGTAATGCCAGCACTTTGCCAGGTCGAGGTGGGCGGATCACCTGAGGTCAGGAGTTCCACACCAGCCTGGCCCACATGGCGAAACCCCGTCTCTACTAAAGATACAAAAATTAGCCGGGCATGGTGGCAGGCGCTGTAATCCCAACTACTCGGGAGGCTGAGGCAGGAGAATCGCTTGAACAGGGGAGGCAGAGGTTGCAGTGAGCCGAGATCGCGCTGTTGCACCCCAGCCTGGGCACAGCGAGACTCCATCTCAAAAAAACACACAAAAAATGGAACTCTGTTGGTGTGGCTTAAACAGGAGTCTGTGGTCAGTGTGGTAAAATCACTTGAACTGTATATTTCAAATATGATTGAAGCTGTGGCCAAGCAAGGTGGCTCACACCTGTAATCTCCACACTTTGGGAGGCTAAGAAGGGAGGATTGCCTGAGCCCAGGAGTTCAAGATCAGGCTAGGCAACACAGCAAGATTCTCTTATTTATTTTCTACAAAAAAAAAATCTAGGTGCTGTGGTGTGCGCCTGCAGCCCTAGCTGCTTGGGTGGCTGAGTGAGCCCAGGAGATCTAGGCTGCAGTGAGCTATGACTGCTACTGCACTCCACCCTCCATGACAGAGTGAGACCCAGGCTCCCCCCTCCCCCTCAAAAAAGAAAGAAAAAATGTGTAGGTTTATATGTACAATTTCAGCTACATGTATAAAATTCTCTGTAAGTGTGCATACTTAAAGGAGCCTCCACTGAAAGGCTGACAGAGTCTCTGTCTGTCATGATCTTGTCCTATTAGCAGTTTGTTTATTAGATGACTCAGATATCAGAAGGTCTGAGACACACGACAGGTAAATATGACAGTCCTAAGGGGAGAGGGCAGGGACAGGAGGCAAGTCTGGGACCAGGTGTGGGGCATGGACAAGCCAGTGATCAGGGAGTGGGGTGTAGAAAAGACTGTGGTTAAGGTTATGAGGAGGCATGGGAGAGGGCCAGGAAATAGCCAGGGACTTCCCTTCCTGCAAGGAGGTCCATGAACCAGCCCTGCACCCCACTTGTGGGACACATCGCCCCACAGTGAGGAGAGAGACCTAGGAGACCAAGGCTGATCCTGATTCAGACATCTTTTCACCAGGTCACCCCTCATCTATGATACATGCTCAGTCCAGGGGTATCCCCCGCAAGGAAACCCTGGCGCTGAGGTGCCCAGAGAGGTCATCTGACCTGGACTGGGGTTGGGGAGGTCAGGGAAGTCTCCCTGGAGAAGAGACAGGGTGCCAAATGCCAAAAGACCAGAAAGGGCACCAGGCAAAGAAGATGAGGAAACAGCATGAGCAGAAGCCAAGGTGGGAGCCCAGAGACGGGTATAAAAATGTGCAGGCAGAAGGGGCCACCTGGAGGAGTGGGAGCAAGGCCTTGAATGCAAGGTTCAATGACTTGTACTTTAGCCTCTGGGCAGTGAAGAACCATAGAAAGTTCCACACAGAAGGACAGGGTCAAATAAGTGTTTGCCAAAGCTCTTTTCAGAGGTCACATGGAAGCTAGAAAGGAATGGGGTAGGAGACAAAAGGAATGCAGGCATGATACCTGGAGGAACTGTGGACCAGAGCCTGCGCAGATATGTCTTCTTTACAACCAAGGAGACAAACGGCTCCATGTCTTTATTCTACTAACACAGCATCCCCTCAGTGGCTCAGCAAGTCCGGGACACGCACTCACAGTAAGAAAAGCTGCATTAAGGGCTTCAGATTATCTTTAACAGCAGGTTCTACTGGAGGCAGGTCTTGGCCTTCAGGACAGCTGCGAGGGTCTCCTGGAAGAGGTCCTCCCCCACTGCAGTCTCCACACATTGGGCACCATGCTGCCATTGTGGGTCTGCTTTCAAAGACTCAGCAGCCAGCGCTGATGGGCTAGGGGAAGACAGGGTCAGCGGAGGGGCTGGGCATAGCCAGGCGTAAGGCAGCATGACCTGCTTTAGGGGTTCTCTGATTGGATTTTCCCTCCTCCACTATGTGTGTGATGGGCTGGGGCGTTCCCCTCCCTGGGGATACTTGGAAGCCTCTTAATATATCTGCAGTGAGGGTTTGTAAAGCCCCATTTTATAGATGAGGACACTGAGGCTCAGAAGGAGAAGTGACTCACACAGGGTCCCACATCCAGAAAAGACAACCTGAGCTAGGATGTCAGTTCCCTTCCCAGATACCCCACTGCCTGGCGGGCACCCTGCCCCATGGCACTCACATGCATCAGCTCCATGATTGCCACCAAGTCAGCCACAGAGATATGGGACCCAGTAAGGAAGGCCTGGTCCCACAGGAACTTGTCCTCAAGCAGCTGCAGGCACCCGTCTAGCTCAGCCAAAGTGGCTGCCAACATCTCAGGTGGCACTGACTCGCCCAGGAACACAGGGATTATTATCTGGTGGGCCAACAGGCAGACAGAGGGTTCTGGGTCTGCCCAAAGCCCATGCTGGTTCCCACCCTCATCCTATCATCACCAGTCCTTTGGATTTCTGCTCACTTCTTTCCACTAATGGCCACTAGTAGCCCTCATCTCCTACTCAAACAGGGACAGCCTCCCCTTCTCCCTGGGTCATCACACAAGGCAACTGGTGGGATCCTTCTGTAATCTCAATCTGCCCATACTCTCCCTTGCATAAAGCCTTCCATGGCTCCCCACTGCCCTCATGAAAATGGCCTCAACACAAAGTCAGCCTTCTCCAGTGCAGTAGCCATCCCCTCCCCACTTCTCACCTCCTACTACCCCCCACTTATCTCAAATGGGAATGTGTATATGAATCCCCCCTGGAATCTGGTTAAAGTTTATGCTCCCAATCAGTAAGGTCAGAGTGGAGCCTGAGCCTCCGTATTTCCAACAAGCTCCCTGGTGATGTTGATACTCCTGGTCCATGGACCACACTTTAGGTAGGAAGAGTCTACACTTACTCAACTTCTCTCCAATCTGTCCTCAAACACACCATGCTCCCTTCCCCACCAGCTGGAGGGGGCTCTGCTCCCAGGCCCCAAGACAGACACAGTTAAGGTGTGAAAACCTCCTTATTACCCAAGGGATCCTCCAGAGAGGCAGTCCCTTACTTTCAGCAGGGCGCAAGTCTACCTATTTCATTCTCACACACAGGGTGCCACCCCTGTGCTGGGCACTGTGAAGTGCTCTGTACATATTAATTGGGAGTACTCATTTCCAAAACATGTACACATTTGATAAAAACAGTGTGCATGTTGTGTTGGTGTGTGCTTACTTGATTATTACTGAAGTTAAACATATTTTCATCCATGTATTGACCATTTCTCTCTGTCCTTCAATGAAACATCTGCTGATTTCCTTTGCTCATTTTTTTCCTCTCTTTGATGAGTTTCTCTTCTTTTTGTTAGTTTGTTTATTTTGAGACAGTCTCACTCAGTGGCCTGGCTGGAGCGGGGTGGTATGATCTCAGCTCACTGCAACCTATGTCTCCAAGGTTCAGGTGATTCTCCTGCCTCAGCCTCCCGAATGTGCCACCGCACCCGGCTAATTTTTGTATTTTTAGTAGAGATGGGGTTTCACCATGTTGCCCAGGCTGGTCTCAAACTCCTGACCTCAAGTGATCCACCCACCTCTGCCTCCCAAAGTACAGGGATTACGGGCATGAACCACCACACCCTGCCTGTCCGATGAATTTCTAAGAACATCTTTTTTTTTTTTTGAGACGGCGTCTCGCTCTCTCGCCCAGGCTGGAGTGCAGTGGCGCGATCTCCACCTTCCAGGTTCAAACAATTCTCCTGCTTCAGCTTCCTGAGTAGCTGGGATTACAGGCGCCCGCCACCGCGCCTAGCTAATTTTTGTATTTTTAGTAGAGACGGGGTTTCACCATGTTAGCCAGGATGGTCTCGATCTCCTGACCTCGTGATCCGCCCGCCTCGGCCTCCCAAAGTGCTGGGATTACAGGCTTGAGCCACCGCGCCCGGCCGAATTTCTAAGAACATCTTAAAGAATATTACTTCCTTCTGACATATCTTTTACCAAGATCCTTCCCAGTTTTTTGCTTAAGTTTGATCCATTTTTTTCTTCCACAAAATCTCCTTGTGTATGTATTAGTTTTTTCCTTTGTTCAGTTCTTCCACTGTTCTGAGGCTTAGAAAGTCCTTTCATACCGAGACATCAGACAAACAGATCCCATGAGAGTAGCTGAGATTGCATGTGTGGGCCACCCCTCCCAGCTATCACTCCCTTTCTCTGAGTCAGCTTTTCTCTCTGAGACTCGCCTACTCCATGAACTCAGGAAATGTCACTACAGGTGGCCCCAGGTCCCATTTACCTCCCCATAGGGAGCTCCTCTCTCCAGTTCCAATTTCAAAACTCCCAAGGAAGCGTTCTGGTTCACTCGCTTGGGCCACTGGCCAGAGGGATGGGATACTCTGAAAGATTCAGCTAGAGTCCCGGGCCCAGCCCTGGACCATCACTGTGCCCCGTGGTGAGATGCCAGGGCTGGGATTCAGGGAGAAGAAAGGAGGTTCCTGCGCAGTCATTCCTGCCTTCCGCGGCTGCGGGCTCCCAGCCCCATCCTGTGCACGAAGCGGGAGCGCCTGCTGTCTGGCAGCAGCTGCTCTGCAGGGGACAGTCTGGATGGTACACAGTTCATCCTTGGCCGGGCGTGGTGGCTCACGCCTGTAATCCCAGCACTTTGGGAGGCCGAGGCGGGCGGATCACAAGGTCAGGAGATTGAGACCACGGTGAAACCCCGTCTCTACTAAAAACACAAAAAAAAGTCAGCCGGACGCCGTGGCGGGCGCCTGTAGTCCCAGCTACTCGGGAGGCTGAGGCAAGAGAATGGCGGGAACCCGGGAGGCGGAGCTTGCAGTGAGCCGAGATAGCGCCACCGCACTCCAGCCTGGTGGACAAAGCGAGACTCCGTCTCAAAAAAAAAAAAAAAAAAGAAAAAAGAAAAAAGAAAGTTCATCCTTAACCCCAGCCTTCAGTCAAGGTTCCCACCAGTCTGGGACACCTGCAAGTGTCACATGCCGCTGGGTCAAACTCTAAGATCCCTTTTAGAGGATCCCATTCGCTCCCTCCCTTCCGCCGCCTTGCAGCGCCGAGAAACAAAGCTCTGAAAGAACCATCAGATGTCCGTGCGCTGGGGCCTTTCCAGGATGGCGGGGCCCAGTCGTTTCTGGGTCGGGATGACGCCTGGAACCAGGCGGGGTCCCTGGCACTGGGATCCCGAAAAGCAGACCTGCTTCTCCTTGTCCAGCTCGTTCCTCTTCCCCTTGCAGTCGGCCCCCTGCATCCGCCGTCCTCCCTCCCAGTCGAGGGCCCCCAGCTCCAACTCCACCCTCCCAGCTGTGCGTTCATAGCGACCGCCCTCCCTGTAGGGGCACACGGACCTGGTGGTGGAGTCTTGGTCTCCAACAAGGCTGGCCAGGATTGGACAGAAACCGAAGGGGCGAGGCGGGTCCGGGGGTGCTGCGCTCCAATTGGGTACTGTCCCAGAGAGTGGAGCCTGAGCCTCTATTTCCCGCGGCCGCCCTGAGCCTGCCACAGCCGCTGCCCACACCACCATCAGCGCATTCACTGCCATCCCCGCTGTCCTTGCAGCCTCCGCCATGGGCCTAGAACTTTACATGAACCTGCTTTCCCAGCCCAGCCGCGCCGTCTACATCTTCGCCAAGAAGAATGGCATCCCCTTCGAGCTGCGCACTGTGGATCTTATCAAAGGTGGGCCCAACCCGTTTCCCCGTGTGTCCACAAATCCAGTGCACCCCCAGGCCCCTTGCCCTGTTCCGCCCTGAGCGTCTCGCTGCCCGCACAGCCCCCTCACCTCCTCCTGCAGCGTCTGCCACCAGAGAATGCTGTCGATTGAGTGACCTTGGAGGGATCACAGCTTTCTCTGAACCTTAGCTTGCTTTCTGAAAAGGTGGATAATGTTACCTTCTGAAAAGGTGGATAATGTTACCTTCTGTTCTGTAGGGGTGGAAAGAAAATACTTAATGGAGTTTTCAGAATTTTTTTTTTTTTTTTT
>NW_012118788.1:291468-291788 GCF_000951035.1 Colobus angolensis palliatus | reverse complement strand
GGCCTCCCAAAGTGCTGGGATTACAGGCTTGAGCCACCGCGCCCGGCCTGGAGTTTTCAGAATTCTTGCGTGGAATGCACGCATTTAAATTCACAAAGCCCGAAAGACTTTGGAAAGGACATGCTGTTGTAAGAATTAAGAGATGGGAAGAGATGAGCCACCCCAGTTTGCCTCCCTTCCCCTTGCCCACCAGAGTCCTGGCTAGAAAACTTCTCTGCATCCACATGCTGCACCTGGCCCCACCCACCAAAGCCCCCCAGCTGCCCCACAATGTGGCAGGGCAGGGAGGCCCATCCAGGGATTGGGGCTGATCCAGCCCT
>NW_012118788.1:286480-291343 GCF_000951035.1 Colobus angolensis palliatus | reverse complement strand
CACCTTGCCCGGCTTGTTTTTTGTATTTTTTAGTAGAGACGGGGTTTCACTGTGTTAGCCAGGATGGTCTTGATCTCCTGACCTCGTGATGCGCCCGCCTCAGCCTCCCAAAGTGCTGGGATTACAGGCTTGAGCCACCACGCCCGGCCTTCGCTGAAGATCTTGTCTGACTTCTTCCTCTTCAGGGCAGCACAGAAGCAAGGAGTTCTTCCAGATCAACAGCCTGCAGAAAGTGCCTGTGCTCAAGGATGGTGATTTCATCTTGACCGAAAGGTGCCCTCCTTCCCTCTCCCCTCCCACATCTGGAGCACATGTGACCCTGGCTGTCCCCACTGTGTGGGCCCTCCCATACCCCATGGGGCAGCAAGGGGAAAGGAGAGAGATCTGGGGAGAAGGTACGGCTTGGGGTGTGCCCGGGATGAGCAGGGGCTGACAGAGCATGTCCCCGCACCTCTCATCTTTGGCGTCATCTGAGCCCCAGGGCCTCTCTGCTCCCAGACTGAAGGATATTGGAAGAGAAGACAAGGGAACATTTTTCCAGTGTTGCACAGAGTAGGTTCAACAAATGCAAGCTGAAAAGAGCCTCTAGTGACTTGTGGCAGACTACCCCAATCTGCCCAGGCCAGGCCTAGAGGCCAGTGCCATGGCCCGAGGGCACAGCTCGTGGTGAGGTCCAGCTGCTGGGCAGGAAGAGGACAAGAGGTCAGGTGGCTGCAGAAGTGATGGCTGCGGGACCTGTCAGAGGAGGGCCGAAGACCTGCCTCCCCTCGTGATCCCTGATCCATGCGCGTGGGCACACAAGTGACTCCACGGAGCATCCACTGTGTGCCGGCCCCATGCTGGGTTCCAGCGGTCCAGGGAGCCTTTTCTGAGCTACACTGCCTCAGACAAGTCACTTGACCATTCTGACCTTGAGTTTTCTCTTGTGCTAAAGGGCTAATGGGAGTCTCTACCTCATAGGGCAGCTGCTGGGATATCACAGAGATGAGGTTCTCAAAGTGCAAAGCAGAAGGTCCAGCCAAGAGTCAGTGCCTAAGAAAACAGACAGGAGGAGACTCGGGGGAGGAGGGGTTGGTGTTGGGGAGCTGGAGGTGGAGGGTGAGGCTGGAGGGCAGTCCTTCAAATGCAGAGAAACCCCCAGGCCCCACTGGTGGATGGGAGCAGCTGGGGGTAAAGGCCTGGTGCCAGTGTCCTTACAGCCACTGCCCATTCATTCCCAGCTCAGCCATCCTGATTTACCTGAGCTGTAAGTACCAGACGGCGGACCACTGGTATCCATCTGACCTGCAGGCTCGTGCCCGTGTTCATGAGTACCTGGGTTGGCATGCCGACTGCATCCGTGGCACCTTTGGTGTACCCATGTGGGTCCAGGTGAGGAGAGCCATCTGGAGAGTGGTTGGCATTCAGAGAGTAGTTGGGAGTAGGCAGGGGCCATACACTGACCCACTCTCTGCCCCCATCAGGTGTTGGGGCCACTCATTGGGGTCCAGGTGCCCGAAGAGAAGGTGGAACGCAACAGGACTGCCATAGACCAGGCCCTGCAATGGCTGGAGAACAAGTTCCTGGGGGACAGGCTCTTCCTTGCTGGCCAGCAGGTGACGCTCGCTGATCTCATGGCGCTGGAGGAGCTGATGCAGGTGTGAGCTCAGCCTGTGGGCAGTGTCCCTCTTCGTGCCACACCCATGAGGCAGACAGAAACACTGAGGCCTAGAGAAAGCCAGGACTTTGCCCGGAGTCATAGAGCAAGTCTCTGGATGATCTGGGGCCAGAACCCTGAGCTTCTGCCTCCTGCCTGGGTGTGGGGTCTCACCCCGGCTGCTCTTGGGCTCTAAGGCTGAACATACTGCCTGGGCCTCTCCATGGTCCATTTATCTGGGGAATGGACCATGTCTCTGATACATTTGCCCATGGTTCCAGCATTCGGGTTGGCAGTGACAACTGGGAAAGTTGTATCCCCACAACCTTTTCATCCTTGTTCCTGCAGCCGGTGGCTGTCGGCTACGAACTATTCAAGGGACGGCCACGACTGGCAGCATGGCGTGAACGAGTGGAGGCTTTCCTGGGTGCTGAGCTGTGCCAGGAGGCCCGCAGCATCATCTTGAGCATCCTGGAACAGGCGGCCAAGAAAACCCTCCCAACACCCCCACCAGAGGTCTATCCGACTATGCTACTTCGAATTGCCAGGATCCCCTGAAGGGTCTGGGATGGGGCCCAGGAGATTCACCATGAGGATTCATTCTGTCACTTACTTGCCCCTGTTTATCTTTCCATCTTGCCCCAGTCCCTTGTCTCCAGCTTCATGTGAAGCTCTGCACAGGCAAGACAGTGTCCTCGGCAGTGCTGCTTCTCCTTAGGTACAGCATACATAACCAGTAAGAGACTAAATCTGCAATACATAAAAAACTCTGTCTCCAAAAAAAACAAAAAAAAAAACTCCTACAAATCAGTAACGTGAAGAACACTCAAAAATTGGCAAATGTCATCAGTATTTTAAATATAATAAAGATTCCAAGCACTTTGAATAGGGAACCAAGAGTTACTGGTTTTTACTACATTGTTGTGTTATGCATATGGAGTAAAAGTCAGTGCTAGTAACCCTCATCATGGTTAACCACTTCAACATAATTGTATCACCAGGGCAACAAAATATTAAGTAAGTAACCAATTCGAATTGCCAACTATTAAAGGATGTAGGGGATGTTTCACAGGGAATAGCAATGGTCTTTGAAATCTAGGAAGCTTAAAAGATTTCTTTTAACAAGCATTCATGTCTTCTGGGACAGTTTTGTAATAGCAAATAGTAGGATTGTACATTGTCACACAGACCTCCATGTAGATCCATGGGATGGACCTCATCACAATCATTTTAACAGAGAGAACTTAATATAAAGAATTGGTAACCAGGCATTAGAGAACTCCAAAGACAGAGAATCCAGATTAACACGGAGGTAAACACTGCAAGAAGCTGCTACCCCTAGGGCTGGGGGATCAAGGGAGGACATTGGAATTAGGAAGACCAAGATGCTGGAGGGGCCCTGAGGAATTCAAACCTCTAAGAAAGGTGTTGCTCATCCCCCTAGCATCACCTTCCAAGAAGGGCAGGTTCCTCAGTTGGCCCTGAGGTCTTCGCAGGAGGCCATCTGGCTGTGGATGCAGTTCTCAAGTGTGACAGTAGGTGTCACTGCTGACCAATAAACACGCTATTCCATACACACACTGGGCTACTTGCCCACACGTCTTGTGGCCTTGGTGCCCCCACTTCCCATGCCTGCCCTGTGCCCACCATGTGCCACTCCTAGCCAGAAGTATTCCAAGCAGCAACCATTGCAACTGCCCTACCTTAAGGGTGCCTGGTGGTGGCTTCTGTCTTAGGTCCCACTCCGAATGTTTCTCTCTCGAGCGATTTCTCATACTTTGAGGGACACGCTGGCCTGCTTTCCTGGGCCTTTTCCATTACCAATCCCTCTCCCCATCAGACACTGGGGATTGCGGCCACAGCCTGTGCCTTCTTGATCCTTGCTGGCTGCCTTTGGATTGTTCCTAATTGGATGGCTTTACTTTCAACAGACACTCCAATAAAAAACACAAAATAAAGAATAAAGTCAGTCAGTCAGAATGCTGTGTAGGTGGCAGTAAGTCCGGGAGACCGACGTCAGCTGAACTCACCATTGTGTGCTTCATTGTTAAACGGGGCCAGCAGGATCCCCAGGTCACCTGGCAGGAGGAGGGGCAGGGAAGGGTCCTGAGAAGTGACCTTGAGTTCCACTTAGTGCTCTTGGCAGAGGGAAGGGCTTGGGCTAGCGCTGGAGGCATGAAGATGGGGTGTGTTCAGGGCTCTCCAGCAGTCCAGGCGTGGGAAGGGGACGCTGAGGGCCAAAGGCTGAGGCGACGCTGGGAAGGGAACCGTGGCAAGGTGAGGACTGACTTTCAGCCATGTGACTGAATTGCCTGTGTGTGGTGCGTGTGTGTGTGTGTGTGTGAATGTCAGTGACTGTGTGTGTGTGAATGTGAGTGAATTGTGTGTTTATGTGTGGGCGTATATGCGTGTGATGGGAATGAACTGTGTGTACGTTGGTGTATGTGTGTGAATTTGAATGGTGTGTAAATGTGAGTGAGCAGTGTGAATTTGTGTATGTGGGTGTATGTGTGTGAATGAGTGAATTCTGTGATTTTGTTGGTGTGAATTGTGTGCCTGTGTCTGTGAGGGGGTGTATGTGTGTGTGTGTGTGAATTGTTTGGGAGGGGGTTGGTGTGTATGTGTGTCAGTGTGAGTGAGTTGTGTGACTTTATTGAATGTGAGTGAATTGTGTCATTGTGTGGGTGTATATGTGTGTGTACATGAGTTAACTGTGTTACTGTGTGAATGTGTGTAAATGGTATGATTGTGTATGTGGGTGTATATGTGTGTGAATGTGATACATCTTGTGACTGTGGGTGGATGTGGATGAATGTGTGAACGTGCGTGGCTGTGTGTCAATGAGTGTGTGAGTGTAAGTGTGCAGGTGGTAGCTCAGGATTTAAGGCACATTAGGGGAATCATTCCTTGGTTCTGGTCCTTGGTTTCCCTTCTATGAAACAAGTTGAGTGAATTAGGCAGTCTCTGGCATTCCAGGATTTCGTCTCAGGTCTAAACAGGATTTTGTAAAGTGAAAGCACCATCCCTTGGGCATCCTGGGAGGTGTCCCTGCCCTCCATGGCTCGCCTTCTGCCACATGGCCCAGCAGCAGCTACTCTGCAGGGTCGTGTGCTGCCATGACAGGTACTGATGCACGTGGGCGTGGGCCTGCAGGTCCTGGGGATACCAGTGGTCAGGCGCTTTGTACATGCAGCTCATATGCAGCAAGATAGCCACACTGAGGGGAC
>NW_012118788.1:283400-285609 GCF_000951035.1 Colobus angolensis palliatus | reverse complement strand
CCTGCTCTTCCTGCTCACTGCACCCGACCTGGCCCGTTGCTCACCAGTCTGCACCCCACGCATTGTCCCACCTGGAGCCTTCACCCTCTTCCCTCTAGCCAGAACACTCTTCCCCTCATGCCTTGCGCATTCCTACAGCTCTCTGCTCAGATGCCACCTCCTCCAGGGAGTCTTCCCTCAATATCCTACTCATAGCGACACATGCCCCCATTCTTACCCTGTGTATTTTTTCCATGGCATCCATCCACATCTGATATGTTACATGTTTACATGGGTTACTGTCAGCTCCCGTTGTATTAATGGAATGTGATCCCATGAGGGGAAGGGCGTAGACACATTTGCTGCTCAAGCCCCAGGGCTGAAATGGGGTCTGGCCCTGGTGAATGTTTAGCAAATAGCCACTGAAGCTCGCTGAGTGGTCCCTCGACTCTCCAGGGAAACAGTACTTGCCCACAGGGTTTGTGGGCAAAATGGTAGCACTAAGATGCCTGGTACCACTGCTCCTCGAAACTTAGCACTCTCCTTCCTTCAGAGGGTTGGGCTGGTGGTGAGGAGGCCTGGAAGCAGCCTGGGCCCTTTGGCCTTCTGCAAGTCCCTCCCCTCCTCCAGCCTCAGCTTCCTCATTTGTACAATGCAGGAGGGGACTTCTATAGCCCCTCTCAGCACTGGGCACCTCGGCCTGCCTCAGCCCATTCTTCACCCTGGGGCTGGTGCAGAGCCCACAGTCCATGATCCAAGCCATCAACAGTGAACAGACAGATGACTGACTGGTCCCACAAGGCCTGGCAGCAGCCCAGGGACCGGTAACCTCTCAGCCAGGGTGAAGTCCCCATCCTTCAAGGCCCGGCACCTTCCTCAGAGGGTTCACCTGGGCAAAAGCAACGCTGTGTTGCTGGCCTGCAGGCGAGATCAGAGAGGTGAGTGGGGAGAACCCTGAGTTCTCTGAGGTCTCTGCCCACTCCCACCCCAAAATCCCAGCACCAGCTTTCTGAGGCCCCTATCTGGGAGGCATCAGGGAAGAGGAAGCCTCTCTGCTAGTCACTGAATCACAGACCCTGACCCCATCAGAGGTCCGCCTTTCCTGTGTCCAGCTCCTTGAAACATGGGTCAAGGACAATTCCCTGGAGCTGTAATTCACACCCCACCCCCAGTCAGTTCCATCCATAGGTCAGACCCCTCCAGCCTCCTCTCTGAGCTCTAGGCTTGTCCCCTCTGATTCAGCTTCCTATCCCAGCTGGTGACTTAGGCCCTTCTGACCAGGCTGGGTGACTTGTCAATACCCCAGAGCCCCAGCCAAACACATTCCCAACCGTCAGACCAACCTCATTCTTGCTGGGAATCCCTGCCCCGTTCAGCCACTCAGCCTCCAGTGGCTCAGCTCTTCTTCCTTTCCTATGCCAGACTCTCAAGGCTGCCTCCCCACTGGGGGTTCCCAGGTCTGACTCACTTTAGCACTCCAGGCCAGTGCTGGAGGCCGCATTAGGTGCCTGGTTAATGTGTTTGGATTGGAGGGTCTCAGTCGAGCCAGGCTCCAGTCTGATCATAGGCCTACATGTGGGCCTCTTTGCCCTACTACTGAATGGGCATGCACACCTCTGCCCATTCTCCCTCCACAACCTGCCACTGTGTCCAGCACCTGTTCTGCAGCAGGTGGCTCATGCTGGTTGTACCAAGGGTAGCAGTTGGGAAGAGTCAGCTGAGCAGGGGCCTCCTTCTGGCCTGCCCAGGGGGTTCTGACTCTGCTGTCTGTCCTACTGCCCAGTTATAGCCCTGCCTCCTCCACTGAATTCTGCTTCAGTTGCATCTCTCTATGCCAGCAAACACTGGAGCTCAGGGTGAGGGTGCTGGCCTCCCCCACTGCCCTGCCACAGGGCCCTCCCGCCTCTAGCTTCTAGGAGTAGCCCCTTCAGCTGGGTGAAGATAGAGCAAGTCAGATGCAGGAAAAAGAAAAGGCAGAAGAATGCCAAGAAATGCATAAAAGTGGACGAGACCCAGGGCTAGACACGGTGGCGCATGTCTGTAATCCCAACACTTTAGAAGGCTAAGGCAGGTGTATCACTTGAGCTCAGGAGTTCAAGTCCAGCCTGGTCACCATGGCGAAATCCTGTCTCCACAAATACCAAAAAAAGAAAAAGAAAAAGAAATAGCTGGATGCAGTGGCGTGCCTGTAGTCCCAACTACTCTACTTGGGAGGAGGAAGTGGGAGGAT
>NW_012118788.1:280595-282833 GCF_000951035.1 Colobus angolensis palliatus | reverse complement strand
TAATAATAATAATAATAATAATAATAACAATAAATTGGCTGGGCATGTCAGCTGCCACCTGTAGTCCCAGCCGCTTGAGGGGCTGAGGCGGGAGGATCGCTTGAGCCTGGAAGTTTGAAGCTGCAGTGAGCCATGATTGTACCACTGCACTCCAGCCTGAGTGACAGAGTTAGATCCTGTCTCCAAAAGGTAAAAATAATACAAGATAATTATGTAATAGTTTCCACACCGGAGAGTCTGATTCTTTGTGTTAGTCTGCGTTCTTGGCCTGACTGCAAAGCAGCGGGGACAGATGGGGATCCGTAGCCCCATCTGGGCCCGGCTGCCCAGCCCAGTGCTTCATAGCTCCACTGTGCGAAGCTCGAAGGGGATGCCGTTCTTCTTGGCGAAGATGTAGACTGCACAGCAGGGCTGGGACAGCAGGTCCAGGTACAGCTCCAGACCCATGACGGGGGTGACGAGGTGGGGCGAGGGAGGGCAGACCTAAACCTAGGGGATGGGCCCTGGGGACGAGCCCAGGGTACAGGCCTGGGAACAGGAACTGCAGGCAGGAACGGCTGGTGGGGGGCGGCAGGCAGGAACTGCTGGGTCACCAACCCTGCAGTGGTGCACCTCACTAGGAGCCTGGAGCCTGGCCACGCCCTCCTCTCTCAAAGGTTGGCTCCAGAGAACTTTGGGCCAATCAGTGGTGCATCCGCTCTCTCCTTTCTGGGAATCTAGGCTGGGGGTATCTTTCTCTCTAAAAGGGAAGAGGAGAAAGGAGGTGCAGCAGCCTCCTTGCCCAGTAACTGGCCCAGTGCCCAGGATGGAGGCTAGAGGGGAAGGGTGGCTGGCTGCCTGCCAGGCTGACAGCCCCACACCTCATGAAGGAATGAGCTGTTCCTCCCCAGTCGTGAGGGTCATATTTATTACACTCCAGCTAATGCCTCCCCCAGATGGCTGAGGCCCTGTGAGGCCTATCCAGAGGTTTCCAACAGTGCCTGGCATTGCAGAGAACTTCCTACCCACTATTCAAGTGCAACCCTAGGGCTTTCGATGCCTGTGGCTATGACACTCCCATTTCCCAAGGGAGCCTCCCAAGGTAGGAAAACCCTATTCCCAAATCCAAGATTCGGAGAAAGACTGTTGGCAGGAGGATGGTTACTGGAAAACTTGAGAATAGCTTTGCTTCTCTCGTTCTCCATGGTTCCCACCTGCCCCCTTTTTTGAGATAGAGTCTCACTTTGTTGAGCAGGCTGGAGTGCAGTGGGATGATCATGGCTCACTGCAGCCTTGACCTTCAGGGCTCAAGTGATCAAGTGATCCTCTCACCTCAGCCTCCCAAGTAGCTGGGACCACAGGCATCACGTCTGGCTAGTTTTAAATTTTTTAATTAATTAATTTTTTTTTTGTAGAGACGGGGTCTCACTATGTTTCCCAGGCTGGTCTCGAACTCCTGGGCTCAAGTGGTCTTCTTGCCTCAGACTCCTGAAGTGTTGAGATTACAGGTATGAACCATTGCACCCAATCCCATGGTCCCCATTTAAGACCTATTCCCCCGCAGAAGAGTGCCTTCCTGGCCTAGTGCTGCAGCTCTCTCCAGACAGAGAGGGGCCACATTCTCCTGCCCCTTCAGTTGCCCACCCCTTTTCAGAAGACACCTTTGGCCAGGATTACTGCAATATCCAGTCTTCCTGCTTCTTCCCTGGCTGTCTTCCAGTCCAACCCCCAGCAGCAGCCAGAATATTATTCTAAAACACAACCAGAGCACTCCATTCATTCTAACAGTTTAAAGCCAAGCACCTAGGCATGCCATTTAGGCTCCTGAATGGCTGGGTCTTGACCAGGAGAGCTGCTGTCTAGATTTTCTCCTCCTGACCAGTTCCTCAACAAACATGCAAAGCTACTGATTAATAGTAAGAGTCGGCCAGGCACAGTGGCTCACGCCTATAATCCCAGCACTTTGGGAGGCCGAGGCAGGCAGATCACCTGAGGTTGGGAGTTCGAGACCAGCCTGACCAACATGGAGAAACCTTGTCTCAATTAAAAATACAAAAGTAGCTGGGCGTGGTGGTGAGTGCCTGTAATCCCAGCTACTCGGGAGGCTGAGGCAGAAGAATCGCTTTAACTCGGGTGGTGGAGGTTGTGGTGAGCTGAGATTGTACCACTGAGCTCCAGCCTGGGTAACAAGAGCAAAACTCTGTCTCAAAAAACAAAACAAAACAAAACAAACAAACAAACCAAAAAACCAGTAAGGGT
>NW_012118788.1:278264-279660 GCF_000951035.1 Colobus angolensis palliatus | reverse complement strand
CAAAAAAAAAAAAAAAAATTTGTTTTGAACTCCTGGACTCAAGCAATCCCCCAACCCGGACCTCCCAAAGTACTGGGATTATACGCATGAGCTACCACACTCAGCCACATTTATTAATTTCACTCTTGGCAAACATCAGGGAGAAGCTGACCCAAACGGCCTGGGAAGGGGGATTGTCTTTCAGATAGAGACCAAGACTAGGGTTGGGACAGAGGAAAGTCAAATAAATCACACATTAGAGTTAGAAGCACAGGCTCAGGCTGAGCCCAGGTTTATTATCCAAAATGAAAATGAAATGCAGTGATTAAAGGACACAGAGTCTCAGTGTGCATCATTCTCATTGTGGCTTTCAGGCGGCTGTGGAAGACAGGGTAGGGATGGTGGCCTCGGGAGCTGAGGCGCTCTGGGACTTGGGCAAGTTTTAGGCAAGCCATTCCTGCTTTCTGGGCCATTAGAAATGAAAGTGCTTTGTGGACTGTTGAGGGCAGTGCAGGGGTAAGGCTTCCCAGCTCACCGGATCATGGCCAGCACCCAGGGCATCAGCTTCTGCTTTATGGTGGGGTCTGCAGGTGGGAAGTCCTTGGCCTTCAGAATGACCTCATGGGCCTCCCGGAAGAGGTCCTCCCCCACTGCTGCCTTCACGTGCTGCCGCCATGTGGCCAGCTTGGGTCGGCCTTCGAAGACTTGGCAGCCAGCACCCACAGGCTGTGGGGAAAAGGGGACAGAATGGGGATGGATGGTTGCGAGGGCAGGGATGGGCAGCATCTGATTTGGGGACCATAGATCTTCAGGAGGGGTTTGCACACACACTTAAGCACAGTGCTATAGCCAGGTGTGGCAGCATAAGCAGGACTTCAGCAACTAGCCAGGGCCCCCTGGCCTAGCGGGCCCACCTGCCCACAGCACTCACATGCATCAGCTCCGTGATGGCTACCAGGTCAGCTAAGGAGATGTGAGGCCCAGTAAGGAAGGCCTTGTTCTGGAGGAACTTGTCCTCGAGCAACTGCAGGGTCACATCCAGCTCTGCCAGGGTGGCTACCAGTGTCTGGGGAGATACTGGCTCACCCAGGAAAACAGGGAACATCATCTGAGGATTGGGCAGGCAAAGTCAGGAGTTAGTGGGGTAGAGAGTTAGTTTTGATTTGCATTTCCCTAATGATTAGTGATGCTGAGCATCTTTTTTTGTACTTGTTGGCCAAAATGAGAATATTCTCAACACATTGGGTTAAGTAAAATATATCAATTTCCTTTCTTTCTTTCTTTCTTTCTTTCTTTCTTTCTTTCTTTCTTTCTTTCTCTTTCTTTCTTCTCTCTCTCTCTCTCTCTCTCTCTGTCTCTCTCCCTCTCTCTCTCTCTCTCTGTGTCTCTTTCTTTCTTTCTTTTTTTTGAGACAGAG
>NW_012118788.1:276361-276785 GCF_000951035.1 Colobus angolensis palliatus | reverse complement strand
CCATGTTGATCAGGCCGGTCTTGAACTCCTGACCTCAGGTGATCCACTGCCTCAGCATCCCAAAGTGCTGGGATTACAGGCATGAGCCACTGTGCTCGGCCTCTTTTTACTTTTTAATTGTGTCTACTAGAAAGTTTAAAATTACGTATGTGACTCACATTATACTTCTATCAGACAGCACTTGACTAAATGAACTAAATTCCAGAGAGGCATAACCCATTCCTAGATGAGCTACTTTCATTCCAATTTCATTTCCTTGGACCCCCAAGCAGGCCAGCAGGCAGGAGAAAGACTGCCACAGGCACAGGCTTTTCTGACTGAGCAGCGGTTTGGGAACTGGGGACAGGGCTGAAAAGCAGAGAGATCTTTTTTTTTTTTTTTTTGAGACGGAGTCTCGCTCTGTCGCCCAGGCTGGAGTGCACTG
>NW_012118788.1:275720-276115 GCF_000951035.1 Colobus angolensis palliatus | reverse complement strand
TAGCCAAGATGGTCTCGATCTCCTGACCTCGTGATCCACCCATCTTGGCCTCCCAAAGTGCTGGGATTACAGGCTTGAGCCACCGCGCCCGGCCAAGCAGAGAGATCTTATACGCAACATAGTAGTCGGTGATTAGATTTTAAAGCCGTGCTAGACTGAGCTAGTGACCTGATCTCACATTCAAGATATCTGAAACCAAAGATAAACTGAAACCAACTAAACCTGCAACCCAGCCCACCTCCTGATTAGCTAGAAGAGAACAGCCTCGCATCCTGGTTACCTGACAAAGGGAAGTGCAAGCCCTTTCTTGGGGGTATTTATTATGCAATTAAATCTCTGTTCTTTTATCATAATGTCTGGCACACAAGAATACATCATGAGGCCGGGCATGGTGG
>NW_012118788.1:274107-274474 GCF_000951035.1 Colobus angolensis palliatus | reverse complement strand
AAAGAATGTATTGGATAGGCTTAATAGCAATTTGGCACAACAGAGGAAAGAATCTGTGAAGGCAAAGACAGGTCAGTAGAAATAATCCAAAACTGGAAAGAAGAAAATGGTGCCTGAGCACTTTTGGGGAATGTTCTTGCTGCCGCCCCAAACACTCCCAGCCTCACCTTATGCCACAAGGCCCGGAGGCAGCTTCTCCGCAGAGTCGTGTGCTGCCATGCCAGGTACTCATCCACACGGGCACGGGCCTGCAGGTCCTGAGGGTACCAGTAATCAGGTACCTTATATTTGCGCGTCAGGTAGAGCAGGATGGCCACACTGTGGGTGTGGGGGAGTCACGATAGGTAAGGGAAGGGCACTGTGCTGG
>NW_012118788.1:266374-273202 GCF_000951035.1 Colobus angolensis palliatus | reverse complement strand
TGACGGCCTGATTGTTCAAAAAGGCTCCCATGTCCTTTTGTTCTTTCTATCATTCTTTCTGCCAAGAATCCACTCCTATCTAAGCCGACTGAGGTAGTTTGGCTCCCTAAAGCACCACTCAGGAAACACTCTTGCAGCTGCAGGATCCTAGAAAAACAGAACAGACAAGGCCCCCTGGCACTCTCCTCCTTCCCTGGGTTTTGAGGGCCGCCATGGTGATGGGATGAGCATGGACCTGGAAGGACACAGGATGTGTCCATTTGGAGACACAGAAAAGCTTTCAGGAACTTGGGGTTTCCCAAGGATTGGGCATGCAGGCCAAAAGGGCAGAAAACCTCTGTATCTGCCACTGGCCCATATTCTCTATTAAGCTGGGGCTACACCCATGTCCCAGCTTAACAACTCCATTGTCTGTGCAGGGTGCCCAGGAGCTCCTTTTGCTCCGAGCCAGTTGTTCAAGCCATCTCTGAGGAGGGCTGCAGGTCCCTGTGAACCACAGACCTCCTGAAGGTGAGAGTAGTGGCAGAGAAACGCAGAGATTGCACACTGACTCTGGCTGGTACCTGGGGGGCACAATGCTGAGTAACACAAGGACTCAGGACACCTGGGGCACCAGGAAGGAAGAAGGTCCCTGGCAGAATGTCAGAGGAATTCATTGGAGGTGCATCCATCCTGAGATTTCAGAGATGAGCTCTAAAGCACAAACTCCAGGTTCTCCTTGTTATGGGAAGGGTGACTCTGGTGACAAAAGGGGCAGAACTGGGGAAAGGTTGGCCTTTCCTGAAGAGGACTCAACTTCTTGGGACCTGCTGTGACGTAAGATGTCCATATCTGGTGGCTCTCCCATGGGGGAGACCCATCCTGGGAAACTGCAGCCCAGAGATGGAGCCACTGGGCAGCCCAGATGCCACTGAGCCATCGCCACAGAAGCTTGGCCAGAGGACTGCCCCATGGTGGGCAAAGCTGCCTTCCTCCACTGGCCTGCCCTGCCTCAAGGATACTCTCACCAGCAACCAAAGGACTGGTGTGGAAGTAAAGTAGATGTTTGCTTTTCCAATCATCAGGGTGAACTGGAATAGCAGGAAGCCAGAGGCCCGGGGTCCAGTACTGACTCTCTGCGGGATGCGGGGCACAGAGACTCTCTGCCTCTGAAGGTTTTAGTTTCCTTGTCTGTGAAATACAGGGTTAGAGCAAGATGGTTCCAGCAGGCCTGGCAGCAGCCCTAGGGTCCCACTTACCTCTCTGTCAAGGTGAAGTCCCCGTCCTTCAAGGCTGGCACCTTCTTCAGGGGGTTCACCTGGGCAAAAGCATCGCTTAAGTGCTGACCTGGGAAGAATCCAGCATAGTGGGTGGTGGGAGGAGAACACTGAGCCCGCCATGGCCTGTGCCCCTCCCTGCGATGCTCAGGCCCCAGTTTCATAGCTCTTCTTCCCACCAGTCTGCACTCCTGGTTGGCAAAGACTGGAAGGGCCCCTGCGCGAGGAGGAGGAGGCCACTCCACTGGCTGGTACAAAATAGACAACACCCCTTGCTAAGTCCTGTAGGCACAGCCTCCTTCCACAGCCTGCCCCTCTGCAACAGAGCTCACTGTGCAGGGTGTGGTTCCTGGACCTTTGCATGCACCCTACCCACCTCCTCTTTCCACTATTGCCAGCTTCATGAACTTACAATCAGAGTGTCCCAAGCTGCAGGATAGGTCACCTGAGGGGACTCTGGCTTACTACCTTGTCCCTTCCACCATTAACTCTAAGGCAGGGTCATGAAACACAGAGAAGTGGCCTTTTTCTGGTATCTACCTACTTAGAAGCAACTTCTACTGGCTCCACCATGTCCCTTTGTTCACCCTGCCCTGGGCATGGTGGAGCTGTGTGTAGCATACCTGCTACCACCTCCCGTACCCTGACCTTTTATTCCCCTTACAGATGGGGTCTCACTATGTTGCCCAGGCTGGTCATGAACAACTGGCCTTAAGTGATCCTCCTACCTCGACCTCCCAAAGTGCTGGGATTACAGGTGTGAACCACCATGCCCAGCCTGCTACTGTCTCTTTACCCTCCCTTCAGACTGTTCCTTCACCAGGAACACCCTCCTCTCTTTCCTAGTAAAACATGCTTTCCTCTGCACCACTATATTTGACAACCAGCTTGGACATCCTCTTGCCTCCCATTCCCTTTCCTCTGCCCCATACTCTGCAGAGGAAGTCCTTGTGCAGGACAGTGGGCAGTTTCCAGTAGAGACTAGGTGGAGAAGTTTCAGGCAGAGGGCCAGCCATGGAGTGGGAGCCCTGGGCAGAAGGCTTAGCCAAGTAGAGTCGCCTTACTTGCCCAGTTAGCCATAGCTGGGTTCTGCTTCCAACCCCTCCTACTACCCCAACCCGCACTGGGCCTGGGCCTGCCAGCTGAGTCCTCAAGGGCCTTGGAGGCATGCCAGAGAAACAAAACAGGGTGTAGGACTCACCAAGCCCTGGGGTCCCCCTTCTGCTTCCAGCATACCCCCTGGGGCAACCTACCTCCCCAGCAGGAACAAGAGGCAGAGGACAAGGTTTTGGGAGGCAGAGGTTGCAGTGAGCTGTGATCCTGCCACTGCACTCCAGCCTGGGTGACAGAGCAAGACTCCGTCTCAAAAACAAACAAACAAACAAAATGCCTTGGGCCAGGCACAGCAGCTCATGCCTGTAATCCCAGCACTTTGGGAGGCTAAGCTGGTGGATCATTTGATGGCAGGAGTTCGAGAACAGCCTGACCAAAATTGTGAAATCCCATCTCTGTTAAAAATTAGCCAGACATGGTGGCACACATCTGTAATCTCAGCTACTCAGGAGACTGAGGCAGGAGAATCGCTTGAACCTGGGAGGCAGTGGTTGCGTGATTCGAGATCCATGCCACTGCACTGTGACACCAAGGGCAAGACTCTGTCTCAAAAAAAAAAAAAAAAAAAAAAACAGAGAAAAGAAAAGAAGTAGAGGATAAGGACAAGGTCAGAGGCAAAACAGGAGGAGCAGAGGAAGGAAGGGACAAAGAGGAACCCCAATGCAGACTGGACGAGAGCAGAGGGCAGGGATGGAAAGTCACGTCCTGAGCTGTTTGCTGTTGCAGAATCTCAGCAGCTGGGCCACAAAGAAGGGACTTGATCCTGTCCCAGTCTCTATACCTGGCACCCTTAACCTCTCTCATCCCGCCTTTCCCTAGGCCCAGGTCACACGCGTTTTCATTTTGTTCCTTATTTTTATTTTTTTTAAGACGGGGTCTTGCTAGAATGCCCTGACTGGAGTGCAGTGGCTATTCAAGGACACCATCATAGTGCCCTGCAAGGGGAGCCCTGACAGACGGCACCTGGAAAATCGGGACACTCCCACCCTAATACTGCGCTTTTCCAACGGCCTTAGCAAACGGCACACCAGGAGATTATATCCCGCGCCTGGCTCCGAGCCTCCCACCACTGAGCCTAGCTCACTGCTAGCACAGCAGTCTGAGATGAACTGCAAGGCGGTAGTGAGGCTGCGGGAGGGGCGTCCCCCATTGCTGAGGCTTGAGTAGGTAAACAAAGCAGCCGGGAAACTCGAACTGGGTGGAGCCCACCGCAGTTCAAGGAGGCCTGCCTGCCTCTGTAGACTCCACCTCTATGGGCAGGGCATAGCTGAACAAAAGGCAGCAGAAACTTCTGCAGACTTAAACGTCCCTGTCTGACAGCTTTGAAGAGAGTAGTGGTTCTCCCAGCACGGAGTTTGAGATCTGAGAACGGACAAACTGCCTCCTCAAGTTGGTCCCTGACCCCCGAGTAGCCTAACTGGGAGCCACCTCCCAGTAGGGGGGTGACTGACACCTCATAAGGCCAGGTGCCCCTCTGAGACGAAGCTTCTAGAGGAAGGATTAGGCAGCAACATTTGCTGTTCTGCAGCCTCCACTGGTGATACCCAGGCAAACAGGGTCTGGAGTGGACCTCCAGCAAACTCCAACAGACCTGCAGCTGAGGGTCCTGACTGTTAGAAGGACAACTAACATAGCGCCCTGCAGCCTGGAACTCCTGGGCTCAAGCGATCCTCCTACCGCAGCCTCTGGAGTAGCTGGGACTACAGGCGTGTGCCCCTGCACCCAGCTGCGCCCGTTTTTGTCCTCTGGTCTCGCTTCTCTTCATGATCCAAACCCCTTTATTTGGCCTTAGGGGAACCCCGTGGTCTATTCCGTGAGACCGAGCAGAGTTTGGGGGAGCCCCCACTCCTGGATCTCCCTGCTGGCTCTTTCTCCTTTCGGTCTCCAAACCAGACCAGCAAGGGCCCCAGGAAGAAGGTGGCGCCGGGAGAAGTTCCCTAAGCTATGTATGCCTACCTGTCCTTTCCTGACTTTTCAGTTCCCCAAACCCGAGGCCAGAGCTACCTTTAATCAGATCCACGATGTGCAGCTCGAAGGGGATGCCGTTCTTCTTGGCGAAGATGTAAACAGCACGGCAGGGCTGGGACAGCAGGTCCAGGTACAGCTCCAGGCCCATAGCGGGGACAGACCGATCAGACAGGAAAGCAGCGGGACAAAGCAAACTCCAGTGCCAGGACTCGGGTCTCGGACCTCAGACCTCGCCCCTGCGGCCACACCCCCCGACCGCGGGACCCCATTGGGCGGCTCGGGCGCCTGGGGACGCTGTTTAGTCCAATCGCGGGAGGCGGGCGGCCTGTGGGAGGGCTGGGCCAGCCTGGCTCCTGCGGGATCAGGGCGGGTGGCCAAGAGACAGTTGTCCCTCAGGGGGACGCACAGAGAGGCCCCAGTTCCATCCCTTTCGTGCCTGGCTCTCTCATTTCATTTAGCATAATGTCTTCAAGGTGCATCTGTGTTGAAGCGTGTGTCAGAATTTCCCATCGTCCCCATTTTAGAGGAGAAGATAAACACTGAATGATTATAGACCCAGAAAGTCTGGCTCCAAAGTCCATCCTCTTGGCTCAACACTGCAGAGTCCTTGGTGCCAGCAAGTGGCAAAGCCTCAGGGCTTACGTTCAGTGTTTTGTGGCCACTCGCTTCACTCCAGTCACACTCCCTGGAATGTGACAGCCTTGGTCTTCCTGCCCCTGCCAGCACAGTGCCATCCATTGCATTCCCTGGGTTTATTTCTTCCCTTCTCCAGGCCTGTGTTTCTCCATCTTTAAAATGACAGGGAAGCTAGAGCCCTCCTAAGTCCTTGCAAGTCCACACCCCTAAATTCATCTGCCAAGTTGTAAGCCCAGACCTGCCCCTTGCTGCCAGGGAGCCCCCCAAGGCCTGCCATGGAGTCTGTCAAATAGTATCAGGGTCACATATCACTTTCTAAAACAAATCCCACTGAAAGTGTGTCAGCCAAAGCATAATGTTTTCTAGAGAATAAGGAACATTTCTGCAAAGAAAGTGGAAGTAATAACTATTTTATTTTATTTAGATACAGTCTCTCTCTCTCGCCCAGGGTAGAATGCAGTGTTGTAATCACAGCTCACTACAGCCTCCAACTCCTGGGCTCAAGCCATCCTCCCATCTCAGCCTCCCTGAGTAGCTGGGACTACAGGTGCACACCAAGATGCCCAGCTAGTTTAAAAAATTTTTTCTGTAGAGGCAGGGTCTCACTATGTTGCCTAGGCTGATCCTCCCACCTCTGCCTACCAAAGTGCTGGGATTACAGATGTGAGCCATGACAGCTGGCCAGTAATAGTGATTTTTTAACTGGAAAAAAATTAAGGAAAGATGAGAAATTCAGATTTCCATGTTAAAGTTTTGAAAGGAGGTAGACACTCAGAGAAGGCAATGGCTGCCTTATCCTCACCTCTGGATAACTTCAGTCAGAGGCCCAAGGAGGAGCTGTCAGGATTCTGGTCCAAGGCTCAGCCTGTCTTGCAAGTTCAAAACCTAATTTGGGGTGTGAGTGGTGGCTCGTGCCTGTAACCCCAACACCTTGGGAGGCTGAGGCAGGCGGATCACCTGAGTTCAGGAGTTTGAGACCAGCCTGGCCAACATGGTGAAACCTTGTCTCTACTAAAAATATAAAAATTATCTGGGCATGCTGGCACGTACCTGTAATCCCAGCTACTCAGGAGGCTGAGGCAGGAGAATCGCTTGAACTCTAGAGGCAGAGGTTGCAGTGTGCCGAGACTGCGCCATTGCACTCCAGGCTAGGTGACAAGAGGGTAATTCCACCTAAAAAAAAAAAAAATTAATTTGGTCCATGTTTCAGGGTTCATCATTTTCTTTGGGTCTGACTCACATAAACCAACTCACAAAGGCTGTATTTATTAATTTATAGAAAACAAGATAAAAGTGAAAGTGTATGGGATTTTTTTTTTTTTTTTAACTTAGCCTCTCTCTGTCATTCAGGCTGGAGTGCAGTGGTGCAATCTCTGCTTACTGCAACCTCTGCCTCACGAGTTCAAGCGATCCTTGTGCCTCAGCCACCCAGGTAGCTGGGATTTCAGGTATGTGCCACCATGCTCAGCAAATTGTTGTATTTTTAGTAGAGACAAGGTTTCACCATGTTGGCCAGGCTGGTCTTGAACTCCTGGCCTCAAGTGATCTGCCAGCTTCAGCCTCTCAAAGTGCTGGGATTACAGGCATGAGCCACCATGCCCAGCCTGGAAAAAGAGAAAAGTCATTTAGACAGAATGCTCCCAAACATTGCTCAGTGCTCTCTTAGCTGTGTAGTCTCCTAGAAAGCCTCGTGGGTGTTACTGGCCAAGACCTGGTCTGTTCTGCCCATGCACAGTAAATTAATCACCGTGACACGAGTTTTGCAAGAAAGAAAAGATTTATTCACAGGGCACCAAGCAACGAGGTAGGATAATAGCTCTCAAATCCACCTCCCTGAAAATAAGGCTTAGGGATA
>NW_012118788.1:258570-259059 GCF_000951035.1 Colobus angolensis palliatus | reverse complement strand
ATGCAATCATATTTTCATTATAAGGTATAATTCACATACCATAATGTCCACTCTTTCAAAGTATACTTTAAAATTCAATTGGTTTAAAGTCAATTCTACTAAAGTATTAAAGTTAAAAGTTAAAGTCTATTAAAGTTAAAATACTAAAGTGGTTTTTAGTATATTAACAAAGTTTTGTCACCATCTCAATGATCTAATTCTAGATCATTTTCATCACCCCAAAGAGAAACTCTGTACCCATTAAACAGTCACTCCCCATTTCCCTCTTCTCCTAGCCCCTGGTAAACATTCATCTACTTTCTACCTCTGTGGACAGGAAGTATTTGCCTCTTCTGGACATTTCACTCAAATGGAATAATGAAATATGTCGCCTATTATGACTGGCTTCTTTCATTTAGCATAATGTTGTCAAGATTCATCCATGTTGTAGCATATCACAGTACTTCATCCCTTCTTATGGCTGAATTATATTCTATTTTATGTATACAC
>NW_012118788.1:255650-257805 GCF_000951035.1 Colobus angolensis palliatus | reverse complement strand
AGTAGCTTTGAAGTAAGTTTTGAAATTGGGAAGCATGAGTCCTACAACTTTTTCTTTTTCAAAACTATTTTGGAGATTCTGAGTCACTTTAATTTCCACATGAATATTAGGGCCAATTTGTCAGTTTGTACAAACAAGCCAAATGGAATTTTAATGTAGATTGTGTTGAATTTGACATCTTAACATTACTATGCCTTCCAATCATGAACATGGGATGTCCTCCCTTTTATTAAGGTCATCTTCAAGTTTCCCCCCAACTTTTAAATTATGAAAATATTTAAAATCCAGAAAATGAAAGGACTAGTACAACAGCACTAATATATGCAACCCCAGTTTCAACTTACTGTTTTTTGAACGTAAGATACCAACATCATGACACCCCACCTAAGGACTTTTTAGTAAAACATTCTAATTTTTTACTTCTCTACTGGGATTACTGTTTGTCTTCCTCCACAATAACGTGAACACTAAAGGTAGAAATTTTTGCCTATTTTGTTCACTACTGATTCCTCTGCACCAAAAACATTGCCTGGTGGTGGCTTTTCTAGTTTTAGGAAGGAGAATACAAGATACAGGTCCTGACTCTGGTTCTGCCTCTCATTCATATGCTGCTCTGAAGATCCTTTCCCCTTGAAGAACTTGTTTTCTCATCTACAAAATGGGGATAATACTAGTACTCATCAGGGTGGTTGTGAGGATTAAACAGGGTACGAGATGTAAAACTGCATGCTATCAGATAGTTTTATGTTCCCATCCAGCTCCATGAGGGAGAGGATTTGCTCTAGTCTGTCCCTCTGGGCTCTGGGCTTCTAATGGGCAAACAGCTTCCTCCATGAGGTTTGGAACTGCAGACCCTGGCACAGTTCCTCAAGACAAGCTTTTTGACTTGAACTGCTGATGGTCTTCCATGCACAATTCAACAGAAACCCAGCAGCATACACTTCCTTGTATGCACTTGCCCCTCTTTTTACATTTATTACACATTCATTGCTACCTAATAATCCCTTATACTTATGTTTTGCTTTATCCAATCATTCAACAGTTTTCAACAGAACTACCAAGAGGAGAGATTTTTCAACTTCATTAGACCCTGAGATTCTATTTTTAACATTTCTTCCACGGATTGTTGAATGTTTCCAATGATTGATCCACTTTCCCTTGGCCTTGTCTGCATTCCAGATTTGGTTGCATGTACATCTCTATCTTGCCAAACTTGCCTCACAGACCCAGCTTGAATACAAGATGGGTGCTTGCTGAAGAGCAGGACTCATTCTGTGGAACCTGCATGTTTTCTCAGGTCAGATTGCTTGGTGGTGTTTCTTTAATTTCTTTCAACAGCACATTACAGTTTGCTGTGTTTAAGTGTTGCTTTTCTTTGGTTAAACTTATTCTAAGTATTTTATTCTTTTTGATGCTATTGTAAATGGAAATGTTTTAATTTTTTGATCCTTTATTGCAAATGTGTACTATTGATTTTTGTGTATTAATCGTGTATCCTGCAACCTTGCTGAACTTGCTTATTAGCTCTAATGGTTTTTAAGCAAGTTCCTATAATGTCATCTGTGACTAAAGATAGTTTTACTTCTTTCTTTCTGATCTGGATGCTTTTTCTTCCTTTTTTTTTTTTTTGCCTAATTGCCCTAATAAGTAGAGGTGGTGTGAATGAACATTCTTGTCCTGTTCCTGATCTTAGAAGGGAAACACTCGATCTTTCACAATGAATGAGGTATGGTGTTAGTTACAGGTTTTTCATAGATGCTCTTTATCAGGTTGAGGAAGTTCCTTTCTAGTCTTCATCTGCTGAGTAATTTTATCATAAAAGGATGTTAGATTTTGTCAAATGCCTTCTCTGCATTAGGATGATCATGTGACTTTCTATTAGCATGGTATGCTACATTGATTGATTTTTGTATATTGAACCACATTTATACTCCTGGGATAAATCCTACCTGGTCAAGGTGTATAATCCTTTTAATATGCTGCTGAATTTGATTTGCTAATATTATGCTGAGGATTTTTACATCTATATTTATAAGGATATTGCTTTGTAACTTTATTTTCTTATAATGTCCTTTTCTGTCTTTGGTATCAGAGTAATTCTGGCTTCATAGAACGAGTTGAAAAATATTTCTTCCTGTTCTATTTTTTTTTTTTT
>NW_012118788.1:230542-254815 GCF_000951035.1 Colobus angolensis palliatus | reverse complement strand
GCTAATTTTTCTTTCTTTCTTATTTATTTATTTATTTTTGAGACGGAGTTTCGCTCTTGTCACCCAGGGTGGAGTGCAGTGGTGTGATCTCGGCTCACTACAACCTCTGATTCTCGGGTTCAAGTGATTCTCCTGCCTCAGCCTCCCGAGTAGCAGGGATTACAGGTGCCCGCCATCATGCCCAGCTCATTTTTTATTTTTAGTAGAGACAGGAGTTTCACCATGTTGGCCAGGCTGGTCTCAAACTCCCGACATCAGGTGATTCGCCTGCCTCGCCCTCCCAAAATGCCGAAATTACAGGCATGAATCACTGGGCCTTGCCTCCCAGCTAATTAAAAAAAATAAATCTTTTTGTAGAAACAAGTTTCACTATGTTGCCCAGGCTGGTCTCAATCTCCTGGCCTCAAGTGATTCTGCTGCCTCAGCCTCCTAAAGTGCTGGGATTACAGGTGTGAGTCATTGTACCCATCTTCCACTTTCTTGGTGAATAATTTGAGTCTTATTTTTTCCCATGGCTGTTCTAACTAAAGGTTTGCCAATTTTTGTTGATCTTTTCAAAGATCCAATTTTTGGTTTCATTGATTTTCTCTATTGTTTTTCTATTTTCTATTTCATTTATCTCCATTCTAATCTTTATTATTTCCTGTCTTCTACTGGTGTTGGGTTTAGGTTGCTCTTATTTTTCTAGTTCCTTAAAACATAAAGTTAGGTTGTTGATTCAAGATCGTTCCTTCTTTAACTCGTGTGTTTACAGCTATAAAATTTCCTCTTAGCACTGCTTGTGCTGCATCCTATAAATTTGGGCATGTTGTGTTTTCATTTTTATTCATTCAAGATACTTTTAAATTTCCCTTGTGATTTCATTTTTGACCCACTGGTTGTTTAAGAATGTATTGTTTAATTTCTATGTGCTTGTGAATTTTCCAGTTTTCCTTCTGTTCTTGATTTTTAACTTTATTCCACTGTGTCCAGAGAACATACTTTGCATGATTTCAATCTTCTTAAATTTGAGACTTAGGACCAATTACATGCTCTATACTGGAGAATATTCCATGTGCTCTTTAGAAGAATGCTTATTCTGCCCCTGTCAGGTGGAATGTTCTGTTCATGTCTAGTGTGCGCAATTGGGGTTTATAGTGCTTTTCAAGTCCTCTATTTCCTTGATGGTCTTCTGTAGTTTTTCTATCCATTACTGAAAGTGGGGGCCAGGCACAGTGGCTCACACCCCTAATCCCAACACTTTGGGAGGCTGAGGCGGGCAATTTGCCTGAGCTCAGGAGTTAGAGAAAAATACAAAAAAAAAAAAATTAGTTGGATGTGGTGGCGTGTGCCTGTAATCCCAGCTACTCGGGAGGCAGGAGGATCACTTGAACCTGGGAGGTGGAGATTGCAGTGAGCCCAGATTGTGCCACTGCACTCCAGCCTGAGTGACAGAGTGAGACTCCATCTCAAAAAAAAAAAAAAAGAAAGAAAGTGGAGTACTGAAGTCACCAACTATTATTACTGACAATGTAACCATATTTAACCCTTTACTTTTAAAATTCTTTTTGGAAACTGGAAGGATCTGTAACCACCACCCACTCCCACATCAGACCCTATGCATGTGCCGACTGTCTGTTGCTCAGCAGCTGTGATGGTTGTTCCAGCTCTTTATTAGGCAAAGAGGAGGTGTCTTTTTTAGCATTTCCTTTAAGGAAGGTGGCTCAGATTGTTGAGCCAGCCAGGCCCTGCAGGATGGCTGCAATTAGGATCACAAGTACTTCTCCCGAAACTCACAGATTTTCTGTGAGACCATTGGATCCAATGTTGAAAAGTCCCAGTCGGCCAACTGCATTAGTCGATCATGGGCCTCCTTAAAGAGGCCAGAACCAATATTCAGCTCCACCCGCATGCGCCATTCAGCTAGCTTGGAGCTGTTGAGGAAGACATTATAGTTGGCTGCCATGGGCTGTGGATAGACAAAGAGGAAGATGTGGTCAGCCTGGGGACCAGCCCCACCTGGGTCCTCTCCCACAGCCTCAGGCCCCTGCCTCCAACATCTGCCTCTGCAAAGAAATAGGCTGCTGACCACCAAGGCCTGAGCAAGGGGTCACAGACTATGTAATAGATGTACATGGGGATGGAGGATCCGGAATCCCCCAGGGTCTCTGGTCACTGGTCTTCTTGCTCTAAGCCTTCTGGACCATGCTGAGAGGGCTCCCGGCCCAGGCAGCTCCCACTTCTCCAGCCTGCGACCTCACATGAATTCTGCCTTCTTCCAAGGAAACCCCTTATCCCAGGGGTGTATATGTAGATGAGGGAGAGAACTCAGGTTTTTTTCCCCATGTTTAACCTCCCACTATGATCAGGCTCAGGGGCTAGAATGGGAGACCTGGCAAGCAGTCTACCCTGCAGTTTGGCTGGCTCACTAAGATAGTCTACCCTGGAGTTTGGCTGGCTCACTAAGGCAGTCTACCCTGGACTTTGGCCTTGTACTCAAGGTCTTTGGGAAGCCCAAGAAGGGGTGGGTGGTGGGTGAAATGTAAGGGGTGGGGGCGAAGCATATGTCTGAGCCCTGGGGGCAGGCCAGAATGATTTTTCCTGGTGCTGGTCTGCACTGCAAATAGGCCAGAGAGACTAATTTTCATATCAGCCAGAGATCTCTGGGATGAGGAAAGGAACACTGCATTTCCTGGCCAAGCCACCAGGATCCCAGGTGCCTCCTCCTGGGCATAGCTCTGGCTGATATGAAAATCAGTCTCTTTGGTCAGTGTGCAGTGCCTTAGCTGGTGTGCAGGATGGCCAGTTTAGACCCTGGCCAGTGTCTTGAGAGGCAGAACTGGTCACCTTCCCCTGCATGGAGAGGCCACATAAATGCCCCACACTCAGGTGTGCCTCCAAATGCACAGTGGATGTCCCTCAGACCCAGCCAGGAGAACTGTCCTCCATAGCTGTCTGTCTGGAGCTCTGGGAACGAGGCAGGGCCAGAAGGAACCCCAGGGCCAGTGAACATTTCCTGGAGAGTCCAGCAAGAGGAGGCGGTATCTGGGGTGCTGGTGGGTTGACCAGGAAATGCAGTGTTCTTCTCTGTCCCAGGCTCACCCTCCAGATCCTCCCACACCGAAGAATCTTTGTCAAGTGTGGAGAACTGTGATCCTCCCTGATTCACAATATTCTGTGCTTCCTGTTGCCCCCAGATTGAGTCCAGGTCCCCAGACCTGGCTCCCACAGCCCCCATGGCAACTCTACCTGCCTTTCCCGCCTCTCCAGCCTATCCTTAAGTGATGGCCCCACTGGTTACAGAGGATTCCCACCTCTGCCCAAGGTCTAACCCTCCTCCACCCCATCCCACACCTGCATCATCTCCACCACGGCCACCAAGTCAGCCAGTGAGATTTGGTCCCCGGTGATGAATAGCTTATCCTGCAGAAAATACGCCTCGAAGAGCCGGAGGCTGTTCTTCACCTCTTCCACTGCATGCTCCATCTTCTCAGCTGAAACTTCCTCCCCTGTTATCTTTGGGATCAGCAACTGGCCAGGGTTGGGAAGAGGAGGGAAGAGGAGGCTGCACTCCAGGGCCACCTGCTCTGCCAGGTCTCTGTACTCTTGTCTGCTGGATAGATACTGGACAGTTCCCAGGACATAAAGTAGTTTCACCTCTTGTAGCAGTTCTGATTGGTGGAAGTTGCTGGGAACCATGTATTCACAAGGATTTGGGGAGCTCAGCAGGTATAAGTCCTGTGACTGATTAGTGATGCCTGTCACAGGCATAGAATTCGATGTAGAGACACATGTATTGGTTATTTGTCACCTTCAAATTTTCTTTTTCTTTTTTTTTTTTTTTTTTTTTTTGAGACGGAGTCTCACTTTGGTGCCCATGCTGGAGTGCAGTGGCGGGATCTCAGCTCACCGCAACCTCCGCCTGCTGGTTACAAGAGATTCTCCTACCTCAGCCTCTGGAGTAGCGGGGATTACAGGCACATGCCACCATGCCTGGGTAACTTTTTTTTTTTTTTTTTTTGAGACGGAGTCTTGCTCTGTCGCCCGGGCTGGAGTGCAGTGGCCAGATCTCAGCTCACTGCAAGCTCCGCCTCCCAGGTTTACGCCATTCTCCTGCCTCAGCCTCCCGTGTAGCTGGGACTACAGGCGCCCACCACCTGCCGGCTAGTTTTTTGTATTTTTTAGTAGAGACAGGGTTTCACCATGTTAGTCAGGATGGTCTCGATCTCCTGACCTTGTGATCTGCCCGTCTCGGCCTCCCAAAGTGCTGGGATTACAGACTTCAGCCACCGCGCCCGGCCAACTTTTGTATTTTTAGTAGAGATGGGGTTTCACCATGTTGGCCAGGCTGTTCTCGAAGTCCCAACCTTGTGATCCGCCCGCCTCGGCCTCCCAAAGTGCTGAGATTACAGGCATGAGCCACTGTGCCTGGCCATCTTCAAATTTTCTATGAGCTTTTTTTTTTTTTTTTGAGATGGAGTCTCACTTTGTCACACAGGTTGGAGTGCAGCGGCATGATCTCAGCTCACTGCAACCGCCACTTGCCTGGTTTAAGCGATTCTCCTGCCTCAGCCTCCTGAGTAGCTAGGATTACAGGTGCCCACCACCACACTGGCTAATTTTTTTTGTATTTTTAGTAGAGATAGTGTTTCACAATGTTGGACAGGTAGGTCTTGAACTCCTGACCTCAAGTGATCCACCTGCCTTGGCCTCCCAAAATATTGGGATTACAGGTGTGAGCACAACACCTGGCCTTCTGTGCACCTTTCAATGCTGAAATTCTCTAGTTCGGAATGAAATGCCTCGAATGCTGTCCTGGATGAGTCATATCAGCCCCTCCTGTATGCCCTTCCCTCACCCTAATAAGACTCTTTCATATGCATTATTTCAGTCCACACTCCTGACAGCTCCGTAAGGCAGGCAGGAGAAGGAGCTGAGGAAATGAGGCCGAGAGAGGGAGGGAGACTTACTTACTAGAGTTCACCGGCAATCAGCAGGGCCAGAACTGGCCTCCAGCCTCCCTGACTCCCTTGTGCCCTTGTCCCCAGGCCCTGGAAGTGATCCTGCTCACCTTGAGCCAGACTATCTTCTTCATGGGCAGCTGAAAGGCCGCGTGTTGCCAAGCCATGAACTCATCCACACTGGCACGTACATGCAGGTCTGGCGGGTACCAGTGTGATGGAGCGCTGTATTTGTGGCACAGGTAGTAGAGGATGGCCACACTGCAAAAAGGGCCGGTCAGGGGCACTGCCCTTGCCTTCCTGAGTGCCAATACATCAACCACCCCAATATGCCCTGGGCCCAACTGCTGGGGCTTCCAGAGCAAGGAGAAGCCCAAATGGCCCCGGGAAAGGCCTTCACCAGAGCTGTCTGTCTGACAGTCAGTAAGGGCAGGGAAGGAGCCCTGCAGGGTGAGTAGGAGTTGGAGGCTGGTGGTATAACAAAGAGTAGGCCAGCAAGGGGAACAACACGTGTCATATCAGGATGCTGAGGCGGGTGGATCGCTTGAGTCCAAGAATCTGAAGCTGCAGCGAGCCAAGATCACACCACTGCACTCCAGCTTGGGGGAAAGAGCAAGATCCTTTTTCAAACCAGAAACAGGCCAGACATGATGGCTCACACATGTAATCCTGGCACTCTGGGAGGCCAAGGGCAGGCAGATCCCTTGAGTTCAGGAGTGGGAGACCAGCCTGGCCAACATGGTGAAACCCTGTCTCTACTAAAATGAAAATCAAAAATTAGCTGGGTGTGGTGACACACACCTATATCCCAGCTACTTGGGAGGCTAAGGCATGGGATTCACTTGAACCTGGGAGGCACAGGTTGTAGTGAGCCAAGATTGTGCCACTGCACTCCAGCCTGGGCCACAGAGCAAGACTCTGTCTCAAAAAACCAACAAAGAAAAACACATGCTGAAATACCAGGGTAAGGGCAGCAAGGTGAATCTGAAGAATGGAGAGTAGGTGGGTGCAACTGGAAGGAGGGTGGGGGTGGTTGGGGAGTGGCGAGGCAGCAAGAGACACTGTGGAGGCCACAGAGGGTAGCCCCAGGAGATGCAGGGAGGTTATGGACTTAATCCGTAAGATTAGGTGTTATATAAGCCAGGGCATGAAAGGAGCCATCTCTGCGGTGCTGGATGGAGGGTGAGCCCGAGGGGGCAGAATGGACAATAGGGGGCCAGCAACTATCGGGAAGGTTGTGGTGTCTGGGAATGGTGGACGTCATGGGGACAGAGGGAAGGGGACAGAGGGGAGACATGCTTCGGAGGGGTGTCCTAGGCCTTGCTGATTGATGGCTGGTGTGGGAACCTCCACAGTACAAGGGCTCCTTTATTATCATCAACAGCAACCTTGCCAAGGTAAAAAGGTCAGGGTATGGAGAGAGCTATTCATTAGAGAGTGGCGGGAGAGACAGCAACCGGCTACAAGATTCAGAACTTGTTTGGATCCTGATCCAAACAAACTGCCAAGAAAATATTTAGGAGATAATCAGAGAGTTTTGAACAGGAGCCAGACATTAGATGAAATCCAGGAATTACTGTTAATTTTGTGAGGTATCTTAATGGTAATGTAGTGATCCTACCCTCTCTCCTAGCCCAGGCTGGAGTGCAGTGGCGCAATCAGAGTTCACTGCAGTCATGAACTCCTGGCCTCAAGCGATCCTCCCGTGTCAGCCTCTCAAAGTGCTGGGATTATAGGCATGAGCCACCGTGCCCAGTCTGTTGCTTTTCTTTTCTTTCTTTCTTTCTTTTTTTTTTAAGAACTCTTATCTCTGAGAGGTATGTTCCTAAACATTTATTGATTTATTTACTATTTATTTTTATTTTTGAGATGGAATCTTACTCTGTTGCCCAGGCTGAAGTACAATGACTCAATCTTGGCTCACTACAACCTCTGCCTCCCGGGTTCAAGCAATCTTTCCACTTCAGCCTCTTGAGTAGCTGGGACTACAGGTGCAGACCACCACGCTAGCTAATTTTTGTATTTTTTGTAGATATGGGGTTTTGCCATGTTGTCCAGGCTAGGCTGGTCTGGAACACATGAGCTCAGGCCATCCCCCAACTTCAGCCTCCCCAAAGTGCTGGGATTACGGGTGTGAGCTGGTCCCTAAACATTTATGACTGGAATGATGGGATGTCTGGGAGGCAGGGGAACAGAAATGATGTAAAATGGACCCCAAGTTGGCAACAGTCGGAGCCGGGCAGTGGGTTTGTGGGGTTCCTCATGCCCCTCATTAGTTAGTATTCACTCTTCTTTAGTGTATGTGTGAGGTTTTCCATGGTGAAACAGACAAACGCTCGCACTGAGTTTCCCAGGAGGAGCAGAGACAGATGGTGCAAGGGCCCTGGGGAAGACTTACCTTTCAGTTAAGATAAATTTCCCATCTTTGAGGCTGGGCAGCTTCCTGAGGGGGTTGATGTCAGTGTATTCTTTGCTGTGGTGGTGACCTGGGAGGGGCAGGGAAGGTCTGAGGCTGTGGGACTCCAGAGGAGAGAGAACTGAGACTCCCAGAGACACAAATGCTTCCCTCTCTATTTTCTCAAGAAGAGGGAACTGAGGCCCAGAGGGACATCGCGTCTCACCCCAGGTCACAGGGCAAGGCAGTTGCAGAACCGGACTGGGATCAGAACTGCTGGCTCCCAGCCTACTCTACCCTAGGTTTGGTGACTCCCGTGCCTCCTACCTGTGTCCAAGGACCAGGACGACCCTTTGGCCCAGAAGCTGGAGGCCTCCCCATCCAGCTTCCCCCAGCTGGGGGGAGGCCTCCAGCTTTGGGCCCACCGCCAAAGCTGGATCTGAAGCCACAGCCTTTGAATCACCCGAAGCCGTGAGGGACTGAGTCCCATCCCCACTCTCATCGCCCTCACTCCTCTGTCCCCTCTTTAAGGAAGCCGGGCCCAGCACACAGCTGGACATCCAAAGGGAAGCCTCTCAGACACAATCGGGGTCATCTGTACAGGGAACCTGATGTGGGGGCAGGAATTGAAACTCTTCCTGGACCAGCTGCTTCCCGTTGGGGGTTCCACTTGCACCCCATTAATTTCCAAAGCTCTCCTGTCTCTTCCTCTGTGTTCTAGAGGCTTCTGCTTTTGCAGGTTGAGGTTTTGGAGCCCCTCTGTGCTCAGGATGGAGTTGGAGCCCACCCGTCTGACCCATACTCGGGGTCAGTGGAGCCCTGAGCCGTTCTGAACACTGGGGAAGATGGGTGTAGACAGACTGCTCTTCTGCCCCCTTTGCCAACCTGGCGGGCAGGTGCTGAGTTCACAAGGTCCTAGACTCCCACAAGGAAGCCAGGGTGCCTGGTGGGAGCCCAGGGAGTCCCACATGCTCTTCTTTCCCCCTTCTCCTCAAAAAGCCTGTTCATCTCCGGTGTGGGGACTGTCATTAGTGGGGAATGACTAAGGTAGGCTAGACAGGGATGCAGCCTACAAGCCCCCTGGCATCTTTTCTTTCCCTGGGGACCTCTGGGGTGATTCCTTTGTCTCTGTCTCTGCTCCTCAGAAACGCCCCTATCAGGCTGGGCGTGGTGGCTTATGTCTGTAATCCCAGCATTTTGGAGGCTGAGGTGGGCAGATCACTTGAGGTTCAGATTTTGAGACCAGCCTGGTCCACATGGTGAAACCCCTGTTAAAAATACAAAAAATTAGCTGGGTGTGGTGGGGAGCACCTCTAATCCCAACTACTTGGGAGGCCAAGGCAGGAGACGCACCTGAACCCAGTGGAGGTTGCAGTGAGCAGAGATAGTGCCACTGCACTGCAGCCTGGGCAACAGAGCGAAACTCCATCAAAAAACAAGAAAAAAAGAAAAACCCCAATGTGTGTGCCCTGCCTCCCCCAGGACCAGGCCTGCCGGGTAGCAGTGGGAACTGACCTTTCAGCAGATCCACAAACTGAAAGTTGAACCGGATGTCATGCTTCTTCGAGAAGATGTAGACGGCACGGCAGGGTGCTGACAGCAGGTCCATATAGAGCTCCAGGGCCATGTTGAGACACATGCCGGGCCCCACAGCCGCAGCTGGCCAGCCACAGACCTGGGCCTATGTGTGGCCAGAGTCCCTGGCCCTGTGCCCTCTCGAATCTGGGCCCAGGACCCTGTGTTCCCCAGGGAAACATCTTGCTTCCCTTTGTGTTGTCATAAGGCCAGGGAGCCTGCAATTCTTATGGAAGCAAGGATTCTAAGGAGGCCCAGGAGTAGGCTCGGGAGAGGCCTGTGGCAAAGATGTGGCAGCTGTGACCCTAGTCTCCCCCTTCAACATATGCCTGTGCCCCGTGGCACCACCTCACAGACACCCTGTCTGACAGGGGATTATGCCTGGGAATTCCTATGGCTGGACTTTCATTGCAGAACCTGACGAAAGGGGCTTTGCAGGGTCCAGAATGAGGAAGAGGCATTATCCCTGGAAGAATTATCCCTGGAAGATTCCAGAAGTAGAGACTGGGAGTATCCATAGGTGAATGGAGCCTGAACTTTGACTAAAAAGGAATTGGGAGAAAGAGACACAGGAACCTGGGAGCTTTGGGAGCAGTGGGGACACTACCACCAGGAAGTCAGGGGACACTCAACCAGTGTGTGCCATGCAGAGGAGCCCAGAAACTTCCTGGCCTGGCTTGGGTCTGCAGTGGCCAGACTGTGCACCTCGTGGCCCAGGAAAGTAACTAGAGCCCCACGAGGGGGACTGAGTGCCACTCACTCTATGCTGTGTGATCTAATATGTCTAGGCTCAGAAATGGGACTCACCCCACTTCCAGTGACAGAGTAAGCCTGGAGACCAGCGAAGAGCACGCAGTGTGTTTATTGAAGACAGCAGGGTGCAGTGGAGTGGGCTGCATCCACTCAGTGGAGCCACTCCTGCAGCAACTGCACCTGCTTCTGGGCCAGCTGGGGGTCCCGCCGAGCCTCATTGTGGTTCCGAGGCTAGAGAATGAGCTTGTGGGCCTCCAGGAAGAGCTCAGTACCCAGGGTGGCCTCCACACAGGCCCATCACTCTTGCAGCCGGGGAGTCTTGGAAGAGGTCACAGCCAACAGCAGTGGGCAGGGAAGACAGGACAGCTGGGGTTGGGGCTCAGCCCTGTGCCCAGAGTCTCCCCAGAGGGCAGGTGGGTAGGAGAGCTTCACCTCCATCACCTCCATCAGCACCAATCTTCCAGGGAGAGCTGCTCCATTGCCACAAAGGGCCTGGCCACCAGCACCTGCTCATCCAGGTGCTGCAGGGCTGGCGGCAGCCTCCCCACAGCCACTCCAGTTATGCAGCAACTGCAGGCTGCCCTGAGAAGTGGGGCAGGAGAGACTGGGCTGGGAGGAGAGGAGCAACTTAACCCAGACCCTTGGAATCCTCTTGGGCCTCCTCACCATCCCTTCCCGGCTACCATTCATTAGTGATGTCCTCTGGGGCTCTGTGTTCAGAAGGTTTCTAAGGATTCATTCTGGCTTAGGGGAAGGAGTACTGTGATTAGATTAGTGATGTCTGCTCAGAGCAGTGGAAGTGAAGCTAATATGTAATATGTGCCAATTGGTACCTTCCATTTCTGGGGGTCCAAACTCCTGCCCCAGCCTGCATGACAGGGCCTAGGAAGCTCACCTTGCACAGGTAGACATTGGTGGCAGGCAGCTGGATGGTGACATGCTGCCATGCCAAGTACTCATCCACGCAGGTGCAGGCCTGCAGCTCAGATGGGTACCAGTGTGCCTCCATCTGGTACTTTTGACTGAGGTATAAAACGATGACCATGCTGTGGGCAGGAGATGTTAGAGATCTTTTCTCCAGCCTGTCAGGGACAGGCGGCTTCATTGCTCATACTCATGGTGATTTGACCAGGTTTTCTTCCCAACTTCCCCTTCAGGGGAGGACCCCTCTATAACGTAACTCCCTCCAGGCAGTATCTCCCCACGACCAAACCACTCTGTTTCTCCATTTCCAACTCGATCCTCCCTGGGCCCATGTTTCCACTTCCCCTCCCAGTTACCGCACCATCCTGCCCTCCATGCCCAGGCCCCACTCCCTGGCATCAGGGTCCCCACTCAGAGTGAGAGAGGCAGGCCTGCCATGTGAGCCCTGCCCAAGTTCCCTTCCTAGTGCCCCAGAGCACTAGGTGCCCATTTTCCCTCCTCGGGTAAGCCCTGGGAGGTGGTTACATTATTCCCCTCACCCCATTTTACAGAGGAGAAACCTGGCACACAAAGTTCTGTGATTTGCCGAAGGGCACAGAGTGAGGAAGTGGGGAGCTGGGATTGAAAGTGGAGTCTCCCCTGGGCCTTCCCAGCTCCTAGGACTCTGAAAGGATGAGCTGGGGACATTTGGGGAGGAGCCAGCCTCAAGCCTGAGCCTTGCCTGCTGGCTTCAGGTTGTCCAGGCTTATCTGGGTGACCTATGCCCTTTCCCCACCTGGGCAGCTCCAGATGGCTAAGGTTCTAGCCAGGTTCCAGCCTCCAGCTTTAGCCCAAAGGTGCCCGTGGGTCCAGCCTCTGCATCAGAGCTACACAAGCTGAAATGAGGAAGGGGATGCTGTGACTTGGAAAGATGTCCAGCCCAGGGAAAGATCTCCCCTCTTTTCTCTGCCTCCCCCTACAACTCTGAGCGCCTGAACCCAGGCAGATCCTGGCTCTGACCCTGAGTGGTCACCAGGTCACCATTACCTCTCTGCTAGTAGGAAGTCGCCATCTCTGAGGGCAGGCACCTTCCCCAGGGGTTCACCTTCAGGAACTCAGGCTTCAGGTGCTCCCCTGGTGGGCAGAAAGGAGAGAAGGCTCAGTGCAGGGCCTGGTCCTTGACACTCACTCCATGGGGTCCAGCCCAGCCACTTGGCTCACTCCAAGCCAACTCCACCAGCTGCAGCTGAAAAGGGATGCCATTCTGTCTTGCAAAAGTGGATGGTGTGTCAGGTCCAGGAAGAGCTCGAGCCCCATTGCTGCTCCTCTCACCTGCCCTCCCAGATTTCTGGACCTCCAGGAGTTGCTCAGCCCTTCTCCAACAGTTTTGAGCTATTTCCTGTTCATAGTCTGCTGTAATGGGCCAGAGTACAGGGCAGGCTGGGCTTCAGGGACCTTCTCCGGATATTCCTGGGAAGAGAACTTCATCTTCTCTCTTTACTCTTGCTGATAATTTTCTGGAGCTAGGCACCTTGTAAAACCCATGTCCCAGAATGCCAAACCTGGAAATGCAATGTTGGCGCTGAAGCTGCATTGAAACTGAATGAATGAGGCCCCCACCCTCTTATCTAAATACCCTATCAGTCTGTTGAATGTCAAAGTATGTAGGGGCGGTGTGGGGGAGCCTATAGGGACTCTCCATTTCTGTAGCCTTCCAGATGTTCCATGCAGAGTTTTCCTCTAATGACCCTTGGACACCGTGGTGGTCACTGTTTCCCTGCATAAACCTTTGATGATCCTTACCTTTAGTGCACCAGTGAAACACCAAATTCTGATTTTCAGTGTGTGCAGTCTATATGGTTAATAAAAATCAGTTTCTAATGGCATATGCCTGTGCCTGCTGTGTTTTTACCTAACCACTGCTAAGGACTCTCATTAATAGCTAGACCCTGGAGTTCCTTCCCCTGGACGCCTGGCCCAACTATTTTGAACTCATTCATCTGCCAGTGTGTTTCATGGTGTCCTGCTTCCCCAAACACCTCAGGGAATGTTTGAGTTGAATATGAATGAATCGTTGCAGTCACCAAGGATGGGATTCAGGCTCAGCTCTCACCAAGACCATAAGGCAACAGTCTTCGATCTAGATTCCCCATGTTAAATCTGCTATCTTCACTGTAGTGAGAGTGATATTGAGAGAGAAAAGTTAAGTAATTAGGGTGGGTTTTTAGTAAAACTCCTTTAAACAGAGGAACAACCTGAAAAATCAGGCTTCATACACAGATAAGGAAACTTGCACAAACCTCTGGCCTACTTGGATAAGGGAACAAGACCCAACATAGAAATGCCTTTGTCCTTTGTATAACCAGTGGGCTTCTAGGAAATAGTCTCTTCTCCTTTTGTGGACATGTACACGGTGGGCTACGGTGGGTACCAGTGGGCACTTTCCTTTCTTGGACATGCTTTAGACTGTGAGCTGAGCCTTTGTGAATCATCACTTCAGCCCGACTGGTCCTGGGCCAGGCTATCACTTCAGCTCCTGATTGGTCCCTGGCAATGTCCAGGGGCCAAGCTGAGTAGTGTTCTCTCCAAGACCAGTCAGCACATTCCTTCCCTTCCCAGTCCATAAACACCCTGGACCCAGCCTCATAGTGGGCAACCTGCTTGGGCCTCCCGCCAGCTGCGATGAGCTTTCTTCATTTGCTTATTAAACTTTTGCTTCAACTTCACCCTTTGTGTCCACACTCCTTAATTTTCTTGGTCGTGAGACAAAGAATTCTGGGTGATACCCCACAATGAGACTGGTACATTGTGGTGCACGAGCAAGACTGCAACAATATGTTTTCTGCTTGCTTGTTTGGACTGGCATCTTCCCAACTCTCCAGGGTGCTCTCCCCCCACTGTGGCCTTGAGCTTTGCCTCATTGTAACACTGTGCATCCTAACACTCCTGCATGATCTGCATGTTTTTCACCTCTGGACCCTCCCCACACAGCTTTTTGCTGCTTGACCACCCTTCCCACCTACTTTCAACTGTTTCTCTCCAGCACATCTTTCATGATAAGGCTCGAGTGGAAGCTGCATCTGAGGCAGAAAGTTATCTATGCAGCTTTGAAACTATCTGTTTATGCTTCTGTTTACCCTTCCCCAATACTGTTTACCCCAATACTCAAAGTCAAGGTTGGTGACTCAACAATTTTCAAAACTTCTAGCTTATCAGTACAGCTTTATTGTACTGAGTGTTTCACCATGCTTTTACTGTCTTCGAGGTTAAAAAACCCCCAATATTCACTCCTATTTAAATCATCCTTGCTAGACTCAAGCAGCTATGAATTCAACCACAGTGTAAAGATCTTCCCTACAATGCTTTATTATTATTATTATAGCTCCCAAGAGAGTACCATCTTTCAGCCCAAGACCTTGACAGAAGCCCTTCAATTCTGTCGCCTTTTTTCACCTCTGGAATGCTGACACCACCCATCACCCCTCTCTCCTTGTTCATTTACTAGGTTTTGTTCTTTTTTTCCTTTTGTTTCAATATCCTATTGTATCTGTGCCTTTTGGGCTTCACATCCTTTTTGGAAAGAGAGGCACAGGTAATATAATGAATGAGGATGCTCTTCCTCCCTGGTTCCCTCTAAGTCAAGTTTCTCCAACCCGCTGGTCGGCTTGGCTTTCAATGTGGCTCAACACAAATTCGTAAACTTTCTTAAAACATTTTGAGATTTTTTGGTGATTTTTATTTTTATTATTTATTTATTTATTTATTAGCTCATCAGCTATCCTTAGTGTTAATGTATTTTATGTGTGGCCCAAAACAATTCTTCCAACGTGGCCCAGTTAAGCCAAAAGATTGGACACTCCGCTCTAAGTGTTCCCCAAGTTTCCACTGTTTTGAGAGCACATGTCCCAGGTAATAACACACAGCCCATCATTTAGCGACTGCTCAGGGCGCAAGCTGTGGAGAAGGGAGTCCGACTACGAGCTGGTGCTCTGAGCCAAGCACGCGAGGACCCACGGCGGGGATCCGGAACCAACAAGCTCCACTCCCGCATTATACACACACACACACAGACACACACACGCGCGCGCGCGCACCGGAACCAACAAGCTCCACTCCCGCATTACACACACACACACACACGCACACGCGCGCCGCCCCAAGGGTAGCAGTCTGCAGTGCCCCAACTAACCAGCCCCGCGAGCGGGCAAGCGGCGAGTGCGTCTCCGCTGACTGGCTAGCGCAGCCGGCACCGGAGCCAATGGGAGCACGCCTTGTTGACAGGCGCGCAGCCGGCATGCGCGGTGGTCGGGAAGGACTGGCCGTTGCTGTGGAGACGCCTGGTGAGTTCCTGGAAGGCCGGTTTGAAGGCGGCCGTGGAGAGCCGGGGGCACAGGCCTGAGGGGCTGCAGGCGCGAGGCTGGGTTATGTGAAGACGCTGGGGGTTTCGCGGGCAGCTTTAGAGCCACAGTCGGGGAAACCGGGGCCGGGCTTCCTGGCTGCCCCGCGGGCCTCTTCACGGCTCTTGCCGCTGCCTTGAGGTGCCTAGAATGGGTTCCGGCGTCGGGGGTGGTTCCCAGTAACCGCAGGAGCCACCGTTGATTTGGCGTCTGCTGGGTGCAAAGCCCAGCGCTTACCTTTACTCGCGACCTTTCGCTTCACCTTCACAGCAGCCCTGCGAGGTGAGTGCTGTTATTAGTGCCATTTGCAGGGGTGGAAACTGAGGCCGAGGGAAGGTGAAATGACTTGCCCCAAGTCACCCAGTGGGTGAGCACGACTCCAGACTGAAAATTGTGACCATTCTGCTTCACTGACTCCCCGCAGAAGGCGGGCCCTGGCCAGATGGAACTCACCTGACACTCCCAAGGTGTCTATCTGCACAAGTGGCTTTGGGAGTCACTTATCTCTTCAGGACCTGAGTTATTACAGGTTATAAGTGTGGGACCGTCGGATTCCATGTGGCTAAGATTCCTTCTGTGTGATTATTATGGTTAGAAATAGAATATGCTTAGAACGGTCTCGTTCAGCGGTCGGCAAACTTTTGTTGTGAATATATTAATGTTTACATTGTTATATTGTAAATATAATGAGTATAATAGTATTCATAATAGTAGTTTAGGCTGGGGGGGGCATACGGTGTCTACTCAAGAGTGGCAATGTGGTGTGGATACAGCCAAAGACAATACATAAGAGAGTAGCTGTGTTGCAATAAAATTGTAATTATGGGGACCAAAATTTTAATTTTATATATTGTTTGTATCATTTTCATGTGTCATGATTTTTTTTCCAAATATTAAAAAATGTAAAAACCATTCTTTGCTCCTGGGCTGTACAAAAAGGGTGGGCTGGTTAGCTTGCAGAACCCTCATCTAGTACAGAGCCTCATACATGAGGGGAGACAGACCCAGAGACTGGCATCTGTGTCAAGTAGTCACACAGCCAAGGCACTGCCACCACTGAGCTTAAGACATAGGCTTCCCACCTTCCAGGCCGGGAGACAACCCTAGTTATCACTCTGTATCAGGGTGCTGATGTCTCAAAGTGTGTCATTCTTTATCATGTGTTCTGAGGCCATGGAAACTGTAAGGGGTTTGGAAACTTACTAGCTTAGACTAATAAGCCTGGTGAATCTGCTGCTATCTGAAGAAATGCAGCTGCTGGGCTGGGAGTCAGAAATCAATAGATATTTTTCTTTTTCATGATTATTCAATAGCTTTTTTTTTTTTTTTTCTGAGATGGAGTCTTGCTCTGTCGCCCAGGCTGGAGTGCAGTGGTATGATCTGGGCTCACTGCAATCTCTGCCTCCTGGGTTCAAGCAATTCTTTTGTCTCGGCCTCCCAAGTAGCTGGGACTACAGGTGCCTGCCACCATGCTTGGCTAATTTTTGTATTTTTAGTAGAGACGGGGTTTCACCATATTGGTCAGGCTGCTCTCGAGCTCCTGACCTCAGGTGACCCGTCTCGGCCTCCGAAAGTGCTGGGATTACAGGCGTGAGCCACTGCGCCCGGCCTCAATAGCTATTTTTTTTTAAAGCTCCTTTTAGTGAGTTTCTTGGATTTATGGTGAACAATACATAGTCACCATCCTCACATTGCTTACAGATGATAAATATATAATCAAAATGGTTATTTCTTTTTAAGCTTTTTAAACTAATTTTAGATTTAGAGAAAAGTTGCAACAATACAAAACGTTCTCTTATGTCCCTCACCCTGCTTTCCCTAATGTTAACATCTTACATAATGATACAGTTATCAAGAACAGAAAGCTAGTGTTTGTACAGTATTATTAACTACATTACAGACGTGATATGGATGTTACCATTTTTTAAATTAAGGTTGTGTTTTCATTCCAGGATCCTATCCAAGATCCCATGTTGCATTTACTTATTTCTCCTTGGTCCATAACACTTCCTTAGTCTTTTCTTGTTTTCCTTGGCTTTGATGCTTTTAAAGAGTACTCATCAGTTATTTTGTCTAATGTCTCTCAATTTAAAGGTTTGTCCAGTGTTTTCTAATGATTGGGGTGAGATTATGCATTGTTGGCCAGAATAACACAAAGACACATTATCTTTGTGTCTTTTTCAGTGTATCAGATGGAGTCCAAGATACTGGTATGTCTTATTACTGGTGATATTTACCTTGATCTATTGGTTTACTTGGTGTCTGCCAGGTTTCTACACCATAAAATTACTATCCATTTCTAATTAATGAGTCTCTTGAGAGAGATAGATTGAGAGGACACAAATTCTGGTTCTCCATGAATTTGTGTCCACTGACTTTAGCATCCATCTGCAGATCTTTGTGGTGTTTGCCTAAAGGTAATTATTTCTCTCTTTCCTTCTGCATATATTAAGTCAAGTTCCACTGAAAGGAGATCTACCCTCTCTCTCTTTTATTTATTTATTTGATTTTTTTTTTTTTTTTGAGACAGAATCTCGCTCTGTCACCCAGGCTGGAGTGCAGTGGCGCGATCTCGGCTCACTGCAAGCTCTGCCTCCTGGGTTCACGCCATTCTCCTGCCTCAGCCTCCTGAGTAGCTGGGACTACAGGCGCTCGCCACCACACCCAGCTAATTTTTTTGTATTTTTAGTAGAGACGGGGTTTCACCGTGTTTGCCAGGATGGTCTCGATCTCCTGACCTCGTGATCCGCCCGTCTCGGCCTCCCAAAGTGCTGGGATTACAGGCGTGAGCCGCCGTGCCTGGCCTATTTATTTGATTATTTATGTGTCAGTATGGGCCATGGATATGCATTATATTCTATGAGTTAAAATTCATGATCATCATTATTTTGTTGCTTACTGTTACAGCATTGGCTATTTAGTTAGGATCTCCTTCAGGGTAGCTTCTGTGGCCTATCAGCTGGCTCACATTTTTTTTCTTGTTTTTTTCTTTGAGCACTTACTTTATGGCACCACAAGGTGTTCCACGTTCATCTTGTGTTTACTCTGCCCCAACTCTGGAATCACAGTTCTTTTTGTCTTTAGCCTGTCCAGTCAAGATACAGTTTTCCACAGCTACTTAGGTTAGTTCTTTTCTTTCTCATGCCCTTCAGAGTGGTTGTGTTAGTTGTAATAGGTTCATTGTTAGGGTTTATATTTGTTTTCGAGTTCCCCTTATGTCCTAGCTGATTTTAGTTTGTTCTTGGGTTATGAATTATGACTGATTTCTGAGAGTCAGAGCTACACACAAAGGTATACTCAGAGAAGTGTCTTTCCCTCCTCATGCCTGCCACCCTGTTCCCATTCACCCCTTCTTTTCACCCCTTTCCCACCTACCCTGTATAGCTAACTTTGGTATCTGGATTATCTTGTGTTTCTTTTGCACAAGTGAACGGATAGTTGTGTATTTTCTCATATCTCTTGTTTCTTACACAAAGGTGACATGCTATAGATAATTGTGTTTGCTTTTTTCACTTAATAGTATGTTTTAGGCTGGGCATGGTGGCTCACGCCTGTAACCCCAGCACTTTAAGAGACTGAGGTGGGTGGATTGCCTGAGGTCAGGTTATCGAGACCAACCTGGCCAACATGGTGAAACCCCGTCTCTACTAAAAATATAAAAAAATTAGCTGGGTGTGGTGGTGGGCACCTGTAATCCCAACTACTTGGAAGGCTGAGACTGGTGAATCACTTGAAACTGGGAGGCAGAGGTTGTAGTGAGCTGAGACTGCACCTCTGCACTCCAGCCTGGGTGACCGACTGAGTGAGATTCCGTCTACAAAAAAAAAAAAAGAAATTGTGTGTCTTGAAAATCACCCCATATTCATAGAGATCTTCCTCATTCATTTTTAAAAACATCTTAATTGAGGCCAGGCACGGTGGCTCACGCCTGTAATCCCAGCACTTTGGGAGGCTGAGGTGGCAGATCATTTGAGGTCTGGAGTTTGAGGTCAGCCTGACCAACATGGTGAAACCCCATTTCTACTAAAAATATTTTAAAAATTAGCTGGGCATGGTGGTGCATGCCTGTAGTCCCAGCTACTCGGGAAGCTGAGGCAGGAGTATCGCTTGAACCCGGGAGGTGGAGGTTGCAGTGAGCCGAGATTGCACCACTGCACTCCAGCCGGGGTGACAGAGCGAGAACTGCCCTGCAGCCTAGGCAACAGAGCGAGACTCTGTCTCAAGAAAAAAACAAATAAACAAAAACATCTTTATTGAGATATAATTTACATACCTTACAATTCACCCATTTAAGTATACAGTTTAGTGGTTTTTTAGTATATGCACAGAGTTATGCAAGCATCATCGCAGCACATTTTAGAACATTTTTATCACCCCTAAAAGAAGCCCTGATCCGTTAGCAATTAGCAATTACTTCCCATCCTGTCTTCCCCCAGCTCTAGGCAACCAGGAATCCACTTTCTGACTTTATAAATTTGCCTGTTTTGGACATTGCATGTAAATGGGATCATACAGTACGTGGTATTTTGTTACTGGCTTCTTCCACTTAGTATAATGTTTTCATGGTTCATCCATGTTGTCAGTGTTTCGTTATTTTTATGGCTGAATAATATTCCATTTTATGGATATACCACCTTTTGTTTATCCTTTTATCAGTTGATGGATCTTGGGTTTCTACTTATGCCTTATTTTGAATTATGTTGCTATGAACATTGCCTCATTAATTTTTACAGCTGCATATTCATTGTATTTCATACCTTGTACATTCATACATTGTGTGAATGTACCATAGTATGTACCACAGAGTAGATGAATAAACTATTACAGTTTATATTATATGAAGAAACTATTATAATAGTTTATTTTTCTACCCTCCTATCTGTGGCCATTTAAGCTGCTTCCATTATCTTGCAGTTACAAACAGTGCTGCACAGTGAATAATTCTGTGCTTATGTATTTTTGTATTGTTGGAGGTACATATTCAGGGTAGTTTCTAGAAGTGGAATTTCTGGGTTGAAAGGTAAATGCATATGTAATTTTCTCGGATATTGTCAAATTTCCCTCCGAAGGGTTGTACCAATGTCCAGCAATGTATGAGAATAGCGCCTGTTTCTCCACAACCTCGCCAACAGTGTGTGCTGTCATGTTTTAATTTTTGCTAGTGTGATCAGTGAGAAATAGTGTGCAGTGTTGTTTTGTTTTAATATACATCTCTCTTTGATTCAAACATTTTTTCATATGTTTTCGAGCTAGTTGCGTCTTCTTTTGCGATTTATCTGTTCATATTTTTCCTCCATTTGTCTACCAGGTTTTCGTTTTTCTGTTCTTTAGCTTTTTAAAAAAAATTTTGATAAAATATAAGCAACATACAATTTATCTTTTTTTTTTTTTTTTTTTTTAATTTGAGATGGAGTCTCTGTTGCCAGGCTGGAGTGCAATGGTGCCATCTCAACTCACTGCAACCTCCACCTCCCTGGTTCAAGCCATTCTCCTGCCTCAACCTCCCAAGTAGCTGGGACTACAGGTGCGTGCCACCATGCCCGGCTAATTTTTTGTATTTTTAGTGGAGACAGAGTTTCACCATGTTAGCCAGGATGGTGTCAATCTTCTGACCTCCTGATCCGCCTGCCTTGGCCTCCCAAAGTGCTGGGATTACAGGCGTGAGCCACTGCGCCCGACCCAATTTATCATTTTAACCATTTTTTAAGTGTGCCATTTTGTGCCATTAAATACATCCACATTGTTATGCAATCATCACCACCGTCCATCTCTGAACTTTTTTCATCTTTTCAAACTGAAACTCCGTATCCATTAAACAGGAATTCCCATTTGCTCCTCCAGCCCTGTGGCCACTATTCTACTTTCTGTTTCTATGAATTTGACTACTCTGGGTACCTTATATCCATGAAATCATACAATATTTGTTTTTTTATGACTGGCTTATTCCACTTACTATAATGTCTTCAAGGTTCATCCATGTTGTAGCATATGTTGGAATTACCTTCTTTTTTGTAACGTGTCAGGATTACCTCCTTTTTAAGGCTGAATAATAAATGTTTCATTGTATGTATATACTACGTTTTGTTTAGCCATTCACCTGTCCATGGGCAGTTGGGTTGCTTTCACCATTCTTTTTTTTTTTTTGAAACGGAGTCTTGCTCTGTTGCCCAGGCTGGAGTGCAGTGGCGTGATCTCGGCTCACTGCAAGCTCCGCCTCCCAGTTTCATGCCATTCTCCTGTCTCAGCCTCCCGAGTAGTTGGGACTACAGGTGCCCGCCACCACGCCCAGCTAATTTTTTTGTATTTTTAGTAGAGACGGGGTTTCACCGTGTTAGCCAGGATGGTCTTGATCTCCTGACCTCGTGATCTGCCTGCCTCGGCCTCCCAGAGTGCTGGGATTACAGGCTGAGCCACAGTGCCGGCCACTATTCTTTTTTTTTCTTCTTTCTTAGCTCCAGCTTAAAGGAGGCCACCTTTTGACTATTGTAAATAATGCTGTGTTCCTCAGTTTTAAAACATTATTTATTTATTTTAAATAGTATGGTGCTCTTGTCAGCCAGGCTGGAGTGCAGTGGCGCGATGACAGCTCACTGCAGCCTCAGCTTTTCTCCCTCAACTGCTCTGAGTAGCTGGGACTACAGATGTGTGCCACCAAGCCCTGGCTATTTTTGTAGAGATGGAGTCTGTCTGTATTGCCCAGGCTGGTCTTGAACTCCTGGCCTCAAGCAATCCTTTCACCTCAGCTTCCCAAAGTGTTGGGACTAAAGGCGTGAGCCACCATGCCCATCCTGTTTCTCAGTTTTTAAGAGTACTTTGTGTATTAGGGATATTAGTCCCTCATCAGTGGTATATGTTGCAAATGTTTTCTCCCAATTTGTTAGCTTTTAATTTTTTTCTGACTTTTTAAATATTTTTTTGGTCATGCAAAATTTTTAAAATTTTTATGTAGTTAAGTGTATCACTCTTTTCTCTCACTTTTTCTGAATTTTAAATCATATTTGACCCTTCTCTACTACTTAATACTAAGTGTTGATACAAAGATTAAAGAGGAATTCACCAGTATCTCCTTTAGTAGTTGTATGGTTTCATTTTTTATCATTTAGATTTCTAATTCATTTGCAAGTTTATTGTGAGTTATCTATTTCCAACAGTGAATACTGTTCCAGCAGTATTTAATACAAAGTTCATCTTGACTCTAGTGATTTGAGATGCCATCTTTGCCATACTTTTTATTTCCATATGTACTTGAGTCTAATTCTGCACCTCATCTTTTTGTCTATGTATGCAGCAGTACTGCACTGATTGCATTATGAAGGCTTTGTATAGTATGTTTTAATGTCTGTTATGCCTATCCCCCCTTACAATTTTTTGTTTTGTTTTCCTAGTCTTAAATTTTTGTTTTTCCATATGAATTTTAGTATCAACTTGTCTACTATCTTGTCAGTATTTGTATTGGGATTGCACTGAATGTATAAATTAACTTGGGAAGAACTGATATCTTTATATTTTTGAATCCTGTCCAAGAACAGGGGATATCATTTCGTTTGTTCAAGTTAACTGTTAACTTTAGTGTCTTTTAATAGTGATTTAAACTTTTTCTTGCACAGTTTTAATTAACTTTATTCCTAAGTATTTAATGATCTTGTTGCTATTGTAAATGGGATTTTTCTCTACCATAATGTCTTCTTTTATAGTTTGTATATATGAAGGCTATTGATTTTTATGTATTAATCTTATATTGTGCAACTTCACTGAGTGTTTTTTTTTTTTTTTCCTGAGAAGGAGTCTCACTCTGTCGCCCAGGCTGGAGTGCAGTGGCACAGTCTCGGCTCACTGCAACCTCCGCCTCCTGTGTTCAAGTGATTCTCCTGCCTCAGCCTCCTGAGTAACTGGGATTGCACCGCCTGCCACCACGCCTGGCTAATTTTTGTATTTTTGGTAGAGACAGGGATTCACCATGCTGGCCAGGGTGGTCTCGAACTGCTGACTTCAAGCAATCCACCCACCTCAGCCTTGCAGAGTACTGGCATTACAGGCGTGAGCCACCATGCCCAGCCCACTGAGTTATTATTGAATAAATTTTATCATCGATTTTGGGGTTTCCAGGTAGTATATCATATTATCTACAATTAGTAGCTTTTCTTTACCCATATTTTTATTTTTATTTTTGTTTTTTTTGAGACGGAGTCTCACTCTTGTTGCGCAGGCTGGAGTGCAGTGGCGCAATCTCGGCCTACCGCAACCTCCGCCTCATGGGTTCAAGTGATTCTCCTGCCTCAGCCTTCCGAGTAGCTGGGATCACAGGCATGCACCACCATGCCCGGCTAATTTTGTATTTTTAGTAGAGACGGGGTTTCTCCATGTTGGTCAGGTTGGTCTCAAACTCCCGACCTCAGGTGATCCACCTGCCTTGGCCTCCCAAAGTGCTGGGATTACAGGCGTGAGCCACTGTGCTTGACCTTTACCCATTTTTATACCTCTAATTGATTTCTCTCTTCTAATTTCATTGGCTAATATTGCACCAGTGGATAGTAGCAGAGATAGTGGACATCTTTGCTTTGTTCTTGATATTAATGGACATGCCTCTAGTGTTTGCCCACGAAATAAGATTTTGGCTTTAGGACTAAGGTATATTTATATTATATTAGGAAAGTACCTCAAAATTTCTATATTTTCTTGAGCATTTTTTTATTATGAATGGATATTGAATTTTGTCAGACTTTCTCTTCTATGGAGATAATCATATAATTATTTTTCCCTTAGATGATTACATTGTGTTTTCACATGTGATGTGTGTTTTTTTTTTAGTATCTATTTTTTATTTTTTTATTTTTGAAACAGGATCTCACTTTGTCACCCAGGCCGGTGTACAGTGGTGCAATTACTGCTCACTGCTGCCTCAACCTCTCAGGCTCAAACGATCCTCCTGCGTCAGCCTCCCAAGTAGCTGGGATTACAGGCATGTGCCACTATACCCAGCTAATTTTTAAATTTTTTTGTAGAGATGAGGTCTCCTTATGTTGCCCAGACTGGTCTCGAACACCTGGACTCAAGTGATCCTCCTGCCTCAGCCTCCCAAATTGCTGGGATCATAGGCAGATTACAGTCATGAGCCACCATGTCTGGCTGTTAGTATTTCTTTAAATTTCTCCAACGTTTTCATTCATTTCCTTTTATCTGGAAGTTGTTTATCAGGAGATTCTTAAATTTTTAGATAGACACACCTTTCTTCTTCTGTTGGTGGTGATGGTCGTGTTAGTAAATTCTAGTTTTAAGCATTATGATTGGCAAGTGTTGTTTTTAGTATCTT